>NC_045152.1:19849824-19909824 GCF_900700415.2 Clupea harengus
CCTACTAGGTGATGGATGTGGGCAATTTTTACATGATTTCTTTTCCTCTGGCTTTGCAGCACGCACGCATCACAAAGTGGGGTTCGTTTATACTAGGGTGATGTGTTGAACTTGATTCTATCAAACTTTCTTTGAGAATGTTCATACTTTCTATAAGAAGATTTTTTTTCCGTTGTTTCAGTGCTTTAAAATACGCATCACACACACAAACATACACACCAAAACACACGCCAACACACACATCACAAACACAAATGTCTTTAAAAAAAATGCAACAACTACACAGCAGCATTCCATCCCCCCAGATTGCTGATCAAACATGTAAATGCCTAACCCTTGACCCAGGAGACAGAAATTAAAGGACAGATTGCAGAGAGTGAATGCTGCTATTTTCTCTGATTGGCAATAAGGCCTTCCAGACATAAAAGCACTCCAACCACATCTGGATTACTGTTAAGAAGAAGGGGTGTGTGGGGGGGTGGGGGGGTGGAGCGCTTCTGGGAAACTAAAATGGCAGGGGACGTAAATGGGAGGACACACAAGAGGAGGACTGAACGAGGGAAGTACACAGAGAGAGCGGCCGGCAGCACAAAGAGATGAAGAGGACCCATATTGCTCTGTTACACAAAAGTTTATCCAACGCAGAACAAACGTCTCTTTTCTTGTGCCTCTCGCTCTGGCAGTGCCATGCCGAGTTGTTTTATCTTGTCCCATAAACAGATATTTATACTACGGCTATTTGACATATATTTACAACAAATCTCCTTGGCTATAAAATTATATGCGGTAGGATGCACACTTTTAAAATATATATACATATGTATATAAAATACAGCAGATAGACAAATCTCTGCCTCTCTGATGTTGCATAATTATGTGCTTTTATGAGAACAAATAGGACATAGGTATGCTCACAAAAGGCTGATGGCATGTACAGTACTAAAGTAAGTGCTTGAGACTCTTTCTTTTTCAGATACACTGATCTGAGAACAGATTAACTCACTGACTCTACTTGTGCTCACCGTAGGAGAAAGGCAGAGAGAAGCAGACAAGTGCACAGACAGACAGACAGACAGACAGACAGGCAGATAGACAGGCAGGTAGACAGAGGAGTCTGAGAGAAAGACCCCTGACAAACCCATTTCAATACAACCAGAGTTTTAAAAACAACATCCAATGATTACCAGCCTCCCGTCCCAGGAGTTTCCTCCAAGTTCTCTCCTGCCATAGGCTGTCCAACATGGTGTCTCTTCCTCTGGAGTCCCCAGCCAAAGCTGAGTGTGGAGTGCACGCTATCCAATCACACTCTTGCTGTGGCCGTGGTCACTGTCCAATCAGGCTCACTCATCTGGTCCTGGATGAAGCAGATGTGGCCTGTGTCCACAACACAACCCCCCCACCCCCCACCGCTCCCTTCCGCCGCAACCCCCCCGCCTCAGGGCTCACACATAATGACCGAGCTATGTTTTTGTTTCCACGACGACCTAAAACAACCCAGGAGTCTCTCTCGCTCTCTCTCCCTCTGTGTGGAGTTATGGGACAGCAGAATGTCTCCAGGAGGCTGGGGAGCACCAGCAGGAGACGTTTGTCAAGAGCCATTGTGTCTGAGGCTGCTGGCAGGACACTGTTACAGAGGGCTGCACTCCATTGTCTTTTCCTCTCATATCTTCAGGCTTTCCTTGAATTCTCTTGTTCTATCTGTCTTCCAGAACGTTCCTTCCTTTCTCAACCCCTCCTTCACCATGGTCTTACTTGCTCACTTACTTTAGGTCTTTTCCATTCGTCCACATCATTTCATTGTCTTAATTCCTTCCTTCCTTCCTTCCTTCGTTTCTCTCTCTCTTTCTTTCTTTCTATCTCTCCCTCCCTTTCGGTCCCTCTCAGTCCCTGTCTCCCCCCCCACTCCACTCAGTGTTTTTTGCAGGTGTACACCTCCTCCTCTCGGAGGCAGGTCTGGCACTCCACGTGGCAGCACCAGCGCACCTGGCAGTGGCAGGAGAGGGTGGTGAGGCGCAGCGCCGTGTTGTAGCCGCGCCCGCAGCACAGGCTGCTGCAGCTGGTGTCCTTGGCGCACGGCCGGCCCGCCGTGCCCAGCGAGTAACGCGATGGCCGGCAGAAGCTGGGCGACTCCTCCAGGTAGACCAGCTCGGTGGGCCGCGCCCGGGGCGTCACCGCCGCACTACTGGGCCCACCGGCGGCGACGGAGCCGGGGGAGGTGGACGTGTACCTCCGGGGCCCGCCGGCGAGCTCCACCTCCCCGGTGGCGGCGTTGGTGACGCTGAGCACGCGCACGGCCGTGTCGTAGCGGTACTTGAGCAGGCGGCCCGTGTCGTGGAAGGGGGACAGCTGCTTCCAGCAGGTGCGGACGGCGCAGGAGCCCGACACGCCGTGGCACTTGCAGGTGGTCTTCAGGCCACTCTTCACCGCCTGTGCCACAGAGGGGGTAGAGGTCAGGGGTCAAAGTGTAAAACAATGAATGGAGGAGTGGAGACAGAGACGAAAACTGCAGAAATAAATATCGCTGAAAACTTTATGGAACAAAAGTGTGGGAAAGAAAAACGGGGTGGGAGTAAAAGGAGGGAAGGAAAGAAAAAATGAGAGGCAGATGCATAGAGGAGCGAGAAAGAGAAAGAGGGAAAGAGAGAGAGAGAGAGGGAGGGAGAGGCATGTCAGTTTCATCACCCTGATTCATTAACACAAGTCTTATCTTAGGTGCCGATCAGGACACTGCTAACACGTTTCCTGTGGTGTGTGTGTGTGTGTGTGTGTATGTGTGTGTGTGTGTGTGTGTGTCTGTGTCTGTGTGTGTGTATCCAGTAGGATTTTGGGTGGATGCACTGTGAGCTTTTACCTTGTGTGTGTGTGAGTGTGTGTGTGTCGTTAGTGTGATGGATGGTGGGGTGGAGAAGGACGCCTAATCTGCCGTATTTCATGCACCTCTGACCTCCCAACAGTGCCTGGGGATCCACGCGCTATGTGTTCAGACGAGTCCAGCGGATCTCTCCCTGTCTTTATTTCTCCTTAACCCCCCATCACTGTCTCACATCACTGTCTCTCACCTCCTCCCTCCTCTCTCTCTCTCTCTCTCTCTCTCTCTCTCTCTCTTCAAACCCACTCTACACGTCTCTTCCAGTCCTACCTGTTCTATAGGACATTTTCACTCTTCTGCTGATCTGCCACTTTTGTATTCAAATTTGTTTATGACTTTGTTTCTCTCTCTCTCTCTCGCTCTTCTCTATCGGTCTGTCTCTCTCTCTACCGCTGTATTTAAGATGCCCTGTCTGCCCTCTTCTCTAGCTGTCTGTCTCTCTCTCCCTACCGCTGTATTTAAGATGCGCTGTCTTCCCTCTTCTCTATCTGTCTGTCTCTCTCTCTCTCTACCGCTGTATTTAAGATGCCCTGTCTTCCCTCTTCTCTAGCTGTCTGTCTCTCTCTCCCTACCGCTGTATTTAAGATGCCCTGTCTTCCCTCTTCTCTAGCTGTCTGTCTCTCTCTCTCTACCGCTGTATTTAAGATGCCCTGTCTGCACTCTGCTCCCTGCCTTCTCATGTGGAAAATGACGATAAGTTTTTCTCACAGCTGAAGAGGCAGTGTTGGGAGGGGTAGGTGCCTCTAGTCAAAAGTTCACCCTGGGTGGACCTTGGCTAAGAGAGATAATGGGGAAAGGCAGAGAAAGAAAAGAGAAAGAGAGAGAGAGAGAGAAGGAGAGATGAAGAAGAAAAGGCAAAAGGAGAGGAAGACAAGGAGAGAGACAGACAGAGAAGAAGAGCGAGGTCATGATGGAGCTGAATCGGGTGATAGGGCAACCAGAGGCAGGGTGGGGGTTGTGGTGCCTCCGCTCAGTCCTGCCCCACGCAGGTATGAGCCCCCCAGGGTTGATGAGAGACAGGTAAATGGGTGAAGATAGGAGGGGTGAGAGGAGAGGGTGGGGGGGGGGGGGGGGTAGTGCAGGGGGTACGGGGAAGACATCATACTCCTTTGACTTGTTTTTCTTACCATTCCTGGCCCTAGGTGTTCAGCAGCACTACAGGGCCTCAAAGAGATTGAGATAAAGCAGTTCAAAGTTTATCCTTCTCTTCCTCTCTCTCCATCTCCAGCGCTCGCTCTCTCTCTCTCTCCCTCTCTGTCTCTCTCAGAGAGGACAGCCCGGGGCTGGCTGTCTCCTGGTTACCGTGCTGTTATGAGGATTTATGATTTTCCTGAGTGGTGCAGCGGCTGTGGTGGTGGCATGCAGGGCATACAGAATGCGGAAAAAATGCTACTATATTACAGAGGCTTTATAATCGCTCAAAAAGGGAGACCTCTAATTTACAGTGGGCCCCCACTGCAAGCGCTGTCACGCCTGGGCAGACACCGGGGGGGCCACCTGGCTCCACAGATCCGACTCTCGCCTGCCCGCCTCAGCCCAGGCAAAGCCTGCCAGCCTCAGCCCCTCTGGGCTCCAGACAACCCATCTCCCCATGGAGACACAAGAGGCGACTAAACTCCCAGAGAACACCCCCTTGAGAACTGTCTTTAGCTGAAACTACAGTGAGACTGATCTCAGGCATGGGTGAGGCTAATTCAGCTTTAAAAAACTCCTATTTTGACCACCTGTTAACATAAACTTTTCTAAATATATACTGGTCAGATGTCTTGTAGGGCATATTATATCAATGTGTGTGTATGTGTGTGTGTGTGCATTTGTGTGTGTGTGCATTTGTGTGTGTGTGTGTGTGTGTGTGTGTGTGTGTGTGTGTGTGTGTGTGTGTGTGTGTGTGTGTGTGTGTGTAACTGAGAAAGGGGAAAAGAGTGCAGCATGACTGACCCGAATCCCCACATTGATATTATGGGAGTCGATGTGGGCCCGCAAGTCCTTGCTGACCCGCTTCTGGCCCAGGAACTTCTTGAGGAACTTGGTGCTGTACTTCAAATTATCCCCACAGACGCCCCACTGCCAGGCCTCGCGGTGCTGCAGGCCGGGCGAGTCGTCGCACGTGCAGCGCTCCATGCGCCCTGAGCTGCAGGCTTTCGCCAGTGCGTGCGATAACGCCGCGGAAGACACAGCCAGGAGGAACGCAGTCTCCTTGAAACCTGTGAAAAATATTATTAAAAGATCTTATTAATATCTTCCAAACGCGCTTATTTCTTACACATTTTCACAAACATTTATTGGTCACTATTGAATGAATAGTCTTAATTAATATGATACTATTTGGACTAGGGTACAATAGCCCGGACCAATTATGTGGCAAAGGCTGTAGTTTCAAAAAATATAGGCCTACTGGCCACAGTGGTTGCTGCTATTATTTAAATAATTTTTTCAGCGCATGTACTGCTACTTTTTCAATTAAATGTTAAGTGCTTTATTTCACGATGACTTAACCATAATCCCCTCCGACCTCACAGCGCGGGTTTAAAGTCGTTGTTTGCTCAGCCCAGAGCCGTCACCGGGGTGTATTTTGATCCAATTAATTACTATTTTGACTAGGAAGGGATTTTTCTCAGATGAAAGCTAGCAATCACACCGCCCTTTTCCTCTGAGAACTGGGCGCTCTTCCGCGAGATAAAAATATCTCCCGCGGCCCCGCGAGGCCCCACCACACAGGGATTCCTGCCTTCCCAAGTCCCTCATTACCGGCATGCTGACCTGCACATGGCTTTACGGTTCCCAGCCCAAGATTGGGCACATGAAAGATGTAAGAAATATTTCGGTTAAGTTAGCCTGAACTGATCACCATTCAAGCCGGCGGTTATTTCTGAATAAACAGTAAACGTTTGAAGATTTAGGCTAAATTAGAAAGAGTTGTTCTTCAGGTTTGATGTTATTTCCAAATTCCTTGAAAAAGAGGGTGCATTTTATTTAGTTTTTCAATACAATGAATGTAATTCTTACTTCTTTTTAGGAGGCTGCCACGGCCGTCCATGCTGCAGTTCCATCGCTCATTACGGAACTGGTACCGACACTCCATGAGGCTGAGGCGAACCGACTCTCTTAAAGTCTCCGCCAGCCCAGGCTCCCGGCGACACAAGCGCTTCTGTCGACGGGTCAAGCTCAGCTGTTCACATTGTTTCAGATGCGCTTTGCCCGATGGGGGATCACTGGAGAAGGGACCAGGCAGAAAGATCAAGGGTTCCCGGCCTGTCAGCCTTGAGATAAAAGAAAGAAAGAAAGAAAGAAAGAAAGAAGTGATTTTAGATACGATGTGTTGCTATTTTTTCCCGTGCGTAATCCATTTAATAGGGGCTTCATATTTGTTGTTCTGAAAATAATATATAGCCTGTCTTGTATTATTCACAACGAGTGGTCTTGATATATGTACACAACGTTAGCGGTTGTAACACCAAGACATAAGAGGCTGAATATAATAAAGTCATGACAATAAAACACATATTGAACATCGAATTAGCATTGGTGCTATTATTCCTATAATTTAGATATTTGAGTATAGACATAACGTCAATAATCTACACCTGAGCTACCAGTCGATCAGCTTTACACAATATACTGTGGAGGGTTTGTTACAGAATATAATGTTACGGGAATTCAGCACTCTGACCACGTGCCTGGTAGTTTTAATGACCAGGTAAGCGCGGGCACTGGGGCAGTGCCAAACCCAAACATCACGGCCGAAGGAAGACATCTGGTTGCAGCGAGGGAACGCGGTTGGGCAACCTTGCAAAGGATTGTGAGATCAGTTTCTACTACCAGTAGAACACTGACACTGTGAGTATTAGGACGATAGTCGTAATTCACGATCCTAAATTGTCTGGATAAATTAACAAATGGAATAGCCCATGTTGGGTTGTTTAAATCCTTTCTGTGCAGCGCAAAACACCCAACAACAACAACCAACATCACTAGTACAAAGTCAGAAGTTACAGTTACCATCAGTCCAACAGCCCGATCATCGGTATTATGTTATACACCTTCTATCAACTTTTTAAATGATTTTAAATAATGAAAACAAATCGTCCATTGCGCGCGCAATTGCGCAAAGCTACCCAAATGCGTAAAAGCAATCAAACCCAGCTTCATATGCTTTAAACAATATGAAAAACAAAAGACTTTAGGATATACCATTAAACCATCGAAGGCTGGTATGGTAATAGGCTATCTGTGTCTACATGACCAGGACAGGACAGAGCCATTCATTTGGATAATCATGAATAAAGCGGCTGACCCGAAGTAGGCGGCCGTGTGGGAGAGAAAGACGCAGATTGCGGTGAGGCGCAACAGGCAGGCGGTCCGTCGGAGCCCGGTGCACATGATGACGGATCGGCGCTGCTCTTCATCTCGCTGTCTGTCCGCTGGAGAGTCAGTCGAAAAGGCCAGCAAAGCTTTTTAAAGAACCATGCACAAGCTTCACCCCTACAGCAGGCGCGGTCCCGAGGGGGCGAGGCCTCTAGGGACCGCGTCATTCTCTCATTGGACTCCCTGTTGCTGTGCTCAGAGAACCCCTACCCACATCCCACTTGCTTTGGATGGGAGGCGCAGAGGAGGAACGGTTTTGCCTACATGTTGGCATCTCACATTCATTTTGCCCACCTGTTGTATATTGAAGATAGGAAATAACTTTATAAGTTCTGAGAGCTGTTATGCACTAAGTTATAACCTGACAATTATTTGTTAACTTTCTGTTATGCACAAAATATGAAAATGGTGATAGAACAAAGCTTCTGAGAGTCTGTTAAATTGAAAATAGTTCAAAGGTAAGGTAATGAAAGTGACCACAACATTATTGTTACAGGTCGCAGTGGTACTGTGCCAAGTAGTGAAATTCCAATTTAGGTTATCTGAAAATGTTGGTGGAATGCAAATCTTGTGCATCTGTGTATATTTGAGTCAGTTTGTGTGTTTGATTATGTGTGTGGGACTAGATGACTTGATTTCGGCCGTCCGCTGTTCTCCAAATGCTTCTGCCAATTAATCAGGCAAATAATGTATCTGACAGACAAACCAATTGGTAAATTTAAAAGTCAAATTTTGTATTGCATATTTTTGTCATTTGATTAATTGCTGTTTGTCATTTGATCAACTGAAATTTCATGGCGGAGTTCAAAGTCAAAAGGAGTCCCAAATGTGTGAAGTAATTTCCTGGGCTCTGCTGGGTGGAACAGCTCTGATGTCTGGGGAGAGGAGAGAGCCGTGAGTGCCAGAATTGCAAGTGTTGTGTGTGTGTGTGTGTGTGTGTGTGTGTGTTTGTGTGTGTGTGTGTGTGTGTGTGTGTGTATGAAAGTGTTAGTGAATGCATGAAGAAAAAGGGATATGTTATGTACTTGGAAATGGGGACTTAGTATGATGTGGGTGTTTGTGCCGTTTGTGTGAGTGTTTATATGTGTGTGCTTTTGTGTGTGTTTGTGTGCGTGTGTAGATAGATGTGTTTGTGTGTGTGTGTGTATGTGGATGTGTGTGAGGGTGGGAGTTGTGTGAGGGTGGGAGTTGTGTGATGGGGACAAAACAACTATGTCACCATCTGATTGTCATGTTGGTTACAACAGTTGATAAGGACAGTGCCAGTCTTCCAGTAATGTCTCCTTGTGATGGATGAAATGACACCAGCACATGGCACCACAAACTAAATCAACAGCCCTTTTCCAGTCATTGGAAAAGTTGTTTAAATTAAATATAAATTACATTGTGCTTCTAGGACCATACTACAGTAACGGAGCTCCTAGAATTATCATTTAGCTTTTCCTCAAAGCCTGTGTTGGTGTGAGCTATCAGATCCCGCTAGTCTATTTGTTTTTATTTTCACCTACTTATCCAGAATTAAGAACAATGATACGGCCTTAGTCTTCTCCTAATCCACTTCCTGTTTGAAAGATGTGGAAGATCTTGTTTATTCTTGGCACAGTGTTTACATTTGGTGGCTCCGGGCACCATTGACATCACCAGCACTTGGAATACTCCCTGTGCTCTTGTTTGGTTTCTGCCCTGTCACCACGCTGGCGATTGCGCATCTAATCACGACAGACATCTCCACCCATCTCTGCTTTTTCTCCTCTGACAGAGGCCATGGCAGAGGCATGGTGAGGTCATCGGCTCACTTTAGCCACGGCGCAGCGGAAAAAAGGGCAGTGGGAATGGGAAAAGATGGAACCATAGTGGCTTGTAAATATACATGCATAGACAGACACACACACAGGCATTATCGCCATCCCTTTCTCTCTCTCCCTCTCCCAGGGAAAGCACACAAAGAGTTTTGAATACAAAAAATATCAACTGCATATGTATGTAAAATAAGCTGTTCATGTCAGACAGTCAGTGACTAGTGAGGACATTATCTAATAGCAGCTGTTATCATGATTTACAAAAATGCATTTTAAGTAAAATATTATTGATTTTGTAACATTGTCCCTCAGATAGTGTGTGACATCATCATCTTATCATTGTAAGTGAAATAGGTTAATGTCACAAAGTTAAGCAAAAGGACTGATCTCCACCTAGTGGTGTGCCTTCAAACTGCACTAGACCAAATTGTGTAAAAAAAAAAGAAGCTTCTATGCTATGTGTGTGTGTGCCTCTTATAAATAATAAATAAGCTATTACACTTTCTAAGTCTGTGATGTGTGGAAGACTCGTTAAATTAAAGTTGTTCAGCTGATGTTTCTTGCACACCACATTAATGTGAGTGCAGGACCACCATCTGAGATAAAGAGCAGATAATAGTCATCATCAAAATTAACAACTGTAACTGTAACTGTCTGTTAATTGTAACATTTATAAGCTAAAGTGTTATTTAATTAAAACAACATAAGTGTTAGGGCAACTTCACATTGGACCTGTAATGGAAACACTATCTTAGTTAAAAACAAGTCCTATAATGCCCTTTGCTGTTATAGCTACAAAAGGCTATATGCAGGATTTTTACCACTTTTTTTGAAGTAGCCTATGTTTTATTTGTAACTACTTTATAGGGATCATCTTCGAATATCATGGTATATCATGTGAAGGGCAGTCATTCCCACTAGCCGCCCAGGCTATCCTTTGGTCTGGGTCTAAAGCCCTTGCGAAAATATACGAAAGCCTTTCACAACACAATGTTGCCAACTCTATAGGAAAAATACACAAATTAGCATACTAGCAAACTTTTATCAGTATCAACTCTGCTGTTATTGGTGTTTGCAAGTCTTTTCCATGCCTTTAGATAGCGCGCTAATTTTAGACTTCATGCGAGGATCCGGATGCTGATTTTACTTCCGTTCAGTAGTTGTGATGACGTTGCTCGTGATCCCTACTCAACAAACCGGTTTGATTTGTTACTAATTGAGACAACACCTGCAATATGTGACACCCATAATGGTGACACCGCCAGCACAGCAAGAATGACTTGTTGGTTTAATTTCAGTATCCGCCACGGGCCGGAAACACTAGAGAGCCGGGGCGGGTACCGGTTACCGCGTTGGGCTGACCCTCGTATCATTTTAGCAGATTCGAGGGACTCTTATCTGCTTGTCTGGTCACCTGCGCAAGCTAGTAGAACTTCCCTGATAGGCTAGACGTCGTGGTGGGCGTGTGTAACTTTTCACTATGGACAACGCCATTGGTCCAGATTTGAAGATGGGCAAGGCCCATGACGCGGCTGTCTTTAGACCTGTGAAAGACGCCATTTTGTCGTTAGCGGAGAAGAGGAGTTAAGAGAATTATCCAGAAACCGCGTCTAAAAGGTACTTAACATGTATTTTCTTAAACGCTCATTTGCATAGCACCAACAGCTTCATCTATTCGACATTTTTAAAGTGGTAATGATAGCACGGTGCCTAATATTGGTTAGGAAAGCGACGGAAGTTAACGTAACGTTAGCTAGCCAGGCATAGCGTAACGTTAACCATAGTAAACGTTTCATTCAAGCTAACGCTAGCTGGTTGATCTTGTAAGATTTACGTTAACGTCGTTATCAGGTGAAATTTCATGTTTGCGTCTTTAGACGTTGAGTCTATTTTTATGCTAATATAATTATTGATTAATAGACCAGGTTTGTGTTGTGGCTACTGCGGTGTTAACTGTTAGCTAACTAGCTAACCTTAGTGATGAGCCATTCCTTGCGGAACTGAGGAAGTCCTACTGGTTAACGTTTGCCAGGTGGAATGTTAATGTACTGTAGCTATCCCGTTAACTAACTCGATAATAACATTGTTAGCGTGTACTAACGTTAATCACTTGTAACTCGATTTAGCTAAGAAGCAAATTTCCAATAGTATTATTTATTGTCACAATGCTTAGCTTATTTAATAGCGGTGCCGTTAAACCCCCTGATCGTCAATGTTAGCCTCTATATTACCCTTACCCAACAGTATGATACTAGATAGGAATGTAGAGTAGGACTGGAGTATTTTAACTATGTTAATATGGCATGTGAACTAGCTAAACTAACAAGTAGAACTTCTAGCGAACGATATTTGTTTTGTCAAATGGCTTCCTCTTACATGTGGAAATGATGGCTAGTTGACTGCTAATCATCTGATGGTTGTCTTTCCAGTCTACGCGAAATGAGCTTGATAACTTGTTGAGTGGTAAACGTTAAATGTATATACAAATTAGAGCTTCGCTTGCAACCGATTCCTATAGATCAAGTTCGTCTTGGAGAACCCGACACGAGGCATTTGCTAATATTCTAGTTCTCTCGGTAAATCCTCTCACTTGAAACATCAGGGCCCTGAAGTTTTTGATTAACAGTTGGCTGACTTATGTATTCACCTCTAAATGCTGGTGCGCATTAGCCTAGTCATGGTGACCCCTTGTTGCTTGATGTATCTCCATTATTTGCCATTACACACGCTCAAGCCAAGTGGCATTGTTAACTCCAGCGGAACTGACTCACATCGAGGTCAATAGAGCCCATTCGTTTCAGCCGCTCAAACGGTAACATGAGCAGGAGCAGTTTTTGAAAACACTGCACTGCTGAAAGGCCAGCTAGCCGAGAGATGATGATTTGTGCTCGATTGCCATCTCGTAAGTGTAGTTTGGAGCCATACCTCAACTTTAAAACACGTTGGTTTAATTTTCACAGTGAATAGAAACGACATTTTATGTAATAACAGTATGAACCATGTTTGACCTGTCCATATATTTAGAGGCAAGTATGTCTCCAGTGTGTACTTTGCAAACTGTGGCTGAGAAGACTTGAGTAGGGTGTAAAACACCATCTGATCTTTATGGATAAGGAGAACAAAGTGGTCATGTGACAGGGTCTTTTATTTTTCCTTAAGGTGGAAGATGTCCAGTTATCTATTGGTCCACTCCACAGGTTCAGCCTTAGGTCCTGATGACTGCAGGAATCAAGCAGAGACTGGTTGTAGCTTCCCTGATGAGCTCTGTCATTCATTCATGTAGGCAGGGATGGCCCTAAATATGTAACGGGAGCAATTAGTAATCCAACTCTCCACAGAGCAAAAACCCTTTGAGAACAGAGGGAGGGGAGCAGAAGGTGCTGGAACAATAGCCCATGGTGATGATGACCGTAGAAAGGGTTGCTGGGGTAATGTGTGCGTGGCCAAGATGTTGGAGGAGCTTCATAAGGAGCCAGGACTGTCGAATTCTCAACTGTGAATTATTAATCTGTTTGGGTGGTGCTGAATAATTCACACGACTGGTGTGCGTAGGCCGCGCAGTGTGGGTATGAAACGTGCCAGTAGTGGTCTGGCATTAATGGAGTGGAGCATCTGGATTTGGAGTACGGGTTGGAACTGTTTGGAGGAGAAATGGACTTAAGTGGTGTGAGTGCACCCACTGCTAAGAGTTTTACAAACTTGTTGTAAAATTCCTAAATTGTAGTGTTAGCATGGTACTGTTTGTTTGGTATCAATAGAGGTATGTGCGGCCCTCCAATACATGTGCTCTGCCTGCACATGCACACCATGCCGACATTATCATTCCTGGAGCCACAGGGGAGTTGGCTCTCTAGTGAACTCTGTAATCAAGCTCCCGACTTCCATGTGATGACGCTTGTTTCTCCCTTATGTACACACGCCGCAGCTGTGTGACTGGTTCCTAAACAGCCCACAGCCTATGTGGGGAGTGGGTGTGATTTAAGGCAGCACTTCCTCATAGTTGCAGCACACACACACACACACGTGTGCACTCAATGCAGAACAGATGTTGGGTCAGGTGGTACATCTGACCGATGTCATCTTGGAAACCTCAGAGCTCTGATTTCTGGAGTGTGTTGCAACACCTCTCTGATTTATTTTCGCCTCAGAACAGGTGATGTTTGTGAGAGTGTGGTGTAATCCCAGTCTTATTTTGCAGCTAACGCGTGTGTGTTTTACCCACAGACATCATGTGCTTTGAGCCGTCAGAGGGCTGTAGCTCCCAGTGTCATTGCAGTAGGCCTGGTTCTCTTGCACTTTTATAATGCTCTGTACTTGGTGTATCATCTTGTGGATTAGATGCATTATTGTTTATCCTCTGTGAGATCTCTGCAGACACCGATTAAGTGTGTTTTAGCCCTCGCTCTCCTCATGAGAGTGTGGTCCCCCCCGGACCTCAGTTTCGCTCGCTCAGTCTGTTTGTGTGTCCATCTTGCTATAATGGTATGTATTTCTCTTTTAGCCTCTGGTGTAGGCTGATCACTTCTTCTCCTCCCTCTTCTCCATCTCCCTGATTAATTCAGTGGGTTGCTGGCTCCTGTAACCGCCTGCTCAGGTGTAGTGTTACCTGCCTGGTCTGCTGCTCAGCTCCTGGCAGGCGTGCACACTTCCCACATCACTGACCTCTTTGTCTGCCTGGCTCTCCCTCCCCTCCCCCTACCAACTCCCTTATCTTTCCTCCACTCCCCCTCTCCATCACCCTCAGGGAACTGCTTACCGCCTGACCTGTATCACCAGTAGCTGTGTTTACCTCAGGGCATATGTGTATGTGAGGGTAGGGGTGGCTACAGTGGTCTGCCCTGAGTCTGCCATGGGTTTCCACTGTGTTAAGGCCTACTGTGGACAAGTTTATTTGGAAATATTGGCAAGTGCTGATATTCACTTTTTTTAAAAATCCTTTGTCCTTATATTCACATGTGCACTAGTAAATTATGTGCATGAAATAAAGCTGATGGAGGTGACTCTAGTGGTTTTTGTTGCCATTAGAAAGGTCACTACAATGGATTAGACATATCTGCATGCAGCCCCTTTATGTGATGTGTTAAAGTATCTCAAACCGCTTTGATCCTGGAGCTAGTGGGTGGCCTCTGAAGCTTAGTCAGCCAGTTTCTGCATCTATTGTCTATAGTGCAATACATTGTGAAGTTAATATTTTCACCGCAGCCCAACACAATGTTTGAAGGGGTTTTGGATTGAAATCATGTTACCAGCCTGGTACTGGTCAGAGTGACCAATACAATGGTAGTAAATGCAAGCAAGGCACACCTGTTTTTGTAAAGAGGTGCCTCTGAAACTTGCCAATGGAAGTTCAGGCTGAATCTAAAATTGATTTGCTGAGTAGAAATGGACAAGTTATTTTAAGGCCGATTCACACCAAAGATTTGCGACGATATGACACCGTTGCAGAACTTCCCAGAGACAAGTTGCAGTGGTGTGAATTAATCGCTGCAAGCCGTCAGATGCTGTTGCAGTAGATTTGTCGTGTCAAATCATAGTTGCAAGGTTTTAGAAGGCATGTACCTCATTGCTTTTGAGACATGTTGTGACATCTTATTTCATTTTGAAGAACACCGGTGTCTGTACAACATCAGTCAGAAAGCACTTGCTAACAGCCACAAAAACAAACGTAGTTCGACTTACTTTTAGCCAGTCAGCTAGTTGGTTAACTGACTTACTACAACGAATGGTGTGACAAAGGCATTGTTAGGGAAACGTTGGTGCTGTTTCAAGCCGCCAGCCCTGATTTTCAAATGCTTTGTTGCAGCAAGTTCCTGTTTTCAAGTAGTTGCAGCTGGTCTCGTCCCAAATCTTTGGTCTGAACTGGCCTTAACAGACCTCGGAGTATGAGAAGAGTAACTGAATGGGTATGGAGTAAATGACAAAACAACCCCCATCATAGTTATATTTAGTCTACAGTAGCCTATATTCACTCGTGATCTTATGTGGTGCAACCCTGGTCTACATGCAGCACCACTTTGCTATCTGTGTAGTGTATTTAGTGCATGTCGTTGGAGTCTGAGTCTGCGTACTGAGCTGTGTTTCTGTGTTTCTTCCTGACAGATCAGCCAAGATGGGGAACATGTTTGCAGGCCTGTTTAAGAACCTCTTTGGGAAGAAAGAGATGAGGATCCTCATGGTGGGCCTTGATGCTGCAGGGAAAACCACCATCCTCTACAAACTCAAGCTGGGAGAAATTGTCACCACCATCCCCACTATCGGTAGTTCTCTTTTCTATTACCTTTGAAAAAATAAATAGAAGATCTGTGTGTAAGTGTTTGAGTCTGAATGTTTCTGGAGGTGCAGGATTGTTGAGTGTTTCCTCTGACTGCTTGGTTGTGGCATTTCCACCTGCAGGCTTTAACGTAGAAACGGTGGAATACAAGAACATCAGTTTCACAGTGTGGGACGTGGGCGGTCAGGATAAGATCCGGCCCCTTTGGAGACACTACTTCCAGAACACACAGGGTAAGTAAGCAGCTCCTCCAGCGTCTCTCCCCTGTCTCTCTTCCCCCCCCCCCCTTCCTTTAACAACCTCTGGTATTAATTGAGTGTCTTTCTCTCTCTATCTATCTCAGGACTTATCTTCGTGGTGGACAGCAATGACAGGGAGCGAGTGAACGAGGCGCGGGAGGAGCTGACGCGCATGTTGGCTGAGGATGAGCTCAGAGACGCAGTGCTGCTGGTCTTCGCTAACAAACAGGTAAATGCGTGCATACATCAACACTTTCCTTTTACACCCAGCTTGGTGCTCACACACACACACACACACAACCCTGTCTGTGTAGACATTTGCACATA
Organism: Clupea harengus; assembly: GCF_900700415.2. NCBI lineage: Eukaryota > Metazoa > Chordata > Actinopteri > Clupeiformes > Clupeidae > Clupea > Clupea harengus. The sequence continues at coordinate 19,865,695 of NC_045152.1, forward strand.
TTAACACACCCAGGACATTCAGTCACTAGAGATATTCTCGTGCATGCATAAATAAATATGCTACATTATTGTGTACGTTCTGTTGCGTGTGTGTGTGGTTGTTGTGATGCTGAGTAATCTCTTCATAATGACACCGGACACGGTCTCCTCTCCCTCGTTCAGGACCTGCCCAACGCTATGAATGCGGCCGAGATCACAGATAAGCTGGGCCTGCACTCCCTGCGCCATCGCAACTGGTACATCCAGGCCACCTGCGCCACCAGCGGCGACGGCCTCTACGAGGGCCTGGACTGGCTCTCCAACCAGCTGAAGAACGCCAAATGATCCATTCCCCCAGCGGCGTCTGTTGTGTGCGCACGTCTCTGTGCGTGTCTGTGTGCATGTGTATTTGAGTGCGTGAGTGAGCGAGTGTGTGTGTGTGTGCGTGCGTTTGTCTCTGTGCAAGCAATGAGCGTGGCAGCATCGGCTGGAGCTCGTCTTAGTTCCCTCAGATCTTCATCATAGTCGCCCTCATCTTCGGTTCATTCACTCTGACTGCAGAGGTTCTGACCGTTGCTGCCTGTCTGCTCACACACTTCTATGTGTGTGGGAGTGAGTGTGTGTGTGTGCGTGCGTGCGTGTGCGTGCGTGTGTGTGCGTGTATCACTGAGCTGAGAGCGGTAGAGGCCTTGCTGTGCCTTTCATCAAAACACAACCCCAGACCCCCCCTCTCTCCTGAAGCCCCCCACTTATTTCAGCCCCCTGCCCCTCTTCTGGCAGAGCAGCAGGCACAATGTAGAAAGCTCAACCTGCCTACAGTCCGCTAAATAAAGACCTATTTCAAAACAGTCTGCCCAATCTGAAGGGGTGTCTCCCTTATGTGGGTTCGACTTCTACCTCCCGCCCCTAATCGGTCACCCATGTCGCGTTGGACAGACCCAGTCATCCCCTCTGCTCAATCTGTCTGCTCATCTCCTGCACGGTACTTGCTTTGACTGAAACGCCTGCAGGAGAGGAGGGTGGACTGCACATGGTCAGCTCCTTCACCCTCTAGTGGCGTCCGTTCCTCTACGACCATGGAACACTACCCGACCGACTCTTTCAATCTTAGTTTGTTTTCCCCCTGGGTCTGAGGTTTGTGTGTGTGTGTGTGTGCACAACAGGTCACTACACTGCCTCATTGATCAAGTGCTGTAGCTGTAGTCTTCTCTCCCCTCCTGTGTCTCTGAGAACGTCTCTGGGTTCTGAAGAAGGTAGGGAGGAAACACGCACACACAGCCTGTTGATGCGTTTGCTGGGTATGAGGTCATGAGCCGGGCCTCACGTCTTCATGTGTGGGCAGAGTGGGAGGTGAGTCGGAGGGGTGGGCTCTACGTACCGTTTCCTCTCTGAGATTTCCTCCTTTACTCTGCTTCTGTTCCGCTGAACGGTGGTTAGTTGAGCTGATTGGCTTTGAGCATGCTGTCTGAAGTGGGTGGTCTCTTGGTGCATTTGCTGATTGTGGGGATGGGGACAAGGCTGCTCCAATCCTTGCTCTGCTTCATTCCTTTGGGAAAGGGGTGGGGGTAGGGGTGAAACTCATGGCGTATCGCCCATCTCAGCCTCTGATCAGAGCCTTTCTTTCTTTCGTTTCAAACTAGTGTGATTCCACCTAATTCAAGATGTGGTGTTTATTTCCGTCTGGCCTTCAGACTTGCTCCTCTGCTGTAACCCCAGGTAGGCAGTGTTGGCCCTTGTGCTCTGCTGAGTCAGCCCCCCATTCTTACTGTTGGAGGGGCTCCCGGCCAGTTCCCGCTTACATGCATGCGACTCATTGCAGGAGATAGGATGCCCCGGAGAAGGTCGTCTGGGGTTCGTTTCTCTGCTCTCCCAGCGCGTCTCTGTCCCTCTCAAACGCATATACACACGCACGCGCATACACACACATACACACACACGTCAGCTTCAGGGTGATGGGCAGGTCAGCTCCAGCTCAGTGTTGCATCCCACTTTTTCTTTTCCTCCATCCCTCAAGTCAGGTGGCTACTCTCCCCCCCCTCCCCCAAGCCATCATCATAGTTACAGACACCAGCAGTGCGCCTTGGTCCCTCTCTCCAGGGCTTCAGATCCACACTCATTTAACTGACACAGAGATTACTTTCTTTCTCTCCTTCTCTTCCTATCTTTCTTTCTCTCAGTTTATTCCAAAGCCTCCTGCGAATGTCACAGAGACACTGTAAGCCCCCCCTCCCCCTCCCCTCCTTCATGTTCTGATTGAGCCCAAGGTCACGACCCAAACACTGACCTCTTGCAAGGGAAGGAGTGACCTTTCACCCTTTTTATATTCGTGCAACTGGACAGCAACAGTTCATGTTTGTGAATATTTTTTTCTTCTTTTCTCTGTATTTTGCAAGAAGCACCAATTGCAGCAAGTTTCAGTGTCTTTTGGCCTTTATCCTTTGATCCTATATGTAGATATATACACCTACTTTAGTGCAAAAAGAACATTCATTGACCTGGATGACGAGCTGCAGCATATATGGCAAGTCATTGACCTGTATATGAACTTGAGTATCAAAACTGTATTTTAGCAAGCTGATATACTTTAGCTACCCGTGTTCAGTTGTGAAGCTTTCATTTTGAGAATTTCTGTTGAAACAACTCAAGAAGGTGTGCATAATGTTTTGTTTTTTTCTCCTTTTTTCTTAAAATGGTTTCATGTTTTTAGCTTTTTTAACCCATCTTGTAACATCTGAGAAATGCACTATAATAAAGAGATCTATTACAAATACACTCATGTTTGACTGTTACCTTGTCTCTTTACTTTTTGATAATTTTGACTCAAATTGTCTTGGTGCTGCCCATAAGGAACCAAAGATTTGAATTGAAGTAATGAGTGTGAATGTAAGCGGGGTTTGGATGAAATGGGGAGATGAAACAAAATAAACTTGACAGGTTTTGTGTTGGAAGGGCATTATGTCTGAGGTAGCAGAAGCCCCAGCATACATACATAGTCTCTTTCAAGTACTGAAAGCTCTGGGATCAGGAATCAGGCAGTACCTAATGCATTCTGGTCAAATGCCATATAGATACAGTCAGTTGTTTTACGTTTGACGCAATCAAATTACACCTCTCCCTTCGGTGCTCATGCAACTTTGTTTCCCATTGACAGAGCCAGGACTACAAACTGAATAGTGTAGTTTGTTTTGGCAGAACAGAGAACAGGCAGCTAGAGGATAATGAGGAGCAATTTGATGAAAAGTGTCGTGGATTAGACTCGCAGACTGTGAGATGAACTCGACAACATACTCTTCCTTATGCTACAAAGTTGTATCTTCAACATTACTTCCTGAGCTCAGTCTATAGAAGCTTATGCTGTTTGCTATTCCCACTAATCTACAATCTGTTTGCCACTTTAGGGGATAAGATGAGTTTGTTCCTCCTGCTGCTGATTGATCCTGGTGCTCCTGCTCTTTGGATTAAATCCCACTTTTCCTTCCTTGTTTGATGATGGACATCTTCTGGGCAGCATTCTGGAATGTTCTGTGCTTCTCATTGATGAACAACCAGCAGGGAGATATGGGGTCATGGATCCTGCATGCACAGTATGGCTGACAATATGGCAGGTAGATGGTGGGGGGGGATGGCTCAGTTGGAGATTTGATTCAAGGGCAGGATCAGGCTTAAGGGGCAACAGGGCATGGGCTGGGATTGTTATTACGAGGGTTTGGGGGGTGAGGGAGGATGGCAGACCTGTAGGCCCTCAGAACAGGATATGAGTGTGTGTCTGGAGCCACGGGAGGCAATGGGCCTTGCGTCGAGACTTTATGAGAAGCCCTCGGGCCATAACAACAGTATGTCATATTCAAATGTGTTATATTAAATAGGAGTGCTCCCCTGGGGCCGACCCATAAGCCACGTGGTGCCAGGGAGAAATGAAGAGACTGTGGTTCAGCACACCGGTGGTGGGGTTTAAAGTGATTTGGGTTTTACTCAAATGGATTCAGCCTAGAGGTCTGTGTGCAATATAATGCTGTGACAAAAAAAATGTGATCAGCCTTTAGGGGTGGGTGAGCGAGCTGGACTTCAGCTGTAATAAGTAACATTAATTCATCAGTCATGTTTCTCTGAATGATATGTAATAAACACCACAACTAGTAAATATTGATGAATACCAACTCTGCCCTGACATCTTCAGTGTTTGTCAGAGTAAAAAAAACAAATAAAAGAAAATAGTTGTAGTTGTTGGAGGTCCTAGTCTTCATATAGTAGGTTTGTTTGAGAGGAGAAGGCAGAGAAACAACTATCACCATCATCATCCCTATTGATCAGTGTCCCACTTCAGAGTAAAGAGAAAAGGTCACTGAATTCACATCAATGTGGCTCCATGGCTTACAAATGTGACGTGACCTAATTTGATCTTCCTCCAGAATAACCACAAGTCACAAGATCTTTGTCCCGCCGTCTACATAGAAATCACACATAGGATAAGGACAGATTATTGTTAAACTTGATTCATCTTAAGGATCTATAGAATGATTAAAAATGGGTAGAAATCTAATTCCAGTTTAGTGGGAAAAAACATTAAGTATTGCTGGTTGAAGGCATGTAACCTAATGTTGATTACAAAGTTGAACGGACTATGATTTTATTACAAATGAAGCACAGAGAATATACTCCCATACTTATTTTTCCAGCCGTATTCATTTAAGTGAGAGTATTTTCTCACTTGAGAGACTGTTGCAGTCCCCAGACACACACATACACACACACACGCAAGCAGAGAAGCATTCTTCTCTCGTTTCCTTTTGACTGACATGTGACATATTGGGGTCAGAAAACGATATGCTTCATACGCCACCTGTACGTCAACCAAAATTTGCCCCTGTGGTAACACCCACCCCCCATACCTGAAGAGTGGTGTGGAAGTGCCCTTCTGAGGGGATGATGAAATGAAGCAGAACAGAAGAGAAAGTCAGCACTTCACTGCAGAGAAGGATGATGGCTCCCTGCAGAAACGTACCTGCCACGACTCAGTACTCTTCATATCTGGGAAACAGGAGCTTCTCAATATTTCTTATTTGTACATGAGCACACCACACACACACACACACACACACACACACACACACACACACACACACACACACACACACACACACACACACACAGGGTCTAGACCTTTTATTGGAATGAGGGACATGACATCAACTAAGTGTAGGAACACAGACTACCATGGTTAATCAAAAGTCTAGACATTGGACAGGTATAGAATCTAGCTGGGCTTGCTGACATGGCTGGAAAAGTTGAATTGACTGAGTGAGAGAGTTATTACTCTCTCAGCACCCAGCCCAAGGGCACATCTGCGCTACCTGGTCGGCTCAATCACCCGCTTCTCTGCTTTTACATCCTCACAATTCCTGTTTCTTTCACTTACAGCACTGTTACTTGAGCCTGAACCGTGAAGCAGGTATTTTTGCCATCCTAACATAACTAACAACAGCAATGTAATATTGGGGGTGTATAAAAGAGCATTGATTCTCAATCTGAAAAAAAAAATTAGAAATAAAACATTCTCCATCCAGGAAACAAGGTGGTGCAGAGAAAGTATACTGCAAATCACTCACGTTCACCAACCTTTAGAATTAAATCATTATTGTCTTGAAGTTGATTGTTTTTTCCAACATAAATTACATACTGTAACTTTTTATTCAGTTAGTATCAGTTAGTTGCTAATATCAAACATTTCATAATCTCAGTCAGGGACTAGCTATTTAAATCTTTTACTAGCAGTCTTGGTGGCAGTGGAGAGAACCTGGCAGGGTTAATTGTGCAGCATTGTTTCCTCGTTCCTGCTGTTGTCATCCATCAACAGCTATTTTACAGTCTTTTAAAGTATGAGAGATGGAATCGATTATGTTGTGCGATGTTCCATGCTTGACAGGGATGATGTTTTGTGTTGGTGTTCGTTCCCAGTTTACACTGCAGAAGGTGCTGAAATCTCCCACAGGGGACTAATTTGATCACACTATTTGATAATTAGAGGGATAATGTGTTTGTAATTGAGTTGATAAAAAGATTGATAATGGCTTAGTTAATAGCTGTGAGTGCGTTTAACAGCTGACACCAAATGTAGCGACCCTCATTACGCCACTGGAATCCAGAAAGATGTTTCTTGACGGTGCCCAGAATGCAGGTGTGATCCCAAGGTTAAAAATCTAACACGTACATTCTGAGCTGTACCAAAAGGTCAGTCATTATGAAGTGGGTGAAAAGAAGCATATTAGTTAGCATGCAATCAAGACAACAAACAGGAGTTCATTAGAGCCAAAATGGTATCTATGTAAAACCCTTCCCTTTGGGAATGTTTCCCTCCACCCTCCATTTTCAAAATTAAACCGATTGAGAACACCCTGCTGTGGGGAACCCCAGGAGACAATGACCACTAACAGATTAATTGTGTAGAGGTAATGAGATGCTTTGATGTACACCAGGATGTGTTAATGTGCAGTGGTCTTAATTGTTGTTATCAGGGCCAGACTGCTCCTCCCACTGGACCCCCCAGAGGGCGGGAATGAGAATTAGAGGGAGACGTGCTTGGATTGTGTGTGTGTAAAAAAAAATGGGGGCATCCAGTTTGGTCCCATACTGATTCCAAGGTGAGTTTGGTGCTGTATTTGTGTTCTGTTGGGACAGTTCTTAGAGAAACTGATGGCAAAATGAACAAAAACAGTGTTAATATTTAAAACAAAACCCTCAGCGCCTGATATTTATATGAAATTGTGCTCCGTAAATACCGCCATGTAGACACCCAGCAGGTCCATGTTTTGTGCTCCTAGTTTGCCATTAGAGGGAGCTCTTGTGCAGGCTCTTCCTGCTCCTGGGTCTGGTTGCGAGAGCCGTAGTGGTGGTTAGCCTTTGGGTGCTGGCTGTAGACTCTGACGTGTGTATGAGGAAACAGTAGCACTGCTCATCACACCTGCCATGAAAACCAAACACAGATAAACACTGCATGCAAACAGCCAGGATAAGACATGACACTAAAATGCAGGTGATTCTCTGTAAAGATAACGTAGGCCTACCACAATTACAAACCACATAATCCATTTAAGGTACATTCATCATCACTGGTAAGTGGAAAAGTCAGGAAACACACTCAAATTCAATTAGTTAAGCTATATATTTAATCCGAAGAAAAAAGCTTATACAGTATTACCAAAGAACACACTTGTCCAACCCAGTGCTAAACTCATGCCATTGCTTCTCAGGTTTATCCCTCAACTTTAATCTCCTAATCTCTCTTTGAGACTAGATGAGCAGCGGAGACGATGTCGACGGATTCATTTGCTCGGAAATCCGCCTCATTGTTTGCGCGACTCTTCCTCCGCGAGCGCTCTGAAGGAGTAGGGTGTGAACACGTTGGTTCTCATTAGCGATGGAAGGCTCTGGAGCACGGGGCCCGCTGGGATTCAGCCTTGCATTTAAATCACTAACTTCCAGGCATCCCCATAGCCAGGCAGGCTTGGCGCTTTGGCTCCATGCGGGCTAATTATAAACTTAATTGGTGATTGCGACCTGATTATGATGGCACTCTGAGAGAAAACAGAGTGGGACAGTTGGAACAGGAGTTCAGCAGTGGGGTATGATCTTGAAAATATGAAATGTTGCTTAAACATGGTGGCTTGTTAAGAGGAGTCCATTTAGATTTGGGGTTGGCTGGTGTTCAATTGTATATATTATTCTGTAGAGCAATTGAAGTGATTTCAAATGCTGATGGTCAATTTTGTAGAATGATGGATTTGTTACTTATATGGTGCCTTTCTGTTGAGAACCTAAGTCACTTCCCTGCCTTGATGCAGAATTGGTGAGCCAACAAGAGTGATTTTGGCTGTGGTCAGTAAGGCCCTGTAATAGTCTTTTTTTGCTTAGGAAGGTTCCTAACTGAGTGAAATGACCTGGAGGTATCTAAGTGGCAGCCATAAGAGCTGGTTGAATTCTCGAAATGCTTAGGAAAAGTTCTTCAGTGCTTCCTTCCTTACCTCCTTAACATAGTGCACACTGGACCATCGTTTACAAAAGGAAAGGAGATAATACCGCCCCACAGTTAATTGCGGCAACAACATTTAAAACCCCACGTCAATTCCATCCATCGTTGCATAATTACATGTCCTAGTGTAAGTGCAGTTGGGTTCTCTTAGCACCGTGGTTGTCTTTTCTGAATCCTCCTCCACGACCATGACGTTTCCCATCCCGTCAAGGAACAGTGTTTGGGAAAGGACCTTTCAATTATTTTTTTTATTATCTGACTGCAGCCCAAGTCTCTGAATTGCGGTTTCTGTTTAGCTTTCTTCCAGCTCCGCGCCTGTGGGCCAAACTCAGCCTAGGCTCCCTCAGGTAAGTAGCTGTGCCCTCTAGTCACAGGACAAGTGAATAGTTTTCTGACTTGTTTGGTTGTGCTCTGTAAACACCAACAATGAGGCGTATGAAGCGAATTGAAGTCTGATTGATGCGGATCTCGAACAGATGTGAGGTTGTATCCTTGTGCTTCGACAGGCAATTACAGAAGACAATACTTGATCAGAGAAAGGACAGCAATACTGAAGTTACTGTGCAATTTGTTCAACTCTTTTCCACTTCAAAAGAATCCTAAGGGGAATCTTGTAAGGGGAACAATAGCTCTTTTGTGTTCCGTTGTGACTCTGTCTGAGCATCGCTGCGATGCATGTGTTAGATGTGTGAACATGAGGTGTGTGTGTGTGTGTTTGTGTGTGTCTTTGGTGTTTTCTTCTCAAAACAGTGCCCTGATGTATGTTTTAGATATGTAAACATGAGGTGACGATATGTGTGTGTTTTGTGTGTTTGTGTGTGTGTGCGCATGTGTGTGTCTGTCTGTCTTGGTCTGTCTGTCTTTCTGGTGTGGTGGCCTGAAAACTAGACTGCAGGACATGAGCTGTTCACACCCATCTAAAACCTGTCCTTCCTATCTCTTACCGCCAGATAAGGTAAGATTTCAGGCAGCCAATTCTCCAAGGTAGATGTTACCTTGGAAACAGCACCTTACTTATTTATAGTGATGGTCTGGACAGGAGCAGTGAGAATGTGGTGGGGAAGGGGGGAAGGGGAGGGCTGGAGGGGTATTTGGGATACTGTGATTGGGGTCTGCAGGTTTTTTCTTCCCCTTCAAAATGTCACCTCAGAGGAAAGTATATCGAATAGAACGAAGCTGAGGCAGGTGTGCACATGCATACAGACACACACCCGCACACACACACATACAGACACATACCCACACACACACACATACCCGCACACACACACATTGATGATGATGGTGGTGATGTCAACATTGACGGTACTGATGTCACATGCTTACACCAGGGAGGGAAATAGGTCCCTTAATGTAATGATTTATGTCGGCGACATTGGTGGATAAACATGCTTTTTCATTGGAATGCATCGCTAGTAGAAATCTAGGCAGTGGGGATTTGATTCTACTTTTCTCTGCATCATTTTCTGGGCAGCACTTTCATGGCCGATATCGATCCTCTAGGCTCCCTCCCTTATAGGGGTGCACCAGCTGTGTCTGGAAATGGAAATTTGATTCTGTCTATTAAAGGTAGTTATGATAACCAACAACGGAGATTATTAGCTTGTTTTGCATATGGGACAGGAATATATATAACCACTTTCAACTTTGTATGATGGATCAATCACCGCTTTTGTAAGATCACAAAGACCAATTCATCTGAATCCATTATTATCTGTTATTTGTAACATTACACTATGAAGCATTTGGTTGGATTTTAAATAAGTAAAAGCAAATGATTGCTGAATGAATTAACAGTTTATTCTTACAAGCAGGACAGACTGATTTGCATCATAACTATGACTTTATGACTCCTGGCTAAAGCATCAGAAATCTGAACGCGCCATTCACAGTGTTTCCTGCCTTACAGATTGGCCTTCTTGACAAACGGATGAGAACAGTCGAACCCCCATGAAGTCAACCCTCTGCGCTTTCAATCCACTCCTATCCACCGCCACACAGGAGACATGTCCTTCACCCAGGGCAAGGTGGATGGTGTCAGTTGATCAGGGTTTCCTGAGATGTTCCATTGTCCTCAGGGGTCTGCCACACCTTCCACCTCCAGGGCTCTTAGGTGTTTGAAGTTAAGAATTAAGTGGCGAGGCCCAAAATCGAAAAATGGCCCTGGAGAAATATAAGGGTGAACTAGGGGTTGCAGACACAATGAACCAGCCTCTAGCCAGTGATAGATAATAGGTTCATATTTCCTGAATGCTGCAGTTTGCCTTGTGTGGTCAATAGTTTTGTAGTTTAATAATTCCTTCACCCTCAACATCTCTATTTCCCTCTAGCTGACTGCCAATGATGTGATGGTAAACCTGGCAACCAGCTTGCTCGCTCTTTCTCAACCTCAGAATGTGCTTGGCTCTGTCCTCTGTTCCCAACACAATATATCCCTGTGTCGTGAGAAGCAATCCTCACTGGGATCAAGCCTGCAACACCAGGCACTAGGCAAGCGTTCTAGCAGGGAAGCCAACACCTATAGATGCTGCCTTCAGTTTTCTGCTAGTCTCTTAAGATGCATGGTAGTCTCCTGCACAGCAGTTCTGTACCCACTGTTGGCTGTTGTTACATCAGTTTGCCAGATTTTCAACATCAGGATCAAGACATTCATACCCCAATTATTTTCATTTCCTGCCGTCTTTAATCTAATAGTTTTGGCCATTGAACCCACAACCAAGAGCATGTTGCAGCTGGGCAGATGAGCGGCAGTTCTAGTCATAGTGGCGATTATCACCATGAAAGATAAGATTAAGGTAACGAAAGGGAACAGTGGCACCATCAGGTACTCGGTTTTTATGTGATTATGTCTAACCTGCATGCCAAACTACAAGCTGTGATTAGGTGGGGAGTTCAGGCCCTCCTCACCACTGCCCCACTTCTGCACTAGTGAGTTATTTCAGTCAGTGTTTTTTTGTTTGAGTTTGACAGGCCCAATTCTTTTACCGCCAAGAGTCACCATAGAGGACTGCTTTAGACAGTCCTGTTCCTTTAATGAGTTATGACTTGCTGAGCTAACTAGAGCACTGGACACCAGCAATGCCAGCGATCTATTAGGAACAATCGTACGGCAGGATAGGAGCTTGTCTCTGCCAGTGTGGTCCTTGAGAACCATACTACACACACACACACACACACACACACACAGGTGACACCCACTTGACCTTTGAGAGATGGCCTTTCTGTGCTGCTGGTATAGTTTAACAGCACAGAAGTGTCACACCCCCACATCAGCAGCCCATCACTCCCCCAGACGCACACGGTCTCTAGGGAGCATTGAAACACACACTGCTATTGCTGCTGCCTCTCCGCCCCTCCATCAAACCCAGAAACACACACAGCCCTCACTATACATCTGGGCACATACACACACACACACACACACACACACACACACACACACATATCTAAAAGCCACCATACACAACTGCCCTTCCACACACACACACACACACACACACACACACACACACCAACACAACCAAACACAAACAGATGCACTATGTGTCCCCCCAAACAGAAACTTCTCATGCTGCACCTGCCCACGTAAGCATTGATCGGTCCAAGCCGTGGGGATCCTAGAATAGATTCCCGCCCTTCCCACCCCATCCCCTGAGAGCGCCAGCCGACCAGGATGCAGGAGGAGAGGGGGAGTAATGAACATACAGAGAGAGAGAGAGAGAGAGAATTTTTGAATTTTAATAATCCTTTATTACAAAAATATCTGTTTTACATTACATCTTTAAAGATCCCCACCACCAAAAAAGAAAAGAAAAGAAAAAGAGAGAATAAATAAAAAAAAAATTAATAACTCCTATAACAAGTAAGGTGCAAACACTAGTTTTCCATTGGTCACCGAACACACTGCCCCCTTATAACACTTTCAAAATCAGCAAGATTACTTAAGGAATTATAAAATTTAAACTCCATTTGTACTCTTGATCTTAAGAGTCTGAATAAAACAGTTAAAACGTCATTATCAGAGTCCTGTTCTATTTTGTTTTTTCTACTGATGTATACCGCCATTTTAGTTCGACAAGGAGGAATTTTATCTCCCTTTTTGTTTAATGTTTATATGGACGACTTATCAAGCCAGCTGAATAAGACAAATACAGGCTGTCTTGTAGGTGAATCTATTGTCAATCATCTGATGTACGCAGATGATTTGGTGTTACTCAGCCCATATAGTGCTGGGCTGCAACAGATGCTGAGGGTGTGCTCTCAATATGGCATAGATCATGATATAAAATATAATGCAAAGAAAAGCCACATAATGATAGTCAGAAGTAATCAGGACAGGAAATTAACCTTCCCTACCTTTTATTTATCTGGCAGTCCCCTTGGTGTTTGTGAGGAATTAAAATATCTGGGCCATGTCATTTCTGATGATTGGACAGATGGCAACGATGTATATCGACAGCGCTGTAAAATATATTCTCAGGCCAATATGTCATTAAGGAAGTTTTCTATGTGCTCAGACTCAGTTAAATGTTCCCTGTTTAGAACCTACATAACACCATTGTACACTGCTCAATTGTGGTCTAAATACAGGAAAAGGAGTATACAGAGACTGAAAGTAGCTTACAATGATGCTTTTAGATTGCTGCTTCATGTGCCTAGGTGGCATAGTGCTAGTCAGTTGTTTGTGTCTAAGCACGTACCAACCTGTGAGGCGCTCTTAAGACAATTGATGTATGGTTTCATGTGTCGACTGGACAAATCTGAGAACTGTATAGTAGAGGCTCTGGTCAACCCTCTAAAGAGCTGCTATCGATTTACTTCGACATTAAGACGACATTGGCACAAAAGTCTTCATACTTTTTAATGAACTGTATTATGTATGTTGTATCTTCTTGTTTTTCTCTCTTTTTGTTATAGTTGTATGTCTGTTATTTTATATGGAACTTGGCGTCTGAAATAAAGATTTATATATATTAGCATTACCTAAAATAAAATTAATTAATTCTCCTTTTGACTTGTTCATCTTGCTATATTTGAAGCCAAGAATAAACATTTGTTTTACAAAAAGTTCATCAAAGGCCTTAAAAAGGCTGTGCAAAAAGCAAAACAATGGGCCGCTATGGGGAAATTCTAACATGCCGTCGGCGGCCGCTATGGGGATTAGAGGGTTAAACAATGTAAAAAGGCATGAAATACTGTCTCTCTTTCTGTGCAAAAAGGACAGACCTGTGTGACCTCTGGATTTAAAACAGCAACAAAATAATTCATTGCCACTATTCCATGCAGCACCCTCCATTGCAAATCTCCCATTCTTTTTGTTGATGGCAGCTTGTATAGTGCTCTCCATTCTGGCTTTACATTGTTTTTTTAAGGTTAACACACTTCGCCAGGGTGTATCAACTCTGGAGCTTAACCACTTTTTGTTTAAAACTTTAACACAGTTTATGTACATAGCATTGCCACTGACTTCATCCATATCCATTTTCAAACACTCATTAGAGAATAGAAGGGAACCTTCACATTCATCTATTTTTGGCATCAAAAACAATTTTGGAAAAGGATCCGTTGGATCTGGAACCATCAACCCATTCCCATAATCCTTTAGTACTTTGTGTTCTTCTGGTGTTAGGGCAGACCTCAAATTTGCCCCATTACCCGCATTGATCTCAGACCCATCTGAGTCACCATACCCTCAACATTTTTTAGTTTGGGTCCACATATGTCCACCAGCTCATATAGAGTTATTACTCCTGTCTGGCAAAGTCGCGCATTTAATGCAGGGGTGCCACCTGTTATGTCCAGTCTTGCCCCATTGATCACAGGCTCACTTAAAAGCCAATGTAAAGACACATCTTCTTCTTCTTCCTTTTGTACCTTGAACAAGTTCCAAACTTTGAAAAGTCCTTTGTAAAACACAGGCAGTCCCGTTGTGTCCAGTTTAGCAGGATCCATTAGGAACAAGGGTTTGTCCTGTCCCAATCCCCCCACAGTTTGTAAAATTGCATATGCCACTCTTCTCCATGTCAAATTCTCTGGCCCTGTGAGTAGCCACTGAATGAAATGCAGTCGAAAAGCTGCACCTCTGCTAGACAAGTGAACAACTCCTTGTCCTCCCTCTTCTCTAGGAAGATACAACACACTTTGAGGAAGCCAATGCAGGCGGTCCCAAAAAAAATCAATTAAAAGTGCCTGCATATTGGCCAGTAAGTTTGGCGGTGGATCTAAAACAGCTAATCGATGCCATAAAAAAGATGCTACCAAATTATTTATAATTAGACAGCGTCCTCTGTATGACATCTGTGGTAAAAGCCATGTCCATTTCTTTAACCGTCCCTTTACTTTCTCAAGAAGTCCATCCCAATTTTTTTTAACCATATTCTCATCCCCTAGAAAAACCCCAAGATATTTAAATCCCCCCTTTTTCCATTCCAAACCCTCTGGAAGTTTTGGCAAATCATCTGTCCAGTTACCCATCTGAATTGCCTCACTTTTACTCCAATTAACTTTTGCAGAAGATATTCTTCCAAAATTTTTTGCAACATGAATCAACGTGTCAACATCTCTTTGGCCATTTACAACCACCACCACATCATCAGCATAGGCAGAGAGAGAAAAAACATTGAAATGGCAGCCATGTACACTTTGAGAGTAGAAGCCTCCTTCCCCTCATCAAACAACTGCTGTAGGAATTCTAGAATAACGCCCAGCGCGCAGTTAATGGGGTCGTGCTGACGCGCAGCACACAACCGCTCAAAACTGCGCCACTTCAGCGTATACAGAGCCCGTGTCGATACAGCTCGGGCGCTCTGTATTGTAGCCACCACCGCATCTGACAGGCCTGACGCTGTGAGCCTGCACCTCTCAGGTGCCAGGCTCTGAGACGCCACCACTCTGGATGGGGATGCCACACTGTCCTGTGCGCCTGCGTTAGGAGGTCTCTCCGCAGAGGCAGCTCCCAAGACTGCTGCACTGACATATTGACTAGATCTGCCTCCCACGGCTGATTGGGCCAGTGGGGGGCTATCAATATCAATTCCCTGCCCTCGTCCGCAATCCTGCACAGCACCTGCTGGGGGAGCGGGATCGGGGGAAAAGCATATAGGGGTAGAGCTGGCCACTGGTGGCCCAGCGCGTCTATGCCTAGTGGGGGACCGTCGCCCCCTAGCGAGAACCAGAGCGGGCAGCAGGTGTTCTGCCTGTTCGAGAACAGGTCCACCTGCGCCTTGAAAAAACGCACTCAGATCTGACCTATCACTTGTGGGTGAAGGCACCAGTCTGCTGCTCGAGGATCGCCCCTCGATAACAGGTCCGCACCGTAGTTGAGGTGACCTGGTATATGAACTGCCCTGAGGGACAGGACGTGCCTCGCTGCCCACAGGAGCAGGCGAGTCGCCCAATGGTGTAGTGACGGGGAGGGCACTCCGCCCTGGCGATTTATATACGCCAAGGTCGCAATGTTGTCCGTCCTCAATAGTACATGCTGACCACTCAGCCTGGGCAGAAAGTGTTGTAGAGCTAGGACTACAGTTCGCAGCTCTAACACATTTATGTGAGACGCGGCCTCTGTCACAGACCAGAGACCGTTCACGCCTCTCCCTTCGCAGACAGCTACCCAGCCCAGGGTGGAAGCGTATGTGGTCACCACCACGCGACGCGACACTATGCCCATAGTGCCCGACGCGGCGAGAAACCAGCGGGTTCTCCAGATCGCCAGGGCTTTCCTGCATCTGGAGGACACCACTACTCTGCGATGCCTGTCTGTGACTGCGTTGAGCTTCATAGACAGGTACCATATTTGGAATGGCCGCATACGCAACATCCCCAACGGGAGCGCTATCATTCCTAACAGGCGTTGGCAGCACAGCGACGAGACTGACTGTCCCCGTCGGAACTGGCGCACGCATGTTTTGATGGCATTTATCCGTTCTTGAGCCTGACCTCCATGGAGGTGGAGTCTAAAATCATACCCAGAAAATGCGTAACTTGCCCGGGGCAGAGAACGCTTTTTTCTCTGTTTATTACAAAGCCCAGTCGATACAGGTGCGCCACCACTAGATGGCCATCCTGCACTGCTGCAGCCTTTGAATGAGAAGCAATTACCCAGTCGTCCAAATAATTGTAAACGCGTAAGCCGCGTAGACGTAATGGGGCGATGGCTGCCTCTACGCACTTGTAAATACCCTCGGCGCTAGGGACAGGCCGAATGGGAGTGCGTTGAATTGGTACGCTATTCCTCCGAACGCAAACCTCAGATATCTCCGATGTCTGTGGTGGATCGGAATGTGGAAATAAGCGTCTTTTAAGTCTATCGTGATAAACCAATCGTTTGGCCTTATAAACTGCACAAGCCTGCGTGGGGTCAACATTCTGAACCGTAGCGGCATGAGTGCTTTGTTTAACACACGTAGATCTAATATTGGCCGATAATTCCCGTCTCTTTTGGGTACGAGGAAGTAACGGCTGTAGCAGCCTGCATTTTCCTCCTCGGGAGGGACTCTGCTTATTGCCTCCTTTCTGAGCAGGGAGATTATCTCTTCCCGTAGGAAGTGAGACTGTTCTCGCTGCACCACAGACTGTATCACTCCGCTGAATGGCGGAGGGGAACGGGCGAATTGCAGCACGTAACCCCTTGTGATCGTCTTTAGCACCCATGGTGACACTGCGCATGCGCGCCAACTCTCCACACAACCAGGGAGGTTGTGCTTTAAGTTGAATTTGTCGGGGACTAACCCGCTCATGGTCAATGAGTCTAAGCCTAGATCTACACCCACTCCGCCTAGGGAGGGAGACGAGATCTGGGGCTGCCCCCTCATGTTTTTGAAAAAAATTTGGGAGTGCGATTGCACTGTGTGCATCGCGGGGGGAGTTGCACAAGCATGCCTGGGCACTGCGCCATCTGGGACAGGAGTTAGGACATATGATTGTGGTGCTTGTGAAAACCTGCTTACCGTGCTGGACATGATTTCCACATGTGAGCGACGGGCTGATTTCTGTGGAGACGGTGTGGACTCCACCGCTCCCCCCTGTGTGACGAGTGGCTGACTGTCACGACCAGGAAGCCTGAGGTCTCCCTCTGCCTTGCCCACGGCGAGCGGAGTGCTGCCGCGGAGCCTGGGCTGCGCCCTGGGCAGGGCGCGCAGCTGGTCGCTGTGCTGCAGGCTGCGCTGGAGGGCGGAAGGGGTGTCTCTGCCAGCCTCGCCCGGTGGACACCTTTGCTGGAGGCGCTGGCGAGCGGAACCCGCTTCTCTTCTGGCCCGGTGCAGGTGTGGTGTGTCCTGAGGAGGACGTCTCACCCGTGCCACTAGAGCGAGGCATTCAAGCCTGGAATACCTCTCTGCTCTTCTGCTGTTCTTCGAACTTGGCAGCCATTGTGACCACTGCCTCCCCGAAGGCGCCCTGGACAGAGACCGGGGCGTCGAGGAGTGGTGCTTTTTCTCTGTCTGACAGCTTAGCCAGTGATAGCCACAGACACCTCTGGGTAGCCACCGCGGCACCCATCACCCTCCCCAGTGCCTGTGACGTGCACCGAGTTAGTGTGAGCGACAGATCCCTGCCACAGACGGGTGATCTTTCCCCAGCGACAAGGCAAGCTCAGTCAGGAGCTTTGCCTGGTAGCGCTGTAGCAATGCAGCCGTATTGGTCGTGCAGGCAGCCTGCCCTGCAGCCAAGTAGGACTTCTCTGCCAGCTGAGCCTGGTGTCTGCCCGAGACGCATCGTGGGGGAGGCGGGCGAGAGGTAGCCCGCTACTGCATCCTCCACCTGAGGAAAGGAGAGGTAGCCCCTCTTCTTAGCCATGTGGAGCGTGCGTGAGTAGGGTATCGCCCATGTCGCCTGCAGTTCCTCGTGCACCTCCTCGAAAAAGGGGATGCAGCTGGGAACTGACGCAACAGAGCCAGCATAAAACTCCCCGTCCAGCAGCGAGGACCGCACGCTGGGAGGGGGAGGGAGAGGGAGCCCGAGGCAGCTGGCTGCTCTCAGCGCAACCTCGTGGAGTTGCTGGCCCAGGAGCCGAGACGAGGTAGGAGGTGTCTCCACCCGCATCCTAACGTCATGGCTCGTCTGCATTGCTTCAGCGATTGAGCTGTGCTCATCGGAGAAGTCTAGCAGACTATCATCATCCAGGCTGATGTCCAGCTCGAGTTCAGGCTGGACACCGCTTGGTTGAAGCTCCTCAGCCTCGCTGCCCGCAGCCCCAGGGCTGACAGGCGGTGGAGACGGGGAGAGACCCAGGGGCGGAGCTGCCGCTGCAAGGCGACTGCTCACGCTCACCAAGTCCAAGGCTGAAAACGCACTCATTCCTACGGGGGCGTTAGCCCCGGATGGAACCAGTGCAGTCTCCTCGGCGTCCTTGCGCTTCCAGAGGCGCCTGGTAGCCTTAGCTAGCGGGAGGCTAGCACAGATGGAACAGACAGGGGCTTTGCCCGAAAGTGCGCCCTCTGCGTGGTCCCTGCCTAGGCAGGTCACGCACCGACGGTGGCGGTCGCCCTTGGGACGGACGTGACCGCAGTCGGGGTAGTGTCTGGCCATCTTTTTTCAATCTGAAAGTAGAGAAGAATGTTAAAACACAAGCACACTATCTGCAACGAACACGTTGTTAGCAAGCTAGCAGGCTAGTCAGAAACTTAGCCAGCCAGGCAGCCAGGATAGCAGCCACTACTTTCAAAATGAAGTTGAGCCAACAAATTTTGTAGCGCCCTGAGCTAGTGAGGGTTAAGGAACCCAGATAACTCACCAACCCGTAGAGAGCGAAAAGCACACAAAACTCTTTTGACTGTGGTAGAGCGTTTGAGATATGCTCGGAGGCAGATCTCAGGGCGCGTAATGATATTATAGTACTCCTGGGAGGCGGGCCCAGGAGCGCGCGCTGACAGATCTCGCGACCTTTCAGGCGTGAATAGATAAATGCTTCGATTTGTACCCCATGACTGACGTCATGTACCATACTGTTATATCGCAGTGAACTGCGATAAGGAACATCGGCAGGTGCATCCGTTGGAGTACTGGCTTTGTTTTTCCTATATGTGCAATTACGATTTAAATGTCCCACTCGCCCACACCCGAAACATCTCATTGTTTCGGATGTTGCATAAACAGTGTAATCAAAACCACCAACATTAAATTTAAACACCGCATTGAAATCACAGTCCTGTTTAAGAACCATATGGACCTGACGTCTGAAAGACACTACGTGGCTCAACAAGGGAGATTTACATCCCACAAAAACTTTCTTTACCTGGGACACTACTTTACCATATTTAGATAATTCTCTGAGTAACAACTCATCATTCAGAAAAGGTGGCACATTTGACAGGGTGATCTTCTTAGAAGGGCTACTAAGAGGAAGCACTGAAACATACTGAGCATCGATTTCAATGCCAGTCTGAACTACATCAAAAGCCTTCTCCACCGTACTCAAAAAGAGAACGATCGCATTATTCATCCTAGATGCTGACACAACATGTTCATGTCCGACAACATCTCCCACCGCTAAACTGCATTGCTCAACGGTAACTTTAGACGCTACTTTCACTCTATGGCGTCTTGTTAGACAATCGAGATTTATTTTAGGAGTCGCCATCCCTACCAGCTAGAATAGCTGGCAGCAGACTCTCCCAACTATACTACACTACACTATAACGTATCCTCTGACGAAGAGATGTTTCAATCGGCAAAAAGGACAGAAAAGTTAGAATAGTTAGAACACTCACTCAAACCAGACACGGCCTCCAGTCGCTCTCGCACTCACCACGCGCACTCACTTCCGCATCCACTCAGACAGGAAGAGAGAGAGAGAGAGAGAGAGATACAAACGAGCATTCGGAGAGGATTACCACTCCCACAAATCTATGTAAAGGCGGATGGAAATTCATAATTTGTGCTGTGGATGCTGATTGGCCACTGACCTTGCACAGATTTGTGCTTGACCGTGCCTTAGAGGAGGATGCAGAGGAGTCTCTCTGATGATGCGTCCTGCACGGTGACCTGACCCTGGCCTCTTTGCTGATTCTGTCAAGTCTTCATATTGAAACTCTTTTTACTCATCCTTCCATCCATCCATCCATCCATCCATCCATCAAAAGATCTCTTCATCCTCTTAATCCGGCCCTCCGCTCTCTCTCTCTCTCTCTCTCTCTCTCTGAAAAGCCTGGCCTGACCTTGGCTGTCATGTTTATGGACAGAATTCCCCTGCTCCTGTGGAGTGCGTGTGGAGTGCGTGTGGTGTGTGTGTGTGTGGAGTGCGTGTGGTGTGTGTGTGTGTGGAGTGTGCGTGACTGAGAAGACAGTGAGAGTTCATGTGGGATTCAGGGTGATGTCATAGAGAGAGAGAGAGATGTGAAAAGGTATGTAGTGTTGTGCTCTAGCTCTGTGTGTTTGTGTGAGTGTGTATGTGTGAGTGTTGAACGGACAGAGAATACGTGTGTGTGTTTGTGAGTGTTGTGTGTGTTTATGTGTGAGTGGTGTGTGTGTGTGTGAGTGTGTGTGTGTTTCTGTGATATTGAGGGTGCTTGTAGAGTGCTCACTTGAGTGTTACTTGATTGACTCCTCTGTCCTCTCCATCACGTCATACAAACACGCAATCCACAACCGCGTTGCACAGACTAGTCCGTGTTATGCACACACACACACACACACACACACACACACACACACACACACACACTTAGCATCCTCTTAGATAAAGGTTGGATGCTATTTATCTTCATGCAACTCTCAGAGGACTTTGACAGTTCAAATTTTTTTTAAAGGCAATGACATTGAAGGGTTGTGTAAGGTATGGGCTGTGTTCAGGCGCAAAGGGAACAGAATGTCTGAGGTATGGGCTGTGTTCAGGCGCAAAGTGAACAGAATGTGTGAGGTATGGGCTGTGTTCAGGCGCAAAGGGAACAGGGTTTGCAGGGTGTGAGCCAGTGAACGGCTGAGTGTGTTCATGCGTGTGTGGATGTGTGTTTCCAGAGAAGTTTCTAGAAAAAATATACCTTCAAATGTTTTCGTCATCTAGATCTTTGTCATCTATATCCTCCATCATCTCTCTCACCCTCTCAACATGCTGACATGAATGTAGAGCTCATGATTCTTACCACCTTAAGCAAGGGACACGTGAGTGTCTGTGTCTGTGTCTGTGTGTGTGTGTGTGTGTGTGTCAAGTGTGCGTGTGCATGGCTGAACATATGCATGCCGGTTTGTATTCATATGTGTGCATGGACAGTGAAGACTTGGGTTTTATGTGTGTGTGTGTGTGTGCGTGTGTGTGTGTCTGTTTGGCTGAGTCTGGGTTAGCGTGAGAGCAAAGAGGACAAAGAGGACAGACTGCTGGTGCAGGAGGAATGAGCATTATGGTCACATGACCTCAGGTGCAGCGCAGGGGAGGGACTCCATCTCCCACGAGCCCCATGTGCAGTGATGCGAACGTTTGCAGTCAACAAGGACCTGAACAAACATCAGCGGTTAAATCACTATGCATTTCTCTCTTTTCTTCATCTCTCTCTCTCTCTCTCTCTCTCTCTCTCTCTCACTCTCTCTCTCTCCCCCTCTGTCTCTCTCTTGCTGTCTTAGTGCCTCCTAAAAGATAAATCTTGCCAAAGCCACAGCATTTATGGACAACATTGGTAATTATCTCACGTGTCAGTCTTGGCCAACATTAATTATATAGCATTCATATCTGTTATGAACACATCTTGGAGTGAATATCTGCGTGGTGAGATTATGGCTTTAGAGTTTAGAGGCAGATACCTAGACAACTCCGGAAACTACTTTTTAAATAGAAACAATTATCATATTATATAACGATGATTTTTAAATAGTTCCACTCTTCGCATATGAGCAGGAGCTATGGCATAATTATGATTATAGGATTTTATACGATACTGAATTATAATAAAACTAAATAAATGTACATTTCAGAAAGTTTTACTGGGTAACAGTAGAAAAAAAGTTTGACATAAAATGTAAAATGCTGCTCCCATAAATACTAGTGTACTAAAAACACTGCAAAGGTACTTGTTTTTCTGACTGGAGGTATCAAAACCCACTCCACTACTTTCATTTAATACATAAATAGGCAGAAATAGCATTTTGTAGTCTGCAGCAGCGCTTGGGAGCCGTGTTCTCACAGAAAGCAAACTGAATGCATTTGAAAAGACTTTTACGGTGGCCTTTATAAAGATGGCTTTTACACAGAATAGGTGTCATTTGATTGGTTTCACTCTGCCGTAGAATAAAAAGATCATGTGTTACTGACAACACACCCTGATGCCCGCCTTTTGTGTCGTTATTTTGCTGGCTTTTGTCTTGTTAATGATGTTAATTAGTTAATAGTTGCAGTAGAGTAAAGGGTGACCTTTAATAATTCATTAAAATCTCACATTCACTCACAGGTAATTGTGCTGCTAATGCTAATTGATCCTTGACTTACTGATATACAGTAACTAGACACAATCTTTTCTAATCTAATCATGGTTATAAAATGTTACACTGAAATACACTGACTTTGCAGTTTCACTTGCTGACCTCCATGTTTTTTATTTAGTCCCTCTGTTGTCTCTCTCTCTCTCTCTCTCCAGCTTTTCTTGTTTCTCCATCCCTCCATCATTCTCTCTCTCTCTCTCTCTCTCTCTCTCAAATTCAAATTCAAATTCAAAAGGCTTTATTGGCATGACTGCATACAATACAACGTTGCCAAAGCATGTTTACATAAAATGTACAAGCACAATTAACATAAATAAATAAAAAACAAACAATAAGTTATAGGTGGTAACAATGTGGTATAGAAACATATAACAGGTTCATTGTTGAGTGAATGAGTGTGTGTGAGTGTCTTGTAGGAATACACAACACCCCTTACTTTAAAACGGCGTATTCCAGCACTGAAAATCATGCTTTTCAAAAACGCTGCCCTAGGCGGATACATTTGAAAACTGGAGTTGTAGCCTGGACAGGGGAAACTGAAGTTTTCAGACATTTGGTTGCCATGGCACTGGGGGTAGCTTGCGCTAGAGAGGCTATAACCATAGATTTATATATATCTATGGCTATAACGTCAAAATAAACATGGAAGGTGAAATGAATATGCTGCTCTGTCTCTACAATTTACCTACCGGTAGTTTAGTTAGTGTACTTCGAGTACAAGTACTTTTCCTGAATAGATACCCATTACTCCTACGCAGAAGGTGTGCACTGTACTCGGTGTGCTTGAAAATGAAGTGAAAATACGGTTTAAACCATACAATGAGCGGTGATTCTGGGTAACAGCTAGCTGGTGGGACAGTTTGTATATGCCTATATTAAATTATATATAAAAAATAACTAGTGCTGTCAGTTTAACGCGTTATTAACGGCGTTAACGCAAACCCATTTTAACGCCGTTCATTTTTTTATCGCGAGATTAACGCATTTTTTTAATTTATTTTTTAGATTAACATTCTTTTTGGCCTCGCAAACTGTGTAGTAGGCTAACGTTACGGTTTGAGTGAATGGTGAGCACGATACGGCGAAATCGATGATAAAAAGCTTCTGAATGGAAAGTTTGCTTTTAAAAGTTGTGTTGTGCAAAAGAAGCGAGCTTCACTGTTGTCTGAAAATGTCAACAGGCAGCTGGCTGAAAGCAAAGAAGTAGTAGGCTTACCTTTTATTGGTAACCTAACTGTTACGGTTCATTGTTTCTGAAATAAGAGGCCTGACTGCTATGTTCCCAGTAAACTTGAAAATAAGAAAATATTAAGCCATGGTTTAACTGCACTATAGGCTGAGTCCTTGTTTACCTGAAATGTGCACTTTATAATTTTATTTTGTACCGCCCTGTTTGGCAATGTTGGTTTTCAATAAAATAAAACATTTGCATTAAGCAAGCCAATCCACTTTTCCATGTTGATAAGGGCATTAAAATAAAAATAAAATGATGGAAAAAATAAATAAACGAAGGGACATTTAGAATAGATAAAAACTCGCGATTAATCGCGATTCATTTTGAGTTAACTATGACATAAATGCGATTAATCGCGATTAAATATTTTAATCGTTTGACAGCACTAAAAATAACATAACAAAACAAATAATATTTCTGATGTTCGTATTTTTCAAATTTCTCGCAGGCACATAGTTTTCATTTAGCAGCATGCTAAAACACCTCTTGTTTCGTTACTAATACACAATTAGGCGCACTTTACGCATCTCTTTGCGACGAACACCCACTTTCCCTTATACCCTCCCGGCAGCGGTAATCTGCGCTTTTACTCAGGTGCGCCTCCTTTGGAAATACGGTTTTATGTCTTTACCCGCTAATTTACGCCTGAAATGGGCGCAATCCTGTTAGTAAATGAGGGCCTGAGTGTTCCCCTGTTTTTGACTTGATCTCAAAACCTTCCGGTTGCTCCATATATACCTCACAGTCTATTGGAGCATGGAGGTAAGCAGTCTTCACATCCATTTGGTGTAGGGTAAGATCCTCCTGTACAGCCACCTGCATTAATGCTCGTACAGAGGTCATGTTGGCTGTCGGTGAAAAGGTCTCTTTATAATCAATCCCTTCCACTTGACTATACCCCTTTGCGACATATCTGGCTTTACAAGTCTCAGCTCCATCTGGGCTCTCTTTCACTGCATATACCCAGCGACCTCCCACTGCTTGTTTGCCTCTTGGCAGTGGGGTCAGAGTGAAAGTCTCATTTTCTGTCAAAGAATTCATCTCCTCTTTCATCGCGTCAGCCCACATTTTTGACTTCTTAGAGTCCATTGCCTCTTTAAGTGTTCTAGGTACATCATAAGCTACTCTGTAGAAATAATCTACATTTTCACTTTCGTCATTACACTCAGCTTTACACTGGTACTCTTTTAAGTATTCTGGGGCCTTTCTCTGTCTCGTAGGGTATCTCTTCTCCCTCTTCTCTCTAAGTACTATCTGTCTGGCTCGGACCTGCCTCAGCAGTCTCCTCAACATTGGACTCCTTACTCTCCTTAGGCTGTCCCTGATTGACTCTCTTCGGTGGTGTATCTCCATAACTCTCAATGTCTTCCCCCATGTCACAATCTGTCTGAGTCTGGCTATCTGCGCTACCTTTGGTGATGAATTTCACCAGCCTATGTTTTAGGACTTTTCCTGTCTCAGGATAATACACGTTATATGCTGGACTATATTTGTCATAGCCTACAAGGATCCCCTTTTTGCATCTAGAATCCAGCTTTTTCTTATCCTGCTGATATACGTAGCATTCAGAGCCAAATATATTCATGTTAGATAGGTTAGGTGTTTTTCTTGTGAAAACACGGTAAGGTGTCTGCTCTAGCCGCTTACTGTAGCACCTGTTGCAGATTTGAGCTGCTGTCTGTACAGCATATGTCCATAATTGCTTTGGGAGGTTACTCTCCAATAGCATGCATCGATACATTTCAAATAAGGTTCTCCAACCTCTTTCGGCAGTTCCATTCTGATGAGGTGAGTAGGGTGCACTCTTCTCATGCCTTATCCCGTTACTCCTAAGTAAAGACTGGAACTCCTGCCCAGTAAACTCTGTGCCGTTATCAGACCTTATGCACTTTATCTTTCCATATGGAGCTACATCTGCTATTAACTTTTCTGTAGCTTTTGTCGTGTCACTCTTTGCTTTAATAAAGTATGGAAAAATCATCCCACTGTAATCATCAGTAAATGCTATTGCATATCTGTATCCATCTTTATCTGCTGGTTCTATAGGACCGCATAGGTCTGTGTGAACAAGCTCTAATACAGTTGTAGCTTTAGCGTCTGCCTGTCTGCTTCTGCTTTGTGTAAATTTGCCCTGTGTGCATATTTCACAGTTTTGATTGGACTTGTCATGTTTCCCTTTTATAGACATCCCTTCAACCACCTTTTCTAATTTTGCAACATCCTCAAAATTGCAATGACCAAGTATCCTATGCCATGTTTGAATGTCATGACAACCATACACTTCATCAACATTTTCATCCTCTACAGTGCTAAGGTAATACAGCCTACCATACACGTCCATTTTGAACTTGGTACCGTCCTTGTGGACCAGCCAGTCATTACCGTCCTTGAAGCGGACCTCAGCTCCGTTGGCTGTCGCTGCTTTGACTGAAAAGATGTTTTGTGGAAACGATAGGATGTAGAGTGCTTGCTTGAGCCTCGTTTTCACCTGTCGTCCCTCGCTGTCCAGCAAGTAGACTTCAGCGTCTCCCCTCATCTTCGCCATCCCGCTCACCTTCGATCCGTCGGCAAGCTCGATCATGTGGTCCTCGGGTCTGAAGCTCTTGTCAACTGTTTTGAACTTTGTGGCGTCGTTGATCATGTGTGTTGTGCCGCCACAGTCGACCATGAGACCCTTCTTGTTTCCTCTTTGTGTAGGACAGTCACTCATCCTGAAACAGAAAGATGTATGCTCTGCCTCCGTCTCTCCATCAGCTTTCTTCAAAGTGTCACGGCCTTGTCCTCGGCTGCGTCCCCTTCCTCGCTGTGGTGTGTCCCATTTTTGTTCCTCTCTTCTCACCTGGTATCCTCCAGGACATGTCCTGGCCATGTGTCCCTTTTTACCGCACGTGTAACACTCGACATCAGCCAGGTCCATTTTCTTTCCTCTTCCTCTTCCTCGTGACCTCGTTGCCCCGCTAGTCTTCATCACGTTGTCTTCTTCAACATTCACGTCACTCTTCCCATATTTTTGTACTCTCGTAACTTCGCAGTTTTGTTTTAAACTCGCCGGACGTTACAGTGTCACTTGTCTGAGTGATGTACACGACGAATGGCTTGTATGAATCAGGTAGCCCTTTTACTACCATAGCCATCTGAAGCCCATCACTAATATGCTCGTCTGCTCTTCTCAATGACGTGAATATAGTCTCTGCTCGGATAATATAGTCAGTGACCGTTTCATTGCTAGCCTTATGGAGCGAGGAAAGTTCACAATACAAACTCACAACGCGGGGCTTGTCCTTTCCCGCATAGTGCTCCCGAAGAATATTCAGTGCATTTCTTCCATCACGTTTCGCGTCCCTCATTACCAATGACAAACTCTTGTTATCTAGACATTGCACTAGTTCTGCATATGCCTCACCGTTCTTTTCCTCATCTTCCGCGAGAGCTTCTTCGTCATCCTCATCTATCTCCCGGTCTTTCAAGGAACCTCGTTTCCCAGAGCTCGTAACTTTTCTCTTCACCGTCGAATAAAAGTCTGAACCACCTTTGGCCTGAATGACTGGGCCCATAACCTGTAGCGTTAGATATTTCTGCAGCAGTCTATCATTTACACAGTCACCAATGTGGTTAGCTAGTACCTACTAGTAGTTAATATTCCCAGACCAAAGAGAAGATGGTAGTCTGTTCTCTTTTCTCCCATGAATATTAACTACTAGTAGGTACTAGCTAACCACATTGGTGACTGTGTAAACGATAGACTGCTGCAGAAATGTCTAACGCTACACTCTCTCTCTCTCCAGCTTTTCTTGTTTCTCCATCCCTCCATCATTCTCTCTCTCTCTCTCTCTGTCTGTCTGTCTGTGTGTGTGTGTGTGTGTGTGTGTGTGTGTGTGTGTGTCTGTCTGTCCATCTCTGTCTTATTGTCTCTACTCCTCCATCGCTGACGGTGCGGATGAGTTGAGCATCTTTGTGGGGGAGTGGGCAGCAGACGGCCGTGGCGTTGGTTTGCCCTCTGCAGTGTTCGCCCACGTGTGGGCAGAAAAGGGCACCTTGAGACGGATGGCAGAGTGGTTTGAATGCAGAGCCCAGGCGCCACTCCGGTCCCAATCGCAGCATGCATCAAAGAAAATAAGATTGTCACACTTTAAAGAAGAGGATATGCATAGGATATACAAGTACTTAATCCTATAGTTTATATACATGCACAGACAAGCATCCGCACTGATAAACACGCACGTGCACAGACACGCACACACACATACACCTGCATATCCCAGCACACACATGCCTGGCCAACAGAAGGTGTTTCTCTGGGATGCAGGGCTGAAAAGTGTGAGCTATGTGAATGAGTGTGTGTGAGTGTGTGTGTGAGTGTGAGTGTGTGTGTGTGTGTGTGTGTGTGTGTGTGTGTGTGTGTGTGTGTGTGTGTCTGTGTTTGTGAATGTGTGTGTTTGTGAATGAGTGTGTGTGTGTGTGTATGTGAGTGTGTGTGTGTGTGTTTGTGAATAAGTGTGTGTCAGAGAGAGTCTGTGGGTCACACTGTGGGGCGGTAAGAGGACACAGAGTCTGCTTTGCTTGATCAGCAGTTCATCTGTCCTGCCATATTGGCCAAAGCAGCTCCCTGTGGACCATACACACACACACACACACACACACACACACACACACACACACTCACACACATCCACCCCCCACCACATACTCACACACAGAGACCAAACACATGGCTTTGTGTGTAATTCTTTGTGCTAGACGATTGATGTTTAAAAAGCGCTTAAAAACATGATTATAAAACAGTCTTCTACTGGAGTGTGTGTGTGTGTGTGTGTGTGTGTGTGTTGGGGGTGGGAGCTCCTCCTAATGGTGCATCTCAGCCCAGCCTTGTCATTCTGTGAGATAATTGCACAGGCGCTCATCATCAGCTCTGATGACATTTAGATTGCAGAGTTTGGCCTGCTTTGGGGCGCTGCCTCAGAAGCCTGATTGAAATTCCTTAAATGCCTCTGAATAAAATATCAGCGAAATAAAAAGTGTGTGTGTGTGTGTGTGGAACAGGCTGGCGATGAATGTCAGCGGGTCTGGAGAGACCGTGAGCAGCGGATTTTAAAATGCGTTTAGATCAGTGCGATTAGGCTCCTCATTGTAGTACATAATAACAGAGGGGGGCGGCTGAGGGGCGGCGGCTTTGGAGGATCCGTCCAGGAAGCGGCCGTGCCCTCTCATCTTTCTAATAAACACACACACACAGATACACACTTGTGAAACACACGCATACGCACACACTCATACAGAGATGCACAAGCATACCCACTCACACAGAATGTTAGATTCACATATGCACATACAGGTGCTCATACATACTGTAACACAGATGTATAGATGGATGTATACACACACACAAACACACACAGGCTTACACTCACACTTGCACAGATGCTTGCCGTGAGGACCACCGAAGCTCAGTCCCACTGGGACAAACAGATGGGGTCAAGGTAATTTCCTCCCAGCCTTCCTGCATGCTTACAGGTGATCTGCAGACAAGTATGGTCAACAACTATACTATGTGTGTGTGTATGTGCATATCTGTGTGTGTGTGTGTGTGTGTGTGTGTGTGTGTGTGTGTGTGTGTG
This sequence comes from Clupea harengus, assembly GCF_900700415.2. Taxonomy (NCBI): domain Eukaryota; kingdom Metazoa; phylum Chordata; class Actinopteri; order Clupeiformes; family Clupeidae; genus Clupea; species Clupea harengus. The sequence goes on from NC_045152.1 coordinate 19,894,955, forward strand.
TATAGTTTCGGGTTTTAAACATTTTCCATACAGTATACACGTCACCCCGCTACTCATTGAGCTCCACTGGCTGCCGGTAGCTGCTCGCATTAAGTTCAAGTCACTTATGCTTGCCTACAGAGTGCTTGCTGGTTCTGCTCCCACCTACCTAAATGCTCTTGTAAGGGCAAATGTCACACCCAGGACGCTGCGCTCGTCTAGTGAGCGCCGTTTGGCACTGTCGTCTGTGCAAGCACGGCAATCCAAACTATTCTCATTTGTAGTTCCACGTTGGTGGAACGAACTGCCTAGTACTACCAGAGCAGGGGCGTCCCTCTCTACCTTCAAGAAGCTTTTGAAGACCCAACTCTTCAGAGAGCACCTCCCTTCCTAACTGACACCTTGACTAGCACTTAACTTGCACTTCAGCAGTTACATTCCTGCACTTCTTTTTTTCCTTTCTAGGTCGTTTTTCTAATTCTTATGTAAAGTAGTATTTATTGTTACACCATGTTCTTTATTGCTCTTAGCTTGACTTGAAAAAAAGCGTCTGCTAAATGACTAAATGGAAATGTAAATATAAATTTGTGACATTCACTGCCGGAGACGCTTAAATGTAGTTCTGAATTGAACCATGAGTTAGGTTCATTCATGGGTTAATGGTTTTAGCACCAGCCTCTGGGACAACAGGACAATCATTCTCTCCCCTGGGTGGATAAAAAAAACTACAATTCCTATGAGCCACAGCAGGACTCTCTTATCCTTCCTCATCTTGTGCAATGGCTTGAGGAAACCCAGCTGGAGTTCTGAGCCTTAAAGGGCATTTGTGAAGGCTATACTTTAGAAGAAACAATATCTCTGTGAACACTTCTCCTGTCTGAATTATTACTGCGCACAAAGGTTTAGCAGTGTGTATTCATTGAAGGGATGGCTAAATTAATTTCTTATTGAAATGGATTCCAACAGACCAAAGATTGTAGTGAGGTGAATGGACACATTATCAAGGTTTCAACACATTAACTGTCCAAGTGATTAATAGTTTGAACTATGTGTTAAAATATAATTCAATTGTATTTTTGTACTGGACTGAACCTTGTTAGCATAGGTGGACGTCAAATAAAAACAACAGAATGAACAACGGCCAAATGATGGAGGGAATATGAGAAAGATGAAGACGCCCACGGTGAGAATCTAGCACCTTCCACTCTCGGCAGCTGGTGTTCCTCCGTGGTGAAGCCCGGCGATGGTGACCGATCCGTCTTCTCGCCGCTCCTGTAATCCCCATTTGGGTTCCGTACGAGAGGGCTTGCAGTCTGACCAGGACGCCATATTGTTGTTCGACGCTCCACTCAGCGAACGCGTTCAGCGTCTCGGCCTGCGGGGGATACATGCCACCTGTTCCTGGAACAGTCTGCCTACACTGTGGCACAGAATAGCGTCGCCATTGGCACAGCGGAGTGGTGGCACCATTCTTTCACGTTAAGGGATTGTCTTTCAAGAAACTAGAACACAACACACGTCATGCACATGCTGTGTAGAATATACCACAGCCTTACATACATTCTTGATTTATAGTTTTTGATTTATAGTTCTTGATTTAGTTGGAGACCCTTTTGTGAATAGTACAAACACAATGAATTTCATATGCAGGAGAATTGTGGTATATTTACCTTTGGGGCACAACAACAGTGACAGTAAAATCTAGTGAATGATGCATTTCTGATCTGCCAGCTTTGAACAAATCACCAAGAGACCTCGGAAGATATGGCAACAGCTGAGACATGACTGTACTGCTTATGCCCACGAGAGCCACTGCACACTGCCTCGAAGAAAAACATTCTTTATGAAAACACATAAAACTTTATGTGAGAGGGAGGCCGTGTCTGAGTGACTTGGAAAGCTCCACAGACATCACTGCATGGGGAGATCTGCACACACTGACTTGGGTCCTTCTGGTTCCAGCACAGACATCACTGCATGGGGAGATCTGCACACACTGACTTGGGGCCCTCTGGTTCCTAGTGTCTCATCTTCTGTGACCCCCTCCAGAGCAGGGCGGATAATAAGACACAATCTCCTGACACACTGACTTCAGCAGAGTGCATTAATGGAGAAGAACAGCGTGATTTTCCAAAAGGGGGGATTTCTGCCGGCTTTATAGTTTTGGAAGGTCCTAAGTCTGAAAGCCAAAGGCTGGTGCAGAATACAGCCTGTGTGACAGACAGCACTGAAGACTGTACTATTCAACAGAGAACGTCTTGCTATGACCTTTATGAGATCACTGCAGGCAAAAAGCATTTTGCACAATGTCTGTAAATGACACCGACGTTATCCTGACTAAACTCCCTTGTGGAAAAGAATCCGATGGATATAGTCTAAAAAAAAGCGAATCCCATTACTGGGCTAATATGGGCTCGTGCCAGCGGTAAGGTATTGACTGAATGAGCCTCTTTCATTAAATGATACTCTTTGTAATCTTTAAAACCATTAGAAGAAAGGAAATATGAATGAGCAATAACGTTAGAATGAGTCCTGGAAATATCAATGAAGACACTTGAAAGAGAACCTTAGGACCTGTTTTGATGTAATTGTTTTTACAACAAGGAGTGAAGTTGATGTATGCTGTACAGAACACAAGTGTCAAAGTGTAATAGAGAGATTAATGGAGTCGAATGAAAAGAGTTGAATCTTCAACCTTCAGCGTGACCTCTTCTGTGTTGGCTGAAGACTGGGGTTAGGCATAGGGTGTGGGTGAACCTCATCTAGCCCGATCAACCCTATCTAGCCCACAACCAATGCATTCTCTGTGGTCTACTGAAGACTTCCTCCAGCCATTAACATGACATCACCTTACACTGACTGTGGCATGATCTCAGATCAGTCTCCCAGACACGCTGCTGTTCGCCCTCAAACTAACTGTAAATGAGTAAACTGAGTCTCTCGTCGACCTCACACTGACCCCAGAGCCACCCGCTCTCAGCTGTGGGTGCCAGAAGGATCCAGCAGGTCTGCAGGCGTGCTGCTGTCCCCAGCTCTCCCTTTGAAATGGAGAGGTGGCCGCCGGCACACCCCCTGAGCCTCATGCTCGCCTCCGGTCCTGTTTTTCCTCCCCTGTCAGTTACCAGCTGGACGGCAAGCAGGCGGACCTGTTTTCCCCTGGCCGGCGACGTCTTCATGCATTATTAATCACAAGTCATTAAAGACAAAAAAAAAACCTTCACCTAATCTCCTCTTCTTCTTGCAGCGGGCCACTGCCCACTTCCTGTCCTCCCTCTCCCCACCTCCTCCCCCATTCCTCCTCTTCATATCTCTCTTTTTTCCCCTCTGCTCCTCTCTCTGGCCCTTCCCTTCCTTCACAACACAGAGCCCATTAGCTACCCTCATTTGCCTCGCTGAGCTAATGCCTGGTCACTTTTATTCTGGAGCTTCCTGTGACCCGATCCCCTGTTCTCTCCTTTCATGGAAAGCCTTCGCGTGTCCACTGGCCTGACCTCACCCTGTCCTCTAAAGTGTCCTTGTTTGTCCTCACCCTGTCCTCTAAAGTGTCCTTGTTTGTCCTCACCCTGTCCTCTAAAGTGTCCTTGTTTGTCCTTACCCTGTCCTCTAAAGTGTCCTTGTTTGTCCTTACCCTGTACTCTAAAGTGTCCTTGTTTGTCCGAGTCCCTGGCGTGTGCATCCAGCCTGTCCCTAGGCATAGCGCCTTCCGTGTGAACGCTGGCGACACGAAAGGTCAGGGCCATTTCTTGGTGTGCCATTCAAAGACTCAGAGGGGAAGAAACTCTGTCTGGTGTATGTATGTGTGTAGCATGGTGGGGAAAGACTGTTTGGTGCATTGCTCTTCACCGTATAGCTGCTGTCATTCGCCTTCATGGTTGTCCTTCATGTTGAAGGTCGTTGGTTTTTTAGAGGATTTGTTATGGTTTTTTATGTGGTTAAGCCCTGATGTCTCGTCTATTTCAGGACACTCTCCCAGCTGACTTCCTGGATCTCTGGCTGGTGCGATGTGACAGAGCAACACCACCCGCGTCTGTCAGAACCGGGCCGTGACGAAACCCAAATCTGTCGGGGGTGGCAAAAGTCAAAGGGTGTGACCTTTTGTTTTCCACTGCCTTGTCAAACACTTCACTGGCAAGTTCATGCCCCTCTGTCCATTGTGCAAGCAACCTTGCTGCCAGCTCTTCCAAAAACTGCAGAGGACACACACACACAAGTGCTTAGATACACATATGCACATACACACACACATACAGTACACACAGATATATACACACTATCACACATACAGATACACACTATCACACATACAGATACACATACATGTACATCATTAGTAGTCCCCCTTTCCATTTCCATGTTCTCGGATGGGGGAGAATCCCAGAGAGACTTTCTCCTCTCTCTCGCTCTCTCTCTCTCCCTCTCTCTCTCACCATCCTCCAGAGAAGCCGCCTGCAGTGGGGAAAAGTGGCCCAAGGCCTTTTCCACTGCACTACCCACTATGCCTTTAAGAGAGGAAGAGTGTGAGAGAGGGAAAGGGAAGCAGAGAGAGAGAGAGAGAGAGAGAGAGAGAGAGAAAGAGAGAGAGGGGGGCAGAGAAAGAGCAACAGTGAGAGGAACGCATTTTTTCCTGCTCATTCTTAGCCTCGTGTTGAGCATCCTCTCAGTACACACACTCCCACCAGTCAGTGGGCTTCCACACTCACACACACACACACACACACACACACACACACACACACAGTCTTGCAAGCGCAAGCTCACACACGCACGTGCACACAGGGGCTTGCTCTTCATGCTGCTCTCTCTCTCACACACACACACACACACGCGCGCGCGCAGAGAAATAGAGAGAGAGGGAGAGAGAGAGGCAGCTGGAGAGAAGCCATCTCGCGAAAGGAGGATCCTTGTGAAAGAGTGTGCGGCAGAGCGGCAGCACACGGAAGAGAAGCAGAGGGAGAGAGAGAAAGAGCAAGTGAGGGAGAGAGAGAGAGACAAAGGGAAGGGAGGACGGACGGAAGGCAGGAAGGAGCAAGCGAATAGGAAGAGGAGACCGAAGCAGGAGACACTACCCGGCACCAGAGAGAGAAAGGAGAGGACAAGAGGGGAGGAGGAGAAAAGAGAGCGCGAGAGAGAGAGGGAAAAAAAGGAGCACCAGGAATCGACTCACTGGCTCTGGTGGCGGCAGAGCACTCCGAAGCACCATGGGAAACGCACCTTCTCAAGGCATGTCCATCCATTTCTCCTACACACACACACACACACACACACACACACACACACACACACACACACACACACACACACACACAGCAGGCAGGTTGTATTTCTGTGTCTTATTCTCCATATTCTGTGTGAAGGATTCTCTTGCCAGTAAGCTGAAGCTCAGCTCATTTATCTTTACCTGTTGTCTGTACCGTGGCAGGTGGCTATGGAGCCGGGTGTGTACCGGTATCCGTTTGTGTTTGTGTGTGTGTGTGTGTGTGTGTGTTTGTCCAGCATGCGTATATATCATTGAGCAAGTGATGAACGCGATGAAAGAGATGAGAGAAGAGAATATGTGATTCCCTCCCTTTTTTCCTCTTTCCCCCAGCTCTGTGCTGCTGGAGGGGGGTGTGGGATGGATGATGTGGGGCTGAGCGGGAGGAATGGGTGTGAGGGCTGGAGAGAGGGAGGCGAGGAGGCTGGAGAGAGATGTGTTTGCTGGGGAGAGGGATGCTCGGGTGCTGGAGAGAGCTGTGTTTACTGGGATCTACCTTATGGAGCTCACACATAGATATGCAGCAGATTTGACACCAGCTGTCACCAGGTGTGGGTGGAAAACCCAGTGTAGCAGTGTAAGGTGTGTGTGTGTGTTTGTGTGTGTGTGTGTGTGTGTGTGTGTGTTTGAGCGAGAGAGGAAGAGAAAGATGATTGTGTACCTGAGGCAGGGGGTTGAGAGAGAGAGCGAGAGAGAGAGAGAGAGAGAGAGAGAGAGAGAGGGAGATGATTGTGTACTTGAGGTAGGGGGTTGGTAATGCGGGGGATGCAGGGGACCACTAATGTGTTACTGAAGAGAGCGGGTGAGGGAGAGAGGGATAGAGGGTGGATGTGAGAGTGGGAAAGAGAGAAGAAGAGGAGGAGGAGAGGAAGAGCATGTGCTGTATGAAAGACTGGGTGGGGAGGAACACAAGAGAAGACATATCCAGGAAAGAGAGTAAAACATGTTTTAGAATAGAAAAAAAGAGATAGAACAAGAGGGACTACGGAGAGGAAAGAGAGAGAAATAAGGTTCCCATGGGACTGAGGGCATGTGATTGAAAAGCAGAAGAAGCAGAAATGCAGACACAGAAAGAGATGGAAAATAAAGGATGGGAGAAAAGTAAAAAGGGATGAGAGTTGCAGGAGTGTGCAGAGAGAGAGGAAGATATGCCTCATCAGATGTGCAGAGATGTACAGACGGACAGACTGACTGACTGACACTCGGGTGACACGCTGGTGATGGTGTGAGAGAGAGGTTGAAGAGCAGCAGCACAGGAGAAAAGGAGAGAGCATGAAGGTCTGAGAGACTGACAGAACACACGCCTGAGAGCATGACAGACTATGAAAGAGCGAGAGAATATGGGGAGGAGGGGGTGGGGTGGGTACACCTCTAAGAAGAAAGGCAGAGTCAGGAGAGAGAGGGATGAAAGAGGAAGAATGAGAGAGGAAGAAGAGGATGAAAGGGAGGAGATGAAGAAGAGGTTAGGGGGAGGAACAGAGGAAATGACAGAGGGGTGACTTTGAGATTCCGTCAGCCTGACGCAAATGAGACAGCTTTGCATTGCAGTGGCTCCGCATGGGTGTAAGTGAGACTGAATGCTTCCATTCCAGATGAGTTGCCTTTGTGCTTCTCTGCTCGCCATTGCATCATGGGAGCTGACTGCTGGTTACAGGTGACAGGGGGAGGAGCGGAGCGGAGGGTAGTAGAGTAGGGCAAAGAGTGCCAGTGTGGATAGGAAACCAATTAGTCAATCAATCAACCAATCAATCAAGCAATTAATCAGCAATCAATTATTCCATCTATAATGAAAGACAATATGATATATATGAGGGTAAGAAACTGCTCTTAGATGAATGGCAGATCAGTCAACCAATCAAGCAAATAATCATACAATCAAACAATCAGTATATCAGTTGATCATTCAATCAAACAGTCTATCAACCAAGCAACCATATGTATCCACCATATTTATGTGTGCATGTTTATATGTGTGTATCTATCTATCTATCTATCTATCTATCTATCTATCTATCTATCTATCTATCTATCTATCTATCCCTCTCCCTCTCCCTCGCTCTCTCTCTCTCTCTCTCTCTCTCTATCTATCTATCTAGCGGTTGTCTCCAGTGTACTTATTTATAACTTGTTTATGCAGTTATTGGGTTGGTGTTGTTTTCAGAAGTTGAGGAGCTAAAACCGTGTTGCACAACAGCCTGTGACTGCTGCTGCCACTAGCCAGAATAGATGGAAGTGACAATAAAAGCTTAGAACCGAGAATGGCCTCCCCCATGGGCCCGCTGTTCCAACGAACCCAGAATAAATATGTTTCACTCTCAGCCCGAGTTCTGAATCAAGCCTGGGACTGAGGGAGGGAGCGAGCAGTGTTGCAGAAGGAATCATCAGAAGGAATTAGGTTTGATTAACGATCTCCATGCGAGCGATGAGGGAACATCTCTGGGAGGTGTCTGCTCCAGTCACTCGTTCTTATTTCCCCTCTGTGATGTATGTGTGTGAGTGCGTGTGTGTGTGTGTGTGCGTGTGTGTGTGTGTGTGAGTGTGTGTGTGCGGGTGTGTGTGTGTGTGTGAGTGTGTGCGTGTGCACATGTCTCTGTGTGTGTGTGTGTGTGTGTGTGTGTGTGTGTGTGTGTGTGTGTGTGTGCGTGTGGTGAGTGTGTGTGTGTGTGTGTGTGTGTGTGTGTGTGTGTATGAGTGTGTATGAGTGTGTGTGCGTAAGCACGTGTCAGTATATCTGGCTGGGTGGGTATGGATTCACTGTTGAAAAATCAGGCCCAAATAATTTGTATATTATATTTGCCTAAAATGTAAATTCCCAGCACTTGTCACACAGTGTTATTGTAATCGGCCAGCGAAGTCGATCCAAACTGGAACCCAGCCAGGCTCGTTGCTTGAGGGGTCCAGCCGTAGAGAGCTGATCCGCGCTGGGCAGGGATTCAGTGCTTTTCCCAGCTGTGCGGATCTACACGGGGGTAAGCTGCTTTTAGGAGACTGTCCACCTATATTAAATACATCTAAAGAACTGACGATAGCTAAAGTGACCAACATACAAAGCTATACACAGGTGTTCATGGAAGAAGATAGTTTATCTAATAGAGATAATTCATTTATTTGGGTCAGTGTACAGACAACATCAGATATACAGCATCAAATACTTTCACCCAGGTTGTTTTACAATGAATGGATTAATGAATGTAAAGACCACAAGCTATACACTGACTGTCAATATGCTAATAAAGAGAGCAAGGCAGTTCTGCACTGTTTATATTTATAGGATGGCATGGGATGACCGCTCTAAGTATTAAATGTTACGAAAAAGGTTGTGGAGACTAATGGCTTGGCTGTAACATGGACAAACACCAGTTGTCACTTAGTCATCGGTGAAGGTGGCAGGCAAATTAGACTTGAGGCTTGAGTTGGGTGAGTCCTCCCCGTATGACGGGTTCTACCACACATTCACACCAGGCTCATGATTACTCATGCTTGTCTGGGGCAGTGTCATGTTGTTTGCCTCATATACACACATATAACCCTTTTTCAGAGAACAGAAGGGTGTGAATCTGGACTTTTATATTTGACAGATTAGGTTTTGTATTTCACCAACTTTTTTGTAGAACAATTTGGTCAAGTATGCTCCTTAAGTGCCAGAGTGTTTAGTTGATAAATTACTGTGTGTGTTTAAGGAATAGGTGTATTTAAGGGAATATCTGTAGGTATTAGGAATGTATTTGTGTGTGTGCGCGCATGTGTGTGCGTCTGTATGAATGTGTGTGTGCGGGTGTTTGTATATATGCAGAGAGGCTTTGAGAGGCTGTAAATAAGAGCATTAAAGAAAGATAATGTCACTTCCAAAGAAAGGACGTAAGCTGCTGTGAGACCGAGCTCTATCCTATTAGGAAGACTGTGACTGTCGCACTCGAGTCGCACTGTCGAGTGAAATACTTCTGTATTTCAGTCCAGATTGGATTTATCCAAAGAGATGATGCAGCTTGCCGTGTAGCCACTGATTTTGGACATATACTTATGAGTGTTTTGTCTGCTGCTAACCTAAACTGAGCTAAGATAAACTAAGCTAAGCTAAGCTAAGATAGTCTAGCCAGAGGTTCACTCACAGGCGTGTTGGACCACAAGAATCTCCTGAGGAACACACTAGATTTACTTTCACTCGGATTTTAACCCTCATTTGGTTTCATTCAATCTACTGTAAGTGGGCAGAAATCTTAACGGTTTTGGAATTACATTTAATTGCAACACCGGTGGGTCACTCTCATTCAATTAGCGCAATCATCAGCATGGCTGTTAGTGGGAAAGAGAAAGCCAGAGGAAGTGAGAAAGAGCTCGAGTGAATGTGTGTCAGATCGTGTCGTATTAAAACCATTCACATCAGCACTTTTTCAGATTAAATGAATTACAGCAGGACCCTCCATGTCAGGCTTATGTCTTCTTACATATAAACTTGGTTCATCGTAAACATACAGTTTTGTAGCGCTGGGCACTTACTATTTTACTTGACTTTGAAGGACAAAAACATGATTGATTGAATGTGGGAGCAGAGAAAAGAGAAAACAGAACAGGTCAGGGAGGATTCATTTATGAAGGTCCTATCATTTAGTTCTTCCTGAAGCCCTGTTACACTGAGTACACATGTGGTGCCTCATTACTGGCTGATGATGACATCATGGTCGATAGGAGAGGGGTGCTGATTGGTTCATTGGAGAGCTTTCTAGTAAAGCAGACAGAGAGTGCACTGTAACCATAAAGTGTCGTAACTGAAACAAGATAATGCTCATTTACAATCTATTGCAGTGCATCTTGGGAAGCAGAAGACTTCCGATATATTTGACATTCTTTTTCAAGGTTATCCCAATTTTTCTGGTCCATGTATTCTCTCTCTCTCCCCGCCTCTCTCTCTCTCTCTCTTTCCCTCCCCTCTCTCAGTTCTTCCTTCAGTCTGTTTTCCCTCTCTCATTATCACACTGGATTTGACAGGAGCGCCTGAGGGGATGTAAGGATCATACCTTAAAGCTAAAAATGCACACACCCACACACACACTCACACACATACAAACACACACACACACGGACTCACTCATACATATGCATACGCATGCACGCGCACACACACACACACACACACACACACACACACACACACACACACACATCCTTATAGATATGTATGGACATCTTTCTCTTTGTGTTTCTCTCCCTCCTCGTTCTGTGATCAGGTAAGAGGGCCTGTGGCTTGAAAGACTTCATGTTGTGCATCATGAGGTGCGCTGACACGAGGATCATTTATGATTTATAAGATGGAGGGAGGGAGGGAGAGTTAGAGAAGGAGAGAAGGAGGGAGAAGAAAAGAGGGGAGTGGACATACTGTACTGAGACTCCAAAGCCATGCCTCTGAATACAGTAAACCTTTGAAGACTGTCTGAAGTTCTGCACAGAACTATACACAGCAATAGCTCTGATCTCATGTCTGCGTCGGCTTTTTTTTGCTCAAAAGGGAGAAATCACTGAAGTGAAATGGATTGTAGTGCTTGTAGGATTGTAGGTTGTAGGCCGTGCATAAACGAATTGCTTTAAAATGCTCACCAAAACAATTAATATGGCTGACAGAAGAATAGGAATCTTTCCATGGAACAGCTGAATATTCTCCAGGCCCTGATGATGGATTCGAATGATGGACAGCCGAATCAAGAACAGTTCTGTTCTAACTCAGATCCACATGATCTACATCGGGTCATAGCAATTCACTGATTCACAGGTTCATTCCAGGGTTTAGGTTGTCTGATTAGTCATTAGAGAGGACCTCGAGGCTCGACTCACACACCTCCGCAGAGTGGCCTTATTCGCCTCCTGCACACCACTCCCTTGCTTCTGACCAATCTACTTTGTGATTGGCTGCGGTCGAAAAAGTGGGTGTGTCTGTGTTGCAGGGATGAGGCAAGCAGAGCTGTTCAATAATTGAGCAAGTGGAGAACACTATCCCCCTATGGTTGGCTTCTCTGTCTGACCTTGCGTGCTGATACATTATCACGCGTGTTGGGCCTCTCTGCCTGTCTTTCTCTCTCTCTCTCTCTCTTGCTGATGTTTGCTTGGCTCAGTGCTGCCTGCCAATCGATGCAGCTGCCTCTTAGAATACTGAGAGATAGATGGATGGATGGATGGATGGAGGAAGCGTCTCAGGTCCTTGTTTTCTTGGAACATCTATCCGGTTGTGTCCTCACATTGTCCCCCCATTACGGAGGCTGCTGAGCAAGGCGGGATCAAACTCCAGATTATTTGACACCAAATATTTTTGCTCCACAAAGCCACCTATCATGAGAAGAGACTGGTCTAGACAGGTGAACTGTAATGCTGGTGCGACTGATTTGATTGATCTGGAGACATGGCTGCAGGTTTTAATCTGTGATAGATTAGTCAGCCCTGGCTTGTTAGTGATGCGGTGTCGAGTAGCACCCTAGTCTGAGCGCAATGACACTGCAGAATGACCCAGGGGCATTCCGTTTCTCTCTCTCTTCCTTCCCTTTCTCCATTCTCCACCTCCTTCTTCATAACACGCTCTCCTCTCTTCCTCCTCCATCAACACCTTGTTTTTTTTCCCCTGTCGGCACGGAGGTGGCCCCAGTGTGCGCCGGCTGCCGTGGCAACCATCTCGTTTTGTTGTCCCTCTCAGCTGGATGCCTCTCTGTGGGGGCTGGCTGGCTGCCTCCTCCTGCCTGCCTGCCTGGGTGCAGTTCACAGCTCATTAGAGAGGCCACAATTCACCAGGATCTCAGCGCATCCACAGAGATGCAGTGGTTGGTAACACACACACTGGCTTGGGTTTTTACCATGGTCTTACTCCAAGCTTTTCAGTGGTATTCTTGTCTTATTTCGCCACTGTAATGACTTGACTGCTTGTGTGTTCACACTCGCTCATGTGTAGGTGCATGTAAGTGTGTGTTTGTGTGTGTGTGTATGTGTATGTGTGTGTGTGTTTCTATCCCTACCTTGCCATCCTTCAATCTCTGGCATTTGCACTGTCTGATTGAAAACACTATGTGTTGATTTTCATGGTGGCTTTTAGAGAAATCCATGGACAGTACGAAGGGAAATCTTGTGAAACTTCTGATGTTGCTACATTTGATATCCTCTACAGCTACGTATCAGTCACTGCAAATAACCTAGGGTTATTAGACTTAATGGAAGGAGTGAAAAAATGTGTTAAAAATATACATAGTTGAAAATGGATGTGGTTAGGTTGAGGGTCCCCGCTGATGATACTGAAGAGAGAATGTGGCGAGGCTGAACTGACAGGCTGAGCAGCGGGGATGTGTGTGTGTGTGTGTGTGTGTGTGTGTGTGCGTGTGTGTGTGTGTGTGCGTGTGTGTGTGCGTGTGCGTGTGCGTGTGTGTGTGCATGTGTGTGTGTGTGTGGGGGGGGGGGGGGGGGGGGGGGGGCACTGACCGGGGGTGCAAACGCCACCTAACCTCATTTACTCATTTGACATCCCTCCTGCCTTGCCTCCGCTCTGCTCTCCTGCCTCCCGCCCGAGCCTCGGCTCTACGGGGGTGTAGAAGGAGCAAAGGAGTGAGTGAGAGAGAGAGTGTGTGTGTGTGTGTGAAGGAGAGAAAGAAAGCGCAAGACAGAGTGTGTGTGTGTGTGCATATGTGTGTGAAAGAGTGAAAGAAAGAGAGAGAGAAAAGAGGGATACGTCAGGAATGCTGAGCAGGCTTCAGGCTTCTGGCTTCACCGTAGTGAAAGCCATGGACTCGTTAGCAGAACACCAAACTTCTCCATCCACCTCCTTTTTTTCACTTTCCCATTTGTCCCTGACTTCTCACTCATTTTCCAAAACAACCCCTGGCTCTCGCTGTCTCCCCTCTAGAGACTGGTCTCCCCCCCAAATGAACACATTTGCACCTCCTCACGTCCCTGTCCCCTCCGCTGTCTCCCTCTGCTGTGCAGCACAGACCACATGTCATCATAGATCATACATCAGAGTGTGTGAGAGTGGGATGGAACACATGTTTGAGCTTGTCCTATTTGACACTCTCTTGTTGGCTCTGGCCTTTAAGAAACCCAGACGCCCCCCTCTTCTTTGTCTGCTCCTCTCAGTTTGATCTGTCTGCCAAACGTTGAGCTGCAAAACAGACCGTTTTTGTGGCCTTGTAGGGGTTGGACAAGTACATCATTTTAGAAATTGAGTAGGGGCCTAATCGTTTCCTGCCAAACTCAAGTACTCCGAGGTATCTTGCATCAATTAAAAGACTGTGCAACTATGATGGGGTTGGTCTCAGCACATAGAGCAAAGCATAAAATGAATGACATGAATATAACTCTTGGTCTTGCCTTACGCAATGGTGAAGAAACATTCTTCAGTAGCCTGAGGTGGAAAATTCAGTGAACGAAAGTGAAACCTGATCATGATTAGCACGCCCAGTTTATTTAAAATGAATCATATTTGTGTGCATCTATTTTTTAACAACATTATTTGTTTAGCCATGTTAGCAGCGTAGTCACAGACTCGATGTTTGAGCCATCCTTCCACAACTCATAGTTGCTGCATGTTTATTTTATCACAGTCTATTTTATCATGTGCTCCTTTCTGTGACTGATAGCAGTATGTTAGCGTGTGTTAGCATGACACGTTAGCCAGCTCTTGGGGTCACTTAGACAGCCGGTGGGCTGTATGTCTCAAATACTTGCTGCCTTGATAACACAGCAGCATACAGACCACAGAGTATGAATGCGAGTACTGGAATCTCGAAACTACTTTCAACATTCTATGAAAGTATTCATCCTTACTAGTAGCCATGATGAATTAGTTAAGGTTAGCTAACCTTAGCTTAAGCTTAATGCTTACCTGTTCAGGAGAAAATTAGCCAATTTAGCATTCGTCTTAAAATCCTTCTGGGCTCTTGGCTGTCTCTATCTTTTAAATGCATCTCCAATAGTTACCTGCATTTTACCACGTCTCTGGTCATGCAGCTCTTTAGAAGGATGCCAAGGCTTTTTTTGGTTGTGTAGAATCAGACATTATCTCTGTTGGTTAGGGTTAGTTTGCTTACTTGCTTAGTTTGCTCGTTTGCTTACTTCCATGGCGATCACACGCTGTGTTTGCGTTCTTATCTGGCAACCCAGGGTGTCAGAATGGTACTGTAGAAATGGGCAAAAGGGTGGAATCACACAGGTCTAAACCCAACCAGATGTTCCGCTCCGGTATGGATATTTTAAAAGGAGAATATACTGGCTATAGAATTGTTGTCGGAGAAGCCTGTAGTTCAGTTTAGCATGTTTCCTTAAACTCTGATGACATATCATGTTCATATTATGATTTAGTACAGCACATTTATTACATATTGGTCCTTTAAAACGAACCCGGGGAAATATTTAAATATATATCAGCCATAGATTTCATGGAATTTTGAAAACATTGTTTTCAGTTTTTTTCTCCAGATTGTTCAATGTGCCCCACAACAATTGCATTGCCACTGAATATTAGGTTAGAAAACAAAACATTCGCCTGATTTAATGTGGTTTCCGGTATAAACCACATCCACTTCTGGTCTTCTATCCGAATACAGATCATTTTGTTGGTTGAACAGATACAGAAACAGATAATGATGTCTGTGTACACATGTACTATCTTGGG
>NC_045152.1:19919824-19927324 GCF_900700415.2 Clupea harengus
GGTTTTGTGGTGACGCATACATTCTGGAGATGGTGGGCAGAACCTCAACCTTACAAGTGCAAGTAGACCTCACAACCCTCGACACACAAGAGCCAACACACTCATAACATCTGACCCTGCGTCAAGCCCCAACCCCCCCCTCTTCTCTAAGAAAGACCCCCCCCCCCATAAAATCTTCTCCCTGACTGAGCCTACACTCCTCAAACACTCCTACACCCCCCTGCACTCTTCCACCTACTGTGCCCACCACCCCACCAGTCAAGTGCCATCCCCATGCCCACCTACTGTGCCCTCCACCCCACCAGTCAAGTGCCATCCCCATGCCCACTTACTGTGCCTTCCACCCCACCAGTCAAGGGCCATCACTCCCAGATCTAGGACAGCACGCATGAGCTGAGCCAAATCAGCAGAGCTATCAGACTATCAGATACACTGGAAATGCAGAATGAATAGAAATAGTACACACAGGCATCATTTCTGTATGTGAACCGGTTGCTAGGTGGATAGGCTGGTAGGTAGGTAGGTAGATAGGTTGGTAGGTAGGTAGGTAGGTAGGTTGGTAGGTAGATAGATTGTAGATAGATAGTTAATAAGAAAGGAGAATAAAACGTGAAAGAAAGACAGATACAGAGAAAGAAAGAAAAAGGAAAGATAGAATGGTACTCATTCAGTGGGATGAAACGGTTGTGTGGCGTCACTGGGGAATGAGACTGCAGCAGAGGAAGAAGTGGGTGGGGCCGCTGCATGTTTCCCTTTAACCAGGCCCTATTTTGGCAATGTGTCACAAACAGGTAGAACACATTAGAGAAGGAGCCCAATCAAACGCCCCTCGCTCCTCCCGTCTCCTTCCCTCTCCTCCTCCTCCTCCTCCTCCTCCCCGTGTCGTCTTCACTCTGCCTCTCTGTTTCACTCCTCCCCGCTCCCCTCTCCCTGGATGACAGACGGAGAAGATGAGGAGATTACACCAGCTTTTGTTCTCTCCCAACAGAGAGAAAGTGAGAAAGAGGGGAAGCTGGTGAGAGGGAGAGGGATAGGGGGGGAGAGAAAAAGAGAGAGAGAGAGAGAGAAGGAGAGATGAAGACAGATAGAGGATGAGAGCGAAAGTATGTGTGATGGAGATAAGGTTGGAATAGACACAGAAAACAGTGGAGGTCTTCTCACACACAGATACCACCGACTGACAACAGAGAGGGAGAGAGGGAGAGAGGGAGGAGGGAGAGAAATGGGGGTGTGGATGGAGGAGAGGAGAGCAAGAGGAAAGGGAGGGAGAGAGGAGAGCAGCAGGGAGAGAAGGAGTTTAAGCAAGACTGGAAGGACAACTGAAGGACAAAGAGAAGGATGAGAGAAAAAGACATGGAGAGAGAGAAACAGAGAGAGAGAGAGAGCAAGAGAAAAGTCATGATGTTCTTCCTGTTGACTGCACACAAATCCACACACACACACACACACACACACACACACACACACACACACACACACACACACACACACACACACACACACACACACATTGACTTTTGCTCACCTCATGTCTACAGTCGGCTGCAATTACTACCTGAGGAGCATAAGATTTTCTATTTATCTATCCCTCGTTTCTTCCACTCGCTCACCTGCTGAACCATTCTACTCTCCCTCCTCCTCTCCTTTCCCTCCTCCTGTCCTCTCCCTCCTCTTCTCCTCTCCCTCCACATCTCCTCTCCTTCCTCTTCTGCCTCTCCCTTAAAACCCAATGTCCTCTGTATTAAACGGGATTGTTGGGCCTGTTGAAGATGTTTTCGTGTGTACTTGTGTTTTCAGGATAGCCTGACTTTGACCTTTGAACTGCAAGGTAAAATGTAGGATGATGTCATCTTCTGTTTGAACAACCACATGACTCATTCCAACCAATGGTGTTTATGTTTGTTCAAAATCCCTGTCCAATATTTATATTTGAAAGCTTGGTGCGCATTGTTTGTGTGTGTCAGTAGATGAGAGTGTGAGGGCAGGGATAGAGAGAAAGGAAAAGAGAGAAAGAAAGACAAACAGAAAAACATCTCTCCACGATACTTCTCTTCCACAGCGGGGCACTATACAACACGGTAGAATAGGTCCTCCCACATGCCCATTCTCTTTGCCTATTGCGCTCTCTCTCTCTCTCGCTCTCTCGCCACCTCTCTCTCTCACGACCTCTCTTTTGTATTCTCTCTCACTTTAAATCAGGTACTCTTCCCCCCCCCCCCTCTCTCTCGCGACCTCTCTCTTTCGCGACCTCTCTTTTGTATTCTCTCTCACTTAAAATCAGGTACTCTCTCCCCCCCCCTCTCTCTCTGTGGTCAGTTATTGCCATCCTCTCTCCATGGCAACACCAGTAGTTTTCACCCCCCCCCCCCCCCCCCCCCCCCCCCCACACACACAGACACCCCAAACTCCCCCGCTCCCCCCCTCGTCTTGAATCTGGGTCAACCTTCTCTTCGTATGACAGACACTTCCATATTACCACTCAATAGCCCTTCTAGTCTACACCAGGCCGCCAGCAAGAAATGTGTGTGTGTGTGTGTGTGTGTGTGTGTGTGTTGGCAAAACAGAGAAAAAGAGAGACAGAGCGAGAGAGATCGAGAAGAAAAGAGGAAGGAATGGGGTTGAAGAATGCGGAGGAATGAAAAGATGTGATGTGAGGAAGGATAAAGAGAGAGAGAGAGAGAGAGAGAGAGAGAGGGAGAAGGGGAGAGAGAGAGAGAGCGAGAGAAGGAGAAGGAGAGAGAGAGAGGGAGAAAGAAAAGGAAAAGGAGAGAGAGAGGGACAGGGAGAGAGAGAGAGAGAGAGAGAGAAGACCAGGTGGGAAGATTGAGGAAAATAGGGGGCTGGTGACAGGTTAGCCGTCATGCATTGTGACAGGCTCTAGTGTGTGTTTGTGTGTGTGTGTGTGTGGTTGTGTGTTTGTGTGTGGGTGATGACTGTCGGCCTCAGGTGCATTCTATTGTTTTACACTAACCAAGATGATGTGGAGGGCTATTCCTGGTTACAAGTCATTACGTCTTCTCCCTCTCTCTTCCTCTTTATCTCTCTCATCACTCTCTCACATATTTGCTCTCCTTTCTTCATGTCCACCGGCTATGTTTTTGCATCGTTAACAGGCCTAACAGTACAAGCCAGATTAACTAAAGAAGCTGTACGTACAGTATACTGCGCACACTATGCACTCTACATAGACACACCAGAAAGACTTTAGTAGAGATAAAAGTCCTTAGTTTTCTACTCCTGTACAGTGCATTGTGACATTGCTGTGGCAATGGTAAGCATCTCAAACTGAAGGATATCATTGATTGAGAAGTTTTAAGTTTGACTAAAATCTGTGACACGTATTAGCTGAAGATATACTGTAGATCAAACTAGTGTAGAACAGTAGACTAGTAGAATAGAGTGGACCTGACTAAGGCAGACGGCCATCTGTTAGACCCTTACTTGCTTGCTTGTGATAAAGAGACACACATAGGGTTATAGTATACGGCGTAATAGAAAATACCCATAAACAAAAGGATAAGACATGGAAAGAACACTGCTACAGGGTAACATGCAATAGTAAGGGAACAGGGTAGAGGAGAGCAATAGAGGAGACAGAGGCATGTAGGGGGATTGAATAGGCTATAGGGGGATTGAATAGGCTGCAGGGGGATAGAATAGGATAGAGGAGGATAGGAGGTTAGGAGGTGTTGCCCTGAGACAGCAGCTCATTGAGGAGCAGATGAGGATCAGCAGAAACTGCTCGTCTCGAGGAGCCGCCTGCCGAGATGGCAGTAACTGGGAGATTTGCCAATCTGACATTAATCCATACTTTATCCTTCTGTCAAAGCAGTCAGGGGTGTCTTTGGGTGTGTATGGGTGTGTGTGTGTATGTGTATGTGTGTGTGTGAGCATGTGTGTGTGTGCGTATGCGTTTGTGTGTGTGTGTGTGTGTGTGTGTATGTGCGTTTGCGCGCACACGTGTGTTTGTGTGTGTGTGTGTGTGAGTGTGTGTGTGCCTGTGCCTGTGTGTGTGTGTGCAAATATCCCGCTTTAGAATTGATGGGATTCATATTAAATTGGGCTTGTAAAGCTGAGGCGGTGTGATGGGGGCTGTGTGTCATTCCAGAGGTCACCCCAGCCTGCTCTGACTAGTATCACCCCTCCCATCAGATAATGCCACATTCCCAGTGGCGGCTTTTCAAAACGGAACAACTCTCTTGTTTCAAACAGCCCATTGCATGCAAAAATATATCTGTTTTGACACACAAATCCTTGGACCGCTGATCATTTTCCGTGAAACGTTTAAGAGATCATTTGGAGTTTCTGTGTGATGCGGAGCTTGAGGCTCAGCTGCAAGCTGTTTTAAGGGTGGTTCACAGCGCACCGAGTGAATGCTGATGTCTACTGACATGGCTTCAAAGCACAAACACCGCCCTGCCTATTTGCTTTACCCAGCATCCCAAAACACACACCAATTGAAACCGTGAATGAACATGTATTGTTTGGAGGATTTGATGCACATAAAGATGGTGATCTTAGCCTGTCTCTTGTTCTCTTTCTCTCCTTCTGTGTCTCTCTGTCTGTGTCCAGTACACTCTGTCATTCTAAATTCTACGTCTAAATTCTATTCCCTTTCTCTTTCTCCTCTTTCCCCTTTTCCACATTCATTCCCTCTCTCCATTGATCTGTGTGAGTGAAAAGGGGGGCCCTTGATCTATCACATGACTGTTACCATGGCGATATCTCAGCAGTCTCTCCTCCCAATATTCAAAGGGTAGTTTAACACCAAGCCCTGCTAATATACACACACACTCACACTTAAACGCACTTACACACTCCCCCCCACACACACACACTCACACACACACACAAACACACACACACACATGCTCATGCACACACACCCATATGCACACACACACACACACACACGCATACATTTTTCTCATCCCTAAGGTTTAATAACCCCTGTTCATGGCATCCTCGGTGTTTGTGGGTTGTAGGCTGCTCTCCAGCTGAATCATTGATGCTGTTTGATTAGGGTTTCTGCTGACACTGCGGGCGTACGTGTGTGTGTGTGTATGTGTGTGTGTGTGTGTGTGTGTGATGAGAATATTATTGACACTGGAGAAAATAAAACTGCCAAGCAGTGCGAGATCACAGTGCTGGACAGACGTTTTATCACGAGGAGAGACCCCATGAAGGAATGAGACAAACAGACTGATAATCAGAGAAACCCTGTGTATGGGACTGTAATTCTCTCTCAATGTGTGTGTGTGTGTGTGTGTGTGTGTGTGTGTGTGTGTGTGTGTGTGTGTGTGTGTGTGTGTGTGTGTGTGTGTGTGTGTGTGTGTGTGTGTGAGGGAGGGGGCACACAAGTGTGTGTATGAGTGGGCTTGTGAGAGTGTGTATTGTTCCTCCTTATTATTGTTATTTTTATTCCCTCCTTATCATTGTTCCTCCTTATTGCCCAAAAAATGAATCAAACAATATTACCACAAAAATACAATAAAGTCCTGTTATGATTCACTGCAGCTGACAGCTGTTCTTCACAGAGTGTCCCATAGCCCTCCAAGGTTAGCTGTGCTGTATTGTGTGAATCACATGAAGTACTGCATTCTCCAAAGTTTCCTTTGTTTGGCATACAAACTAGTCATAGACATAAACGTCATCCAGGCAGTTCACTCCACACAACCCCGAACTTCCACTTTTCACTTCTGGCAGCATGATTAGGGTTTATGCCGGAAGGTTCCCTTCTGGTAGCAGGAGTAGGGTTTATGCCGGAAGGTTCGGTTTGGAGTTCTCTGCTCTGCACTTAAACGGCACTAACGTGTTATGGGGCACACATGCATGTAACTGAGCACAGTACACCCAGTGGTGGAATGATTTAATGGGAGTCAGAGGGAGTGTGTCCACACACACACTCACTCACTCACACAACACACACACACACACACACACACACACACACACACTCACACACTCACACAAACTTTCCATCTCTCTTTCTCTGTTGCACACACGCCATACACACACACACACACACACACACACACACACACATGAGCATACACACACACACACACACACACATTATGGTATTATGGGCACATTCTTCGGCCAAGGCTGGATAGATTTTCCATCAAATCGATTCAGTCGCTGAGCACAGATAACATGGCGAGAGAGAGAAAGGGAGGGCGAGAGAGGATGAGAGAGAGAGGGCAAATAAGGAGAAAGGGGAAAATGGGACTGCAAGCTAGAAGGACTGGAACGAAGGTCAGAATGATGAAAGATGATCAGCCGACAGAAGTGCAGAGTCGAGATTTACCTTCACACACACACACACGCACACACACACACACACACACACACACACACACCCACACCCACACACACACACACACACAAATACACTCACACACATCTGTGTGCATGAACACAGACACACAAATGTCCCTGCACACACATACACATACACACACACACACACACACACACACACACATACACACAAATCTGTGTGCATGAACACAGACACACAAATGTCCCTGCACACACACACACACACACACACACACACACACACACACACACACACACACACACACACACACACACACAGTAGCACGGCTAGGAGTAGGACATGGATAGAGGTATGAAGAGGGAGTGCTGGTGGTTAGGGATGCACACGCATGATGAGATGGAGGGAGAACGAGGGAGGATGAATGGCCACCAGGGAGGAGGGGAGGAGAAAAGAGAGGGATGATTAAATGTGATCGAAAGAGGAGGAGACAGGCTCTGGTCCAGCAACAACTAGCCAGACAGGAAATGAGAGACAGAGCGAGAGAGAGAGAGAGAAAGACAGAGAGAGAGAGAGAGAGTGGGGAAGCACTTTGTTCTTGGAAACAAACTGACACACTATATGGACAAAGAAAAGCAATTTAAATCAATGATCCCTTAACTGACAATTGCTTTTTAAACAACAATGGTTTAAGGGTTAGTTTTAATTTAGCTGCAGTAGTCCCTCAGTGTTACAAAACAGTGTAAATAGTTCTTATGATGCTGAAATCAAATTCACACCCAGTAATTCATAACCTGGAACAGTGATTATTCACACCTTGAAATCCCTGTGCTTAGGCCAAGGACTCATGCTCTCTGAGTCAGGACACACACACTGACATTTAGAGCTCTTGGAAACTGAAACAATATCAGTCAGATTGTAAATAATCCAAAGCGACATACAAAAGGACAGCACAGTCCTGGAATATTAGCCGAGAGACTGGGAAATGATTATATCAGTGTCCATTTCTGTAAAGATTGCTTTGAGTTGCTACACACTCACACACACACACACACACACACACACACACGCGCGCGCGCGCACGTGCACACACACACAGAGAGAAAGACTTTGTTTCAGTGCAGGTGTTAATTGGCTCAGTATGAGGTGTCTTGTTCAGAGAGCTTCCCACTGGTTGCTATTTAAGATGTAAGAAGGGCAGCCAAAATGTTAGCAAC
>NC_045152.1:19942324-19954824 GCF_900700415.2 Clupea harengus
TAACACAGTGGGAAGTAGGCAGGCAGACACAGAGCTGCAGCAGAGCACACTGAGGGTTTATCCCCACAGCGCCTCCTGTCTGCAGACTGACTGCAACTGCTTCATTCTCAGCATCGTCAGCGCAGCTTTCCTGTAACATGGATTAAGGCATATACTGTATGTTATATGCATGAAATAGGGACATTCAGTAACAGTATCAGTCAGTGTGTGCTTGTGTGTGTGTGTGTGTGTGTGTGCGTGTACGTGTGCGTGTGCGTTTGCGTGTGTGAGAGAGAGAGAGAGAGAGAGACTGAATATGCTTTAGCACTGATAGCTATTCTAACGTTTTTGCTTTTGAATGAGAGTGTGTGTGTGTGTGTGTGTGTGTGTGTGTGTGTGTGTGTGTGTGTGTGTGTGTGTGTGTGTGTGTGTGTGTGTGTGTGTGTGTGTGTGCAGTGAAACAGGCAGAAGAGACTGATGTAGGTTTAGCTTTTGTTTCCTGTACTTCCAAATAATAATCAGTCTAGGCTGGAGACATAATGGAATGAATAGAAGCCCGAGTTTCAATTCATTCCATGTCACGTTCACTGTGTGTCAGCATGTGTGTGTCTATGTGCCCCACACACATGTATACACACCCCCACACCCACAACTACAAACACACACTCACACAAAAAACATATGTGCAAATACACGCACACGCACACGCTCACACAAACACTCCCATCCTACACTAATGGGTGTTGGCATGCACACGCAGACACACACTCACACACACACACACACCTTCTGCCTGTTCTGTTTTAACGGTGTGATGGGCACTTGCTGAAGATTATTGAGATCTGTTGTCAGCTCCGCTTTCCACCCTCTGCACTGCTCTGGTTTTCATCTGCCACCAGAGAAATCACAACACACCTGCACAATATGCCAGCTGTCGCGCTGATGAAGTGGGGATGAAGGATGGAGAAAGATAAAGAGAGAGATAAAGAGAGAGAGAGAGAGAGAGAGGTGGGGAGAGAGAGAAGAGGTGGGGATGAGAGAGAGAGAGAGAGAGAGAAATAGAGTGAACTGGTGAGAGAGAGTAAGAAAGAACGAACGGTAGTTGAGCAGTTGTTTAGTTTAGCTACGTACATTAACAGTGTGTTGTAAACAGTCTGTGCCCATTCACACATGCCATGAGTGTGTGTATGCATGTGCACACACTTTCATAGACTTCCATACATGTTAATACGCCTGTGTGTGTGTGACTGCAAGTGCTCTCTAAAGGTCTCCCAGCGGAGCTCTTATGGACGGAGCGGCTTCTTCTTCACCTCTTCGCCAGATGGACTGCTCCCTTACAGCAGCTGCAGGAAGAAAGAGAGAGGTGGAGAGAGAGAGAGAGAGAGAGAGAGAGAAACAACACAACGAGGAAGAAGAACAATAAGAACAAGAAGTAGAAAGGATGAATAGGAAGGGGGAGCAATGAAAGGACTTAGAGAAGGAGGAAGAGAGAGAGAGAGAGAGAAGGAGAAAGAGACTGAGAGGAGGAGAGTGAGAGAGAGAGAGAGAGAGAAAGAGAGACTGAGAGGAGGAGGAGAGAGAAAGAGAGACACTGAGAGAAGGAGAGAGAAAGAAAGAGAGAGAGAGATGGTGTGGGAGAGAGCTTCCGTTAGATTAGTACGCTGTATTTACTTGAGGCTGCCTGGTTTAGAACTAGCGCTTAGCATCATACATATTTGATGCGATTCTGTATTTTACATACGCGTGTCAGTGTCTTACAGCAGATTCCTGTCAGGGGAAAATACAGAATCGCTGTTGATCCACAGCAAACAGGCCCCTCCATGTCGAACACGAAACATGACAGGCCCCAGCCCCAGCCCCAGCCCCAGCCCCAGACACGAACACTGGAGGAGACACTCATCACGCCCATTAGAGCTCGTACTCCTCACTGCACACATGACAGAGAATACATATCCAGTGGCAGGAGCTCCAGAAATACATAGCATACCGATTATGCTTTTACACTTGATCTATTTGTGTCTGGTACATCATGAGTTGTCAAGGTAGCCTGACTGGTGTTTCAATTCATATGAGTTATATTTATTTTGAGGGGAAAAGATTTTTCCCTGCAGGCTGTTTTGACCTCATTGATTTGTGAGCCGTGAGCACCTCCCTAAGGCGCCACATAACCAGTTTTAGATGCCCCAGAGCAGTAATCAGACATTCATTAGTCACTGCACAAATGTCAGTGTAATTTCATGGCCATTTTGACTTGGAAGCTGTTTTAGGTCTCACAGATTTGCTCTGAGCTCCTCCCTGTGTAGACGTGACTGGACTTGTTTCAGCTCCTCATGTGCAGGAGGTCCAGTACTCCTGTTTCAGCTCCTCGAGCGAAGGAGGTCCAGTCCTCAGTCGCGTGGCGGAGCAGGGAGACGATGTACTCGTGGGTACATCGGCTCCCGTACTAGACAGGAGGATTGAGGGGATCTCAGCGTCTCTCTTCTGTGCTCATAGTTCAGTCTGATGATTCTCAAAGTAAGTCTGATTGTAGATTCCGCTTCTTTAGAGACCTCAGATTGAAGGAATTCTTCCATACTCTACCAAGAGAAAGTAAGGCTTTACTAATACGGCTTTAATCCTACTGAAGGCCCGACACCTTTTTTAAGGCGAGAGTTAATTTGCTCCCCCTCAGTAATGGAAGTGCCTCTCTAGACACAGATTGCAAATAAGCACAGCGAGATGTGGATCATTTATTTAAAAAAAAAAAAAAAAAGATTTCAGACAGCACCAAAATCAAACAAAATCAACAAAGATGAAAAATTGTCCTGGAATGACTTACAAGCCGACAATGTCACCGTAATAACAGCAGCTGATGAGGGAGGGACGATTGTGATCCTTGACAGAGGTGATTATGTAACACAATGTCAGACAAATACAAACTTCTTTTTAGAGGAAGTTGAAGGGCAATCTCACTTCCGAATTTAAGGAGGGGATCTCACAAGTGACACTGAAGCTTCTCAACACTGTGGGAATTACTTAAAACGACTTAAGTCTTTAGTCATTCCAGGTTTGCCATTGCTTTTCTGCAACAGTTTGCAATAATGTCATTGAGGAAATCATTGTAGCATTAAACGAATGTTGCAGCTCACCTCCACCGCATTGTTTCTTGAAACTATCACATACAGCAACAGTCCACAAGAAACCAGTGGCCTGCTATCGATACCATGTATAAAACTGATAGTAGGCATTATGGTTGATCTACAGATCACTTTTTTGCTTGGCACACCTTATATTCCACAGACACACCCAAATTAATATTTCTCTCTAATCATCTTAAATGTACTATGATTTATGACATGCACAAGATCAAATTTCTGGATCTACTGATTGTACAGGAAGGCAATGGCTTACACATGAACCTGTATGATAAACCAACTGATTGTAATACCACTGACAGTTGTCACCCACTTCCCCTAAAGGACAGTTTATCATTCACAAGTTTTGTGGAGCAAAACACATATGCAAAAAGACCGCAGATTTCGAAAAGCATCTTGAAACATTGAAAAATATCTTTGAGATAGAGGCTATAAAGACACACAGATAAGCAAAGTCTCTTCAGAACTTGAGGAAAGAACAGAGCAGAACAGAGCAGAGCAGAGCTCCACATAAAGGAAAGCGTTCACCAGTAGGACTACTTATCACTCAACAGGCCTAATGTGCTGAAAAAATAAAACCCTATTAGGGAAGCACTCGCATACTCTCCAGACTGATAAACTACTGGGAGACCTTTTCTCTGACCCCCTGTTAGTAGTTAATTCAACTTTAATTAACTCCCCTTAATCCTCCTAAACCGAAATTGACTCCCATTTGTCCCGGCAACTACAGGTGCAATGCATATGCTTAGTGCAATAGTACATATAGATCCCACGACCTTAAACATCCACGATAGGGTAAAAAGATCCAAATAAAAGGAGAACTTACTACGATTTATCTTACTACAGATCCTTGTGGTAAGGTGTATGTTGGTAAAACTAGACTCTGTGTAGCCGATCCCCGCCGCTATATAGGTGCAAGAGTAACACGTACCCTCCAGGCCTTTTACTATAAATTAACATTAATGACAGTGGGTTTGTACCCATGACCCTGACGGAGGCGTTTAATCGCCGAAACATTGGGCTAATAAAATAATTTGCATCAAAGTGTGAGACGATACCTTTACATTTTGTCGAGTCTCTCTCCAGTCGGTTAGCACCTCAGCAATTCAGCTGTGGTTTACCTCTTCATTAGATCCCAGTATCTCTGTGTGACTTCTGCACACACAGCGAAACAGATGGAACCTGCTAATGTACCGTGACCTAATTATAAAGTTGAATCCCAGAGTTTTCATTTCATTTTTTAACTTAATAATTTAGCCGATGGTGAGGAACCATATACCTCAATCATCATCAGCTTTTAAATAATGGCAATTCATTATTTTAAAAGTCTTTGCATTTTAGTGCGGTAACTGATGAACAAGTTTCATTACAGTAGGCCTCTGTGAACATTTGGCTTGGGGATGACTGTTGTACCATGATGTAGATACCAGTATGAGTATGTCAGGTGTAAACAGACAGGAATCAGTGAAGTCTCATGGCAATGGATTCCCCTCACACCAACAACACTGTCAGTATATCAGTTGTCATTCCCTTTAACATCATTAACATTAAAATGAACACCACCATCACCATCATCATCATCATCATCATCATCATTATCATCATTATCAACATAATCCTCATCATCACCGCCCATCATCCCCCTCTCTCCTGCCTGCTCTCCCTCCTCTCTCTGTCTGTCCATCCACCTCTCTCCTCCTCTGTGTCTCATTGCTATTTTCCACCGTGCTTATCAGAAACATGGCTTCCCTCTCACTCTGGGTGGCTGGAGGGTGGAGGCTGTGCTGGGCTGGGAGGGTGGTGGTGTGGGGTGGGGTGGTGGAGGGTGGTGGTGTGGGGTGGGATGTGGATGGAACAAGGGCTGGAGGAGAGGCCCAGCGAGGGCAGCTGTTCTTGGGGAAGCCAGCTGTGCTGTCAGGGAAAGGAGGTAGTTCCTGGCCCGTGGCCAGACAGCACACACCCGCCAGGCTAGGGTGTCTCTGTACGTGTCTATCTCCGCGTGTTGGTGTCTGTGTCTGTAAGGGAGGCTGAGATAGCGACAAACAGACGGAGTGTGTGTGTGTGTCTGTTCAGTTAAATGTTTCTCCCAGCAGCAAAACTGTGACATTTTACTCAACGCTGATGAATTATTTCCCAAATTCTCTAAAAATGCCCTTTGTCTCATCTCTGATAAATAACACACCTGTCTTTGACTCCCAAGTTTCAGAGCTGGGGTGAATGTGTTTCAGTGTTTCCGTCGGGAGGGCATCCATGTCCTGCACAGATCTGCTCCTCTTAGAGGCGATGTGAGTGTCCCAGTTAAGTGTGTGTGTGTGTGTGTGTGTGTGTGTGTGTGTGTGTTTACCTGAGGGCACCTGAGTATGCAGGTGTTAGGCATCAATAATGCACCTGCGTTTCCGTCCCACTGACGTCTCACTTTCATGTGTCTGCAGGCTAGGAGGAGGAAGAGCTGTGTGGGGGTTATTTCATGTGTCTGCAGGCGAGGAGGAAGAGCTGTGTGGTTTTTTTTTCACCATCGATTTTTTCTTTCCCTTTTGTTCCCCCTCCTCTGTGTGTGGAAAAAAGATCACCTAAGTCCCATGGAGAGACATGACCTCCCTCTTTTCTGTCCTCCGCCCCGCTCTGGTCTCTGTGTGCTCGTCTTCTTTACCCCTCCGCCCCCGGTTGTCTGAAAGGCCTGACCTGGTCTGTGCAGGTCCCCTGATGTATCTGTTTTGTGTGACATTGTCAGAGCCATGCCTGGCCCACCTCCAGGACCGTTCCTCAGCCCTTCCTGCCGGTCACCAGCCCACCCCATGTGGTCTTAGATAAGAGAAGAGAGAGGGATTGAGAGAGAGAGGGATTGAGAGAGAGAGAGAGAGAGAGAGATAGGATGAGAAAATAGGGAACAAGAGATAAAGGGGAGAGAGGTGGTTTTGACATAATGGTGGCCCTGGGTGCAGCCCAAGAGCAGAGCAGCAGTGCTGATTGGTTGCCAGTTGGGATAAAAGAGGCTCTGATTGGTTGCCAGCGGGGGCGAGCTGCGCGGCCAAGGTTGTCTCTCTCACATGGCAAAATCTGCCCCCACGGATGGGTTAGGAGCAATCTCCTGTTCCCCGGGCCCATACTCCTGCCCACTCAGCCGCTCATCCTTGGAGTCGTAATCAATAGGTTTGAACTAAGCCATTTAAGTCGAGTTCAGTTCCCATGTGAGTGAAGTATTAGTGAGATATAATCGTGCTCAAAGTCACTCGGGATAAAAGGTGCTGCTGAATGTTTATGTCCCCTGAGGCGTCGTGCATCCAATAACATGACATACAGCGAGCACAGCTGTGTGCTACATTGTTAGCTTTATTTGTCTACTTACCTCATTTATAACAGTGAAGTGTTTTTTGTTTATTTTGGGGGGGGGGGGGGGGGGGTGTAAGAGGGTGCTGATGCTGTCCTTGCGGGCCAATTGTGTCTCTCTCGCTCGCTGGCACTCGCTTTTCAGCACATCACTCACTTTCCACCAATTATCCCCTCGAGGCTTTAGCTGTGGGCTCTCTTCATGTGATAATCAGTGTGATAGTCAGTTCATATTAGCAATGCAGCATGCTATTAGCATTGGCCAGTTTCTTTTATCATCTGGATAAGTGCTCCGTGCTATCAGCCAGGAATCTGTGTCATTAGCCGAGCTGTCGATGCTAATGCTGTTAGCCGGAAGGTCGGGCAGTAAGCCTCCCTCTCACTCTGGGTTCCTCGGGCTCTTCATCGAGACTCTATTATGCTGACAGTGTTATAATCAGGGCTGAAAGCCTCGTGTCAGTGTAGACGGGTTCATTACACTTAGAGCTGGTATAGACGGCGAGTATTTCATTAAAAACATTTATCATTTATGGTGTGTTGAGTTTGCCTTTACACACCTTTATGAACCTGGAGGGAGAGCTGAACAAAGACTCATGTCGATGCTGGACTCCATTTCCAGGGCACACAGGCAGCTGGCAGCCCTGGGGTAAGTAGGAGTAGTGCTGTAGAACCAGTTTTAGTCACAAGTCCAGCAGGGACCGGCCTAGGAGAGTTTGAAAGGAAGGTTGATTGTATCACCCAGTGAGTTACAGACTGCTTGTGCTGAAGAATTACTACGAATGACTGTGTATAATAATTCAGCAGACATCTTGGGATTTGCAGCATTCAGCTGACACAAACATGCCACACTAATAGGTGTGGTTTTATCCATGTGGTTTAGCAGAGGGTGCTGGGGCCATTTGGTGTGTGGCTGTGTGTGTGTGTGTGTGTGTGTGTGTGTGTGTGTGTGTGTGTGTGTCTCTGTGTGTGTGTGTGTGTGTGTGTGTGTGTGTGTGTGTGTGTGTGTGTGTGTGTGTGTGTGTGTGTGTGTGTGTGTGTGTGTGTGTGTGTGTGTGTGTGTGTGTGTGTGTGTGTGTGTGTGTGTGTGTCTGTAACTAACTTGTCAGCAGATGTAATTTGTCAAGCTTTACTGACTCCTGAGTTGCTCTTTCTCAAATCCATCTCCACAGAAATTAACAGCACACACTCACTCTCCTGCTAAACATCCCCTCCGTTGGCATTGCCCTGAGGCACGAGGCAGCCCAGCCTGTTCATATGGCGCAGATATATAATGACGGAGGGGGGGATGGGTGTAGCTTAGTCAGGTGCCCAGGGGGGTTCCCACGGGGATAAAACACAGAGAAACCAATCACCCTGAAGAAATTCCCATTACCTTTACACACACACACAGACACACAGACACACAGACACACACACACACACAGACACACACACACACACACACACACACACAGACACACACACACACACACAGACACACACAGACACACACACACACACACACACACACAAACACACACACACACACAGACACACACACACACACACACACACACACACACACACACACACACACACAGTCGCCTACCTCCTTTGACCTACATATAGCGTGCACCACATCCGATTCTTACGCCTTTCTGTAGTATTTCAGGTGGATTTTTTAGCCCTATCTAATATCGATATTGCTTGGAGGAGAACATCTCGGCTCAGTCTTACGAGGTGCAGGGCAGCGGTTCTCATACGCGCAGCAAATTATTGTGTTTTCCATGTTCTTGCTGGAGGTGCTGATGCTGAGGTGTCAAAGTAAAGAGAGGGTTTCCTGCTCAATCAATGTTATTGATCGGCTAGTGCTTCTGTGGTCTGAGGTAGAAGTACAGAAAATGGATGTGTGTGTGTGTGTGTGTGTGTGTGTGTGTGTGTGTGTGTGTGTGTGTGTGTGTGTGTGTTTTTTGTGTGTTTGTGTGTGCGCGTGTGTGCGCATTTGGTTGGAATAACACTAGCTAATTTCTCTTTTAGCCAACGCTGGGGCCTATTTTCCAAAGCAAGGTAACAGTCGTCAGCCGGTTACAATGCACCCACGCACAGAGGCCTCTGTAGCCTATCACAGTCTCTCATTGATCCGTGTCATCAGTGTGTGCCAACATCTCTATGTCTTTCTGCACCCCCAATCCAGAGGGCTTGTTATGTGCACTTGTACCCACCTGTAGGTGTGTGTGTGTGTGTGTGTGTGTGTGTGTGTGTGTGTGTGTGTGTGTGTGTGTGTGTGTGTGTGTGTGTGTGTGTGTGTACCTGTGTGTCCTGTTGGTAATTAAGCAGATTGGTGGAGGAGGCCATGAGTGGCTAGACTGTAGGACTTTCAATGTCCCTCTGAATAATGTCCCTAATTCCTTTTACTCCCAAAGTAAATACCCAGTCTTATTTAGAGAGTGAGCTTCAGATATAAAAACAGATATAAAGAGAGAGAGAGAGAGACAGACAGAGAGAATGGGACACTGACGGAGAATGAGAAGAGAGAGAGAGACAGACAGAGAGAATGGGACACTGACGGAGAATGAGAAGAATGGAGGATGGGAGGAGCAGAACAGAGGGTGGATGAGGGTGGATGGATAGGTGGAGGCACACAGCAGTGAAGTGCTGTTTGAGGAGTCAGAGGTGCTTCTGCAGAATAATGGCCTGGCAGATCTGTAGGAGAACACAGTGTGCTTGGCTGACTGTCAGAGAATAAGGTATTATTATTTTGGTGGAGGTATCAAACACACACACACACACAGAGAGAGAGACACACACACACATACACACACACTGATATCCTCTCCCACCTGTATGTTTCAAGGGAGAGCCTTTTTTCTCTGGTCTCTGGGAAGCAGTAAAAGCCACAGCGGAGACAAAACAGGGCAAAGAGAGATGAAATATCCTGCAGAGGCAAACTCTTCTCTTTGATCTACGCTAGACACATCTCAGCTCTCTTCCTCTCCCTCCCTCTCTCTCTGTGCTAAACTTCAGATCAATAATCCTGCAGGGAGCTGCTTTTCACACACACGGCGTGATGATGACAAGTCTAACATCTCATCCTTCTCTTTCTCTTCCTCTGTCTGTCTTTTTCTCTCTGTCTGTTCCCCGTGTCCTCTCCACTTCTCTTTTGCCATCTGTTTTTTTCCTTGATTGTTTGTTCCAACATTTGTATGGATGTGTGCACATGTGTAATTGGATTTGTATGTCTGTGTGTTTGCATGATGCATGTATACGTGTACATGCATATGAATTGATCCGTGTGTGTGTGTGTGTGTGTGTGTGTGTGTGTGTGTGTGTGTGTGTGTGTGTGTGTGTGTGTGTGTGTGTGTGTGTGTGTGTGTGTGTGTGTGTGTGTGTGTGTGTGTGTATGTGTGTGTGTGTGTATGTGTGTGTGTATGTGTGTGAATGCATGCATATACAAATGTGTATGAATGCATATGTGTCTGACCACACGTGTGCATGCATGCTCACGTGGGCATGTGTATGCATTTGTGTGTGGACCTTCCCACATCTCTCACCTCCCTCCCCCCCCCCCCCCCCCACCCCTCCTCCACACATCTCACCCCCGCTTTCCCCTCCTCTGCAGATCCCGAGCGCGGCGGGACGCACATGATCTCCACCGATGACCTGGAGTACCCGCGCGAGTACCGGTCGCTGGGCAATGGCGGTCGGCGCTTCTCCAACGTGGGCCTGGTGCACACGTCCGAGCACCGGCACACGGTGATGGCCGCCCAGAGCCTGGAGGCGCTCAGCAACCTGCACAAGGCTGACATGGAGCGCAAGCGCGACGCCTTCATGGAGCACCTGAAGAACAAGTACCAGCAGCAGCAGCCACACTCGCTGCCCCCGTCACCCTCACCCTCGCACTCCAGCATGAGGGAGAGGCCACAGGAGAGGAGTGCCCGCGAGCAGGTACACGAGCAGGCACACACACGCACACACACACACACACACACACACACACACACACACACACACACACACACACACACACGCACACACACACACACACACACACGGATACAAACACACATATACACATACACACACACACACAGATACAAACACACATATACACATACACACACACACACACACACACACACACACACACGCACACACGCGCGCACACACACACACACACACACACACACACACACACACACACACACACACAGACAGACACACAAACACAGATACAAAAAGTACAAACACAAAGACAAATGTTTGCTTGTGTACACACCACACACCAAAAATCACAAACACAGACAGCTATTCACACATGCGTACATCTACACAAATAACACACACATTGAAGTACCTGAAATTAGATGTTTCCCTGAAAGTATAAGCATGAAATTATTCTATAAACCAGAAGCAGCGCGGAGAATTGGAGATGTGGACGATCAGGGTTCTCTCTGAACTCTCTGAGAAAAATATCATCAAACTCACCACTCCCCTGAGGCAAAGCACATTCTTAATGAGCATAACCCTCTATCGTACTGTATAGCAACACCTTAGATAAATAAGAGCAACAAACCACTCCACAACAAGTCTCACAACTGAGCCAATACTAGTACATATGACAACATACAAAAGACAAAGGAGAAGAACAAACAAACCGTGGAAAATCTGGCAAGCTTCTCCCTCACTGCTTGACAACACAAAATATACCAACCAACATTCACACTATCATACACACACTATCACACACATGCATGCATAAACACACACATTCACATAATCAAGCACATATGCATTTTCCTCACTACATCCATGGACACAAACCCACGCTGAAGCAGTCACACATTGATGTGAATTGGGCTTGTGAATACACACACGCCCTCACAACCATGGTGCATGCACACACGCCCTCACAACCATGGTGCATACACATACGCCCTCCCAACCATGAGTGCAGACTCTGAGGACTCGATCTACCTGTTCACTCAACCTTGTTTTGAATCCACCTCCATGAGAAGGCTCTGGGCACACATATGCAAAGTGCACTGGATGACTATGAGCATGTATGCAAAGTGGATGACTGTGAGCGTGTTAGAGCGAGGGGGGAGAGGGGAGAGGAGGAGGAGGAGGAGGGGTGATGGCGTGAGAGAGGAAGCGGGAGGGAGAGCGGAAGGGGGTTGGGTGAGAGACAGGTGGAGTCCACGGTTGCCAGGGCAACCCATGCCTTATAAGGCAAGCGTTGATATCACATTGCAAAGGTCAAGCTGGGAGAGAGGGAGAGAGGGAGAGAGGGGAGGGAGGGAGAGAAGGAGGGAGGGAGGGGAGGCAAAGCATGAGGAGGAGAAAAAAAAACGTAGGAGGGGGAGAAGGAGAAGAGAATAGGGAAGGAGGAAACGCCGGGAGCACAGACCACCGTAATTCCTCCTTCACACTCCTTCTGTGGTTATGTGCGCTGAGGGACCATGAAACAGGCTCCACGGAGAGGAGGATGACCTGGGGGAGGGGGAGAGGAGGAGGAGAAGGAGGTGGGGATAGAGCCAGCGGAGCAGCGAGCTCCATTACCTCACCGCGAGGGAACACAGCGAGCCACAGCGCGACGCTGCGCAGAGCTCTGGCTCCACGGTGCCTGTACCGCAGAAAGAGTTAAGAAGCCAGCCAGGCAGGCAGGCAGGCAGCGATGCTGTAATGAAATAAATAAAAGAGTTTCCTTCCGTCACAGAGCGAGCGGGAGGGAGGGAGAGAGGGAGAAAGGGAGAGAGAGGGAAGACGGAACACAGAGAGGGAAAGAGAGCAGTAGTGGTGGGGGGGAGCGGGGGGGCGGAGGGAGGATTCTGTGCACCTGACAGCCGGCTGGCGAAACTCACTGGTGAAAGCATTGGACTGGGGTCAGGTGTGTGTGCGTGTGTGCCAGGCTGACTCTCACACACACGGGCGCGCGCGCGCGCACACACACACACACATACACGAGCAAACAGGTGCTCTGCAGGTGAGGCTACGCTTCAGGAGTGTTTGTGCGTGTCTGTTTGTATTGTGTAAGTATTGTGTTTTATGGATTTGTAGTCATCATATGTGGTGGGAGTGTAT
>NC_045152.1:19962324-19972324 GCF_900700415.2 Clupea harengus
CTCCATGGTAATGGGTCTGGTTCAGTAATGGCATTGTATTTGTGGCCCCAGAGCACCATGTCAGGCTCTTACAAGCAACGTCAATCGTGCCTTAGTTTGTAACCTGCAGGGTTTCTGTGTACTTGTCTTGACACAGGTTTATGTATATCCCAAAGTGTATGTATGTGTGTGTGTGTGCCTGTGTGTGTGTGTGTGCCTGTGTGTGTGTGTGTGTGTTTGTTTGTTTGTCTACGTGTGTGTGTATGTGTGTCTGTGGGTGCGCGCCATGGCGTTTCTGGTCATTGCTGAGTACAAATGATGCTATTAGTGGCACACTGAGGGTCATCTATCAGTGGCCGCCTGGCTCGGCATATCCAGACCACAGTGCGTGTGTGTGTGTGTGTGTGTGTGTGTGTGTGTATGTGTGTGTGTGTGTGTGTGCGTGTGTGTGTGTGTGTGTGTGTGTGTGTGTGTGTGTGTGTGTGTGTGTGTTTATGTGTTTGTCTGCATCCGTCTCTGTTTGTGGGTGTGCGGGTGTCCTTGGGTCTCCCAGCCTCGGCGTGTCTGTGGGTGGTGCATGACTTTGGGTTTGTTAATGGGAAGATTAATGGCGGAGTCACAGATAAGACAACACACCAAAGCCGAGTCACCAGAGGGAGACAATGTAAGAGTCTTGTGATGCTTCCAAAGACCAGGTTATTTCCTCTGCATTGTGCAGCAATACTCCTCTATTACGCTCTCTGATAACAATGCATTGTGGGAGCCCATTTCTGTAATTCTGGGACGGACCAGCAATTAAGTTCTGCCCACGACCGCATGGTATCTGCTCATGAAGAATGGATGGATGTCACTGTGTTTGTAACATTTGTTTTCTCCATGGTTTCTGTGTAATGCTCTCTCCATCTCTGTCCTCCTGATCTCTCTGTTTCCCCTTTTCTCTCTCCGTCAGAGTCGCAGTCCGAGGCACTCTCAGTCCACCCAGTCGGGCCTGGCAGAGCAGGCCAGTAAGCTGTCCTTCGCCTCGGCCGAGAACCTGGAGAGCATGTCGGAGGCCGACCTGCCCATGGGCTTCAGCCGCTCCAGCCGCTTCCGCCAGAGCCTGCCGCTCTCGCGCTCCGCCAGTCAGTCCAAGCTCCGCTCACCTGGTAAGGATACACACACACACATACACACCCACCCATGCCTAACACACCTGTGCACACAGCTTCAGGGTCACCCATGCCTAACACACCTGTGCACACAGCTTCAGGGTCACCCATGCCAACACACACCTGTGCAGACCAGTCTGCTCACATCTGCTCACTCCAGTGGTTCTCTGAGCACATCTGCCACTCCTATACGCTGCCTGCCTGTGGAATCAAGACTGCCTTAGTGAAGCCACAGGAACACCTGTACGGATAACAAATTCAGATGTGTGTCACACTCACATTAATACACACACACACACACACACATACACACACACACACACACACACACACACACACACACACACACACACACCGAACACAGACACACACAGACCCCCTGACAAAGGCTGGCTGGCATATGGAGCACAGGGTGGAATATTGATACAGATTACACAGATTACAAGGTTATACACACTCGTCCCTCACTCACACACACACACACACACACACACACACACACACACACACACACACACACACACACACACACACACACACACACACACACACACACACACACACACACACACACACACACACACACACACACCTAGAGACACAAATCAATGCATCCAGACCTTCTCCAAACACAAACACACACACACACACACATAGAGATATGTACCCATTCCACACGCCCCATATACATGCCATTATTCGTTCAGGCAACCTTTTGAGATATGAGAGTTTCAGTCAGCCATCCCAAGTGGCTTTCCCTTTGTGAATCACTGTAAAGTGAACTCAGCAGCACACAACAGCTCCCTGAAGTCTTCAAAGACATCTAAAAGAGACCGTTTAGGGAGGCTGTCTGCTTTCCTGACTGTGACTGTCTGGGTCACTCAACACTATCTTCAGCATTTTTAAATGTGATGTTACCTGTCACAGACCAAGCCGACAAGGAGCCTTCCCCCAGCTCTCATGAAGAAAAGCAGCTCACTGAAAGTTTCCCCTGTACTTTGATATAGAAGGCTGAGCTAAACATTTTCCTTAAGTTTTTTATGATCTCTCTCTCTCTCTCTCTCTCTCTCTCTATATCTCTTTCTCTCTCTCTCACTCTCTTGGTGGCTACTTCCATACTGAGAATGGTGTGTGGAGGAGCTAAGCTGATAAGTGCAGGTGGCAGACACCGACCTGCCTGCTCAGGCTTCTCAGCTCAGCTGTTCCCCTACTGGGGGGGGGGGGTCAAGGGGGTTGCCGTGGTGATGAGCTCAGCAGTCTGGTAGAGATGGAACAGAAACAGAGCTGCCAGTGAAGGATGGGGCCGGAGAGAGGAAAGCAGCGCAAGAGAGAGAGAGAAAGAGAGAGACAGAGAGAGAGAGATAGAGAGAGAGAGAGAGATAGAGAGAGATCAAGAGAGGAGGCTAAAACACAAGCAGCCGTCCATCACCGCTCCATTCTGTACATGTCCTCACCTCATCGATCGCTGTGTCTCTATCCATGTCTTTCTCTGTGTATCCACCTTTCTTCTCCTTCTATCTCTCTGTGTCCATCTGTCTGTGAAGCTCTCAGACACCTTCTTCAACTTCTCCCTCTGCGTTTGTCATTTCACATTTTTATGACATTATTAACAAAAACAACACTATGATCCTTTTTAACCAAAGTTTCCTTTTTCTCCCCCTTTTCTCTCTCCCTCCCTCCCTCCCTCCCTCCATCCATATCTCCACAGGCGTGCTCTTCCTGCAGTTTGGCGACGAGACGAGGCGGGTGCACATCACGCACGAGCTGACCAGCATGGAGACGCTGCACGCCCTCATTGTGCACATGTTCCCGCAGAAGCTGACGGCGGGCATGCTCAAGTCGCCCAACACGGCCATCCTCATCAAGGACGAGGCCCGAAACGTCTTCTACGAGCTGGAGGACGTGCGCGACATCCAGGACCGCAGCATCATCAAGATCTTCCGCAAGGAGCCCATCTACGCCTCCTACCCGGCCTCACACCTCGCCAACGGGGACCTGCGGGTGAGGAGGCGCCGATGGGGCTGTTGAGGGTGGGGTTTAAGGAAGTGGGGGTTATACTGTAGGAGGTGCTGAGGTGTATATTAGGAGGACTGATGAAGGTAAAGGGGGCAGATTTATGTTCTGTGTGGTTTAGTTGTCAGGTAGTTGTGAAAGTAGTGGGCCTTTGGGTGCTGTGTAAGACTAAGGCTGGCAGATTGTATAGTTGAAGGAAGGACCTTCCCCCACCAGGCACAAACAGCACACCTTTATGAAGAGAGTGATAAATGGAGTGTGTTTGGAGGGTGTGGATGTGTGGACTGTTATTCGCTGCTGCCTGCGGGCTCTCTCCACTCCTCGTCATTTATTGGCTCATTGGCGTCCCAGTTGAGGCATAAAACTTCACCCAATCAGCCAGTCATTTCCCTGCCTCCCCCCTGGGGCCCGGGGTGCAGTGGCCTTAATTCTTCGCTGTTTATGATCCGTTAACCTTCCACAGACCCACTGTGTCTCCAGCCACTACGTCTCTTTAGCCCCACCGAGCTCAATGTGCCCCTTGTTAGATGGAGACAGCCACACTTTACTCACATTGATATTGTAACCTGTGGTCTTTCTCTCTCTCTCTCTCTCTCTCTCTCTCTGATGGTGACACTTGGCCTGTATACCAGCCATCACACATAATTAACTATTAGATCACTGGTCTACAAATGAATCAGTTCAGTCAGGAAGCTTTAAATGGAGCTGCTGATTGGTCTTCTGGGCGTTTGACCCAATCAGCTTCTTACACCCCAAATGCGACTTCGGGACTGCAAGGTAGAAGCAGTGCTCCCTCCTCCTCCTCAGCTTCACCTGTCTAGATCAGTTGAGGTTTTCTGATGTCAGATGTTTTCTGAAGCAGGTATACTTCCGCGGGCACGGCTTCTCACAATGCGGACAAGGACGTGCGCATGGCTGTCTCCAAAGTATACTCGTTTTTCTGCTGTTGCATCACATCAGCTCAGTGCTCAATGACAGTGTTTTAAATAAGATCTCTACGCGGTGTGAATCTACAACAAAGACTGGCATAACGGTTTACTCCTCTATCTAAATAGCAATCGCTACCTAACTTTGGTAATCTAATCAGCTATGATTCGCTGAAGCAGGACATAAACGAAACTCTCACTTTATCAGTGGGTCTCCCGTAGTTTTATTCCCAGGGAGTTTAATTTTCACATGCTAATGAAATATATATACGGCGAGTCACTTTGCATAACAAGGTCTGCTAAATGAATAAATAGCATAAATAGATCTTGTTTTCTCTTGACCCTGAACCAGCGCTTGAAAACTTGCACAGTGGACACACATTTTGGTGCCAGGTGGACTGTGCTGATGAGGAAGTTTGCGTAATGCGTACCACGTGCAGACCGTGTCTCCAGGAGTATACTTGCCGCCAGTTCACCCCTAGGTTGGCGGCAGCTGCATCTATCAGCAGAATAAGCTTAAGCAGATCTAGTCGGCCAAGACCAAACATACTACAATGTCATTTACAAGGGGCAATAGTGCTAGTTAAATCCCGACTCCACCACACCAAGTGTTGAAGTGTCCTTGAACAAGACACAGAACCCCCAACCAAGTTTCCTGACTGGGCTGTACCCAGTATGCATCCTGTTATGAAATGCGTGGGGGTGTCAGGCTGCCCTGCTGCTTAGAGCGGTGGCGTATCCATCATTTAACACACATCTCACAAACAGTGATCACAAACTCTCATGAATTCCAATGGGTGTTTTTGGAAGACTGATCGTGGCCGAAGTGAAGTCCGCCGGTTGGACGGTG
Source organism: Clupea harengus (assembly GCF_900700415.2). Taxonomy (NCBI): domain Eukaryota; kingdom Metazoa; phylum Chordata; class Actinopteri; order Clupeiformes; family Clupeidae; genus Clupea; species Clupea harengus. The sequence goes on from NC_045152.1 coordinate 19,967,241, forward strand.
TAGCACAGAGCGTGGCTCCATTCAATCTGCCCAGGAGGATGTGTGGAGGACTGTGCGGCTTAATAAGTGGTTCAATAAACATCGGGTTATGAGTTCAGCTCTCAGAGGCTTGCTTGGCTCCACTGCGCTCCGTGCCTTTCTGGACGACGGTTGTTTACCGCCGATGCCTAAAGCTTCAAAGCAACAGCTCTCGATTCGGCAGGAGTCCCGAGATTGTTTCACTTTGAAACACAATCATGTTCGAGGTTCGCTTTGTTGAGCAACTGTTTCCTCCTCTTCCACTGGGTTCCTTTTTATTCTGAGCGACAGGGCTTCTTCTTGTTCTCGCATTCCTGAGTCTGTCCCACCTCTTCCTTGGAGTGGAGTTATGCACTAATGAGCCGCATTTTGCATGCTGATGTGCGCCCGCGCATGTGTGTGTGTGTGTGTGTGTGTATGTATTGGGAGGGGTTGTGTGTGAAATGCATTTGCAATGTTTCAGCTATGCTTGTCAGTCACACTGAAGAGAGGAGATGACAGGGGCAGAGAAGAGAGGGGTTACTGATAAGACCGTGGGGAGAAGACCAGAATGAACGAGTGGCAAAGACTGAAAGAGTAGGATTAGCAGAGGAAAGCTGATAAAAAGTGTGCAGAGATGTATTCAAGACTGACAAAGAGCCATACACACTTTAAGGGCCCTCAGTCTTTCAGGATCAAAATGTACCTCTCTCCAAAGAGAGAGAAACGAGAGAGAGAGAGAAAGAGAGAGCAGACATCTTGAAAGAGTATGAGCTGCAGTAATGAACAGAGAGAAAGGCAGAGAGAGAGGGAGAGAGAGAGAGAGAGAGAGGGAGAAAGAGCAGACAATATGAAAGAGTATGAGCTGCAGTAATGAACAGAGAGAAAGGGAGAGAGAGAAAGAGAGAGAGGGAGGGAGGGATCATGGCTTAGATGACGATGGGGTGACTGAAAGAGAAGAGATGTGCAGGGAGCAGAGTGAACGTGTAATCCTGTGTTCTGCCGGAGGTTCAGTTAGACGGGAGGGGGGGGGGGGGGGGGGGGGGGGGGCACTGAGATCTGCGGAGTTGAGTTACAGCAGGATGAAAAGAAAGTGAGGGAAAGAGAGAGATGGAGGGAGGAGAAAGGCGGGGGGAAAAGTGGAGGACAAAAGAACTGGAGTGTCAGTTTCTGTCGTTCAGAGTCCCTATGTGCATTACTCAGCAAAAGTCTGTTCATTTCTCTGTCTCTTTCTCTCTCTCTGTTTCGTCCATTTCTGTCTCTCCCTGTCTGAGTGCCTCAGTAACACCCAGAATCTTCCCCAAAGTTTACCCTACTGTGAGCTTCTTTAGTTAGGACTCCATAGGAACGTTGTGTCTTAGATCCTGCTTTAAGCATTCTAATGTACTGAAAGTATTATTCTTTTCTGACCGTGTATATTTGTGTGTGGCTTGGGAGGCCAGGCAGGGATGTGTGGGTGTGTTTTGTAACACTATGCATTTGTCAGCACAAGTAAGATGCAAAAGTTAACTTCTGACTATGTTTCATAACTGTGTGTGTGTGTGTGTGTGTGTGTGTGTGTGTGTGTGTGTGTGTGTGTGTGCTCTCTTTTCTGCTCTGTGTCACAGAGAGAGATGGTGTACTCATCCCGCGAGTCCTCACCCACGCGCCGTCTGAACACGCTCCCCTCCTCCTCCTCCGCCTCTCCCCCCTCCAACTCCCCGGCCCGCTCCCGCCTCTCCTACAGTGGCACCACGGGCCGCCCGCCCTCCTTCCCCCCGCACCCGCACGGCCACCACGGCGCACAGCACCCCCACCCCCACGGCCACCACGGCCCCCAGGCCGCCAACGCCGCCCCGGGCCTGTCCCACTCGCCCAGCGCCATCCTGGAGCGCCGCGACGTCAAGCCGGACGAGGAGATGTCGGCCAAGAGCCTGGTGCTGCTGAGGAACGAGGGCCTCTACGCCGACCCCTACAGCCTGGTGCACGAGGGCCGCCTGAGCATCGCCTCCACCCAGTCCCTGGCCACGCTGTCGGGGCCACTGGACCCGCTGGGCCCCGGGCTGTACCGGCGCGGGTCCATGCGCTCTCTCAGCACCTACTCGGCCGCCGGCCTGCAGGGCGGCGACGTGGAGGACTCGCTGTACCGGCCCGGCGCAGGCCTCTACACGGACACCTACGCCACGCTGGGCTTCCGGCTGCCTCCGTCCTCGCCGCAGAAGCTGGCGTCGGCGGGGGACGGGTCGGCGATGAGGGACCGGGACGTGTTCTCCAGCCCGCCCAGCCGCGCCTCCCCCGTCCGCCAGAGCTTCCGCAAAGACTCGTCCTCCTCCGTGTTCGTGGAGAGCCCCAAGTCCAGACCCAGCTCCAGCTCGGAGCCGCTCAGCCTGCACAGCGCCAACTCTCCGCAGCCCGAGGGCGAGACACGGTGTGTGTGTGTTTCTGTGTGTGTGTGTGTGTGTGTGTGTGTGTGTGTGTGTGTGTGTTTATGTGTGTGGCTCCACCTGTCTGGGAGCTTTTCACATGTGTGTTAGTGTGTGTGTGTGTTTATATGCCAGTAGATGTGTATGTGTCTGTGTGTGTGTGTGTTTATGTGTGTACACGTCCGTGTATGTGTGTCCGCTTGTTTGGGCAGAGTATGGGCATCTCACCATATCTTTCTATATACCTCATGATGTATTTTTCTGTATGCTTGTTTTTCACTACTGCAGTGAACACGTGTCTTTGTGTAAATGTGTGTAATATTGTAGGGATCGTATGGAGGCCATGGAGAAGCAGATTGCCAGTTTAACTGGTCTGGTGCAGAGTGTGTTGACCAGAGGTCCGGACAGCGACAGCACGTAAGCCTGCTAGGAAAAACACACTGGCGTCCTGTTAGTGCTCCAGTATCTCAGTTCCACTCTATTACTATTCTACTTCTCCGGTGCAGGCTCTTATAGTTCTTATAACATCATTATTCTTGCGCTAGGTTAATGTAGACTGATTTACTGTTATAGCCTACTATGTTGATCTATGTATAAGAGACTGTTGGTAACCTAGCTATGTGATCAATCCTATAAAAATCGAGCCAAGAGTTTTTTTTCCCTGACAATCCCAAAAGTCCAGTGTTACTACTGTGAATGCAGTGCTCAAGTCCAGTATTACTATTGTGAATGCAGTGCTCAAGTCCAGTATTACGACTCTGATGATGTGTGATAGTCCAGTGTTTGCTATCTCTAGCTGAAGCTGTCCATGTAGTGTTAGTCCCCTGGCTATTCAAGACTGGCCCAGTCATAATAGTCTTACGGTTGGAGTATAGTCCAGGGTTTGTGGGCTAAAAAGAGTACTAATAGTAGGAGGATGCTAAAATAGTATTATAGTTCAGTGTTAGCTGACAGTTGTTGATCCATTGTTGTCCATTGTGGATAGTCTATTGGTATAGTCCAGTTTTAGTCTAGTGTTATTCAAGCTGTAGTAGGCTAGCAGGCAAGCTGTTAGTGCTCTTGCTATAGTAGTCTATTTTTTATATGCCAGTATTTGTCTAGTCTAGTATTAGTGCTCTGGCCGTAGTAGTATAGTCCAGTGTTAGTACTCTGGCCGTAGTAGTATAGTCCAGTGTTAGTACTCTGGCTGTATGATCCCCAGGTGCGGCCTGCTGCGTCTCTGCATGATGGCGGGCTGCCCTCCGGACCAAGGGGTGGAGTTTTCACGGCCCTTCCCTTTCTCTTCCAGCGAGAAGACCGAATCAGCCAGCGACGGCTCAGCCACAGGAAGTGAGTCACACCTGTGTTCTCTGACTCCCCTGACCCCACCCCCTGACCTTTCCACCACGCACTGCCACTCCAGGCCAGGCCCCTGGAACCCAGTCACTGAGTCCCCCCCCCCCCCGCCGCCGCCCCCCCCAGTCTCATGGGCTTTACTGTGGCATGCTGGGAACTCCAACCCAATGCTCCTCTGTACCCCCACTGCAGTCAGAGGGCCAGCAGATGGAGGACTGGCAGTTTGTTGCACTCAGCCTCTTCTCCTCTTCCCTCTTCTCCTCTTCCCCTTCCCTTTTTCCTTCTTCCTCTGCTTCTCCCTTTTCTCCGTGCTCTGGTTTTGATCGCACCTCTGTCTTCAATTAGTTGTCCAGTGGCCTGGCCTGGCCTCCAAGGTACAGTAGATTAGCACACTATCAGTGATCAGTGTCTTTGGTGGTCTGTTGAGCTCCTCCCTGAACCAGCTGTGCAGACTCCTCCTTTCCTTTCTTGTGGACTAAAGAGACCTTTCCCCTCCCTTAACAAAATCCTTTTGATTTTCCTTTTGATAATTCAGTTCTCTCTTAATATAATCTTCTTATTTATCTACTCCTGTATTGCAGCTCGCCGTACTAAGAGGAAAGGTAGCTCTCAAATCTCAGCCACTGTCTGATATATTGTTCTAAAGTTTTTTTCTTTGTGTGTTTGCTTTTGTGTGTATGTGTGTGTTGTGAATGTGAGTGTGTCTGTGTGTGTGTGTGTGTGTGTGTGTGTGTGTGTTTCTGCGTGTAACCTTGATGGAGAGGTGTTGTGTCTTCCTGAATGACTTCTTTCCGATATTCAGGATGACATAGTACTCCTCCCCCTCACTGGCTTTTTTACGGGTCTTCTATCTTTCACCTGCTGCTCAGTGTCAGTGGGACCAGGCTTCTGTTCACTGGCACAACCTCCTCTTCCCTCACAGCAACCTGGACCCACTCTCCGTCACATGGCTGTGCATTAGACATGCTGTTCAACCCGTCACTGTAGACACACTGCCTCAGGGCGCTTTCCTGCTATTAGTGTTTGATGTTATTAATATTATTATTATTATTATTATTATTATTTTGACAAATGCATGTTGCTGTGAACAGCTTAGACAGGCTGAGCTTGCCCTGTCCCTGTAGAGGAAGCCTCCGTACCAGTGGAGCTGTGTTTCACCTCTGCAGGGAATTTTCCATGAGGCTGAAGTCTGTTGGGGTGTGCCGCCACGGTTGTGTGAAGAATCTGAACACTTGCAAATGTTTTCAGCATGAGTGTTTTCTTTCTGTTTTCTATGTGTGTGTGTGTGTGTGTGTGTGTGTGTGTGTGTGTGTGTGTGTGTGTGTGTGTAAGAGTGTGAGAGAAAGAGAG
>NC_045152.1:19974824-19994824 GCF_900700415.2 Clupea harengus
CTGCCAGTGAAAGGTTTTGGACAGTATTAAGCATTCAGTAAGCCTTCTTTTGTAACACTATTCAGCACACAACGTAATCATGTAACTCGTGTAACTCTCTCTAACTCTGTGTAATTCAGTGCTCATCGGTAATGTGACGGGCGTGTGTGTGTATCTTTACACCCCTCTTCATCCTTCTCTGACGTAGCACACTCTTGCCAGTCCCCTCCAATCCGTCAGTGAGGTTCCCTTGGCTCAAAGCCTTTAGTGAGGTTCCTGGGCTCAAAGCCTGTAGTGAGGTTCCCTGGGCTCAAAGCCTGTAGTGAGGTTCCCTGGGCTCAAAGCCTTTAGTGAGGTTCCCCGTCAGTGAGGTTCCCTGGGCTCAAAGCCTTTAGTGTGGTTCCTGGGCTCAAAGCCTTTAGTGAGGTTCCTGGGCTCAAAGCCTTTAGTGAGGTTCCTGGGCTCAAAGCCTGTAGTGAGGTTCCCTGGGCTCAAAGCCTGTAGTGAGGTTCCCTGGGCTCAAAGCCTGTAGTGAGGTTCCCTGGGCTCAAAGCTGCCAGTGAGGTTCACTGAGCTCAAAGGATGTTGTTTGGTTGCTGATGGATTGCATCACAACTTTTTTGGAGGCATGGTGAAGATTCGGTCTTTACACGGATAAGAGTTCTCTGTTGCTATCTGCCATGACTCTGTTTTCATCATTGAATTTAAACTCCAACTTCTAACTTGAAACTCTTCAAAGGTGACCAAAAACTCATACCAAATGACAAATGTATTTTAAAAATAGAACTTGTTGCATATTAATGTGTATTACATGGGCCCTCCAACCATTGGGTCCTTGGCCCTCTATTCAAAGTCCAGAACTCATTAAGCCACAGTTTGCAATATTTTAATATTCATTACACTTTCTTACCGGTTTGGCCTCTAAAACCTGACAGCCTAACACAAGGCTGTTGCTGTAATTATCATACCCGGCATCGTCTAAGCTATCATACCCAGCATCATGTAAACTGGCTAATTAGTAAATCCTACAGTTGTGTCAATTACCGCTCATTACTAAGTGTAACTAACATCCATTTGATTTGATTGAATTATTCATACGCCGCTTGAAGAACTATTTCATATGCTGATTCTGGAGATATGCTCAGATTGACTTTTGATTAGCACACAGGCTTTGATAGTTCCTCCCCATGGCTAGCACTCTCTGCTGTCAAGGCTGCTCAGCTGAAGAGTACATAGCTAGAGAGGTAGCATGTAACTTTCACTGTCAATCCATCACGATGGGATGGAGTGGAAAGATTGGTGGATGTTTGCTGTGCACACACGCCAGAGCTTTTTCATGTAGATGTTTGTGTAAACCGTGAGCCGTCCTGGAGGGTATCTACCCATTACTGATTAAAAATACATTTCTCAGACATTAAATTTAGTTTTTCTCTATGCCTCTGCTAGACAGCTGGCTTTACTCGAATGTTTCTTTAAAAGCCCTGTCTCACACTGTAGTTTTATAATGCACTGTGGCAATGTTGTATTGATATTCTACATTAGAGGGCAATGATTTGTGTGTTTGGCCTGACTGGGGAGATTTAGTGGCAGCAGTGCATATCACTGTTAGCCTCTCACACCATATGGGTATGGATTTACACTCTCTTACATCTGTTGACTGTTCACTTCCTGGGAAAGGGGGATGTGAATTTGTCATAGGTGTGACAAACCGTTGAGGCTCTTGATTCATGAAGAAGCACAGTGAAGCTGAGCTGCACCTGAAGGTCTCGGTCGTAAAGGCTCTGTCTGTCTGTCTGTCTGTCTGTCTGTCTGTCTGTCTGTCTGTCTCTCTGTCTGTCTGTCTGTCTGTGTTCCCAGTGACCTGGAGAAGTCTGTGGAGGAGATCCAGAAGGACTCGACCACCAATCACAAGCAGGTGCCCATGCAGGATCTGGAGGAGAAGGCTGCTGTGCTCCGGAGACTGGGGGAGACCCTCACAGAGCTGAAGAGTAAGACACACGCACACACGCACACACACACACACACACACACACACACACACACACACACACACACACTCACAGCACCATGCGGTACATGCTAACACACATATTTAAAAAGCATTCACAAAGACCATACAGGCAGGAGAGACATGGCTTTGTCACACATGCATTGATGTGAGCAATAACAGCTGGTATTATATCCCTTACCCATCCACTCAAGAGCACACCGCCGTGTGGCACCAATCACACACACACACACACACACACACACACACACACACACACACACACACACACACATCACACACTCAAAGACTCCTCCTGAGATTCCCAGAGCATGTGGGCACACCAATTAACACCATTCACTCACAGACACACACAAACACACACACACAGACACACACACACACACACACACACACACACAAACACACAGACACGCACACACGCACACACATACGCACACACACATGCTCAGTCAGAAGCTAATCACAGGTGTGAGGGATTGCATTCACACAGATAGCACTTATTCCAGGGTGTGTTTTCACAGAACTAATTTCTCAAGGCATAATTTCCACAAGACAGTGCTGTTTTCCACCTGCTGTGCTGCCTATGATGCGTATATGAGTGCGTGTCTATGTGAGTGTAGGTGTGTATATGACTGCATATGTGCGTCTGGGTGTGTATGTATATGAATGTGTGTTTGTGTGCATACTGTATGTCAGTGTGATTATAAAAAACTGTGCTTTCATTTCTGTACATGTGCACGTGTGTGTGTGCGTGTGTGTGTGTTTGTGTGTGTGTGTGTGTGTGTGTGCAGATCAGTTTCCCGGTCTGCAGAGTAAGATGCGGGTGGTGCTGCGGGTGGAGGTGGAGGCAGTGAAGTTCCTGAAGGAGGAGCCCCACAGACTGGATGCTCTGCTGAAGCGCTGCAGGACCATCACAGACACACTCACAGGACTGCGCAGGTACACACACACACACACACACACACACACACACACACCTTCACACCTTCACGCACACATACATACACATACCCACATACACACATGCATTCACACACACAAACCCACACATTACATATGTGAAACGTACTCACAGCAGCATGCGGTACATGTGAACACACACATTTGTAGAGCATTCACAAAGATACACCTTTTCCTTTCCCACCAGGCAAGTGACTGAAGGCGTGTGGCAGAGTCAGGAGGACGGCGTTGGGGAAGACTACAGGAAGAGTGTGGACTTTGACCTCCCTACCAGCCCACCCCTGAGCATCAACGACAGCCTGTCCAACTGGAGCCCCCACTCCCACACCCACAGCCACAGCCACAGCCACATCCACTCCCACGGCAGCCACCAATCCCCGGGCCACAGGGACTCCCTGAAGGGCCGGGACGAGCATGGCGGCCGCATGGGGCCCGACAAGAGCCTCTCTGTGGAGGTCCGACTGGTAGGGAGATCTTCTGTTACCATCCTCTCTCTGTGTGTGTGTGTGTGTGTGTGTGTGTGTGTGTGTGTGTGTGTGTGTGTGTGTGTGTGTGTGTGTGTGTTGGGGGGGATTGCATGTGTATAGATTGCATATGTGTGCCTGTGAGGAGGCTGGGCGTGTATTTATGTGTGTGTGTGTGTGGTGTGTGTGTGTGTGTGTGTGTGTGTGTGTGTGTGTGACCGTGTCTCTCTACACAGGCTGCGGAGCGGGACTGGGAGGAGAAGCGCGCCAGCCTGACCCAGTACAGTGCTCAGGACATCAACAGGCTCCTGGAGGAGACGCAGGCCGAGCTGATGAAGGCCATCCCCGACCTGGACTTCGCCGCCAAGCAGATGAAGACCCAGCAGCCCTTCATCCAGGCCGCGCCCAGCAGCGGCAGCACCAACGCCAACGTCAACGCCAACGCCACGCCCGATCACAGGCCCCCCAAACCCCAGCATTCCTCACACAAGATCTCCAGAGAGGGAAGCTCCAGGCGTGGGTCAGGTGAGGCCTCCGGAACACTCTGGAATGTCAAATGGAATGGAATGTCATGTCTCTCTTAACCCTTAACTGGAACGTCAAATCTGTTGTTTAAATGTGTCACCCCTGGCAAAAATATTCCAGGTGTCTTATTTCTGAGGTCTTATCTTTTAAAGGAAGTATCTCCCATGTACCAGTATTCAGTTCCTGCAGAGCCTCTGTTCCTCCTGCTCTTCTACAATGTCCAGATGCTGGAATCACAGGAATCAGCTGAGACTCTTATATTTGTGTGTGCCAGTGTTGTATTCCAGCATGGGAGGTGTTAACATTGCAGCACAGGCTGTTCTACTCCGAGTCCGGAGCAAGTGCTCTCAAACGGCTCACGAAAAAACTTCCAGCTGGGAACACCATACGTGCGCCTTGATAGGTGCACATATGTGACCCTCTCTTTTATCTTCTCTTTTTTTTCTCTCACTCTTTCTCTCTCTCTCTCTCTCTCTCTCTGTTTCTCTCTGTGCCCCCTAGATGAACTGACAGTGCCGAGGTATCGCACTGAGAAGCACTCCAAGTCCCCGCCTCCTCCCCCTCCCAGACGCAGTTTCCCATCATCCCCTGGGCTTACCAACCGCAGCGGAGAGCCCATAACGCCTGACAAGAGCCTCAAGGTCTGTCAGAGGAACACAAAACAACTCTTGTATAATAAATCTTGTATAATAAAAAAATCTTGTATAATAAATAACATAAATGTATAATAATATGTGTATATGTTGATATGTTTATCATGATCTGATGTGTGTGTGTGTGTGCGTGTGTGTGTGTGTGTGTGTGTGTGTGTCCTCATGCCTGTGTGTGTAGAAGTCTGAATCTGAGGACTCGGACCTCCCGAAGCCCATGGTGAAGCTGAGGAAGACCCTGTCTGAGGTGCCCCGCCCCGCCTCCACCCCTCCCACCACAGGAGCCCAGAGGGAAGGGGGGGACGAGGAGAGGTCCAACGCAGACATGGAGGTATGTGAGCCTGCACGTGTGTTTGTTTGTGTGTGTGTGTTTGTGTGTGTGTGTGTGCACGTGTGATTTTGTGTCATCAGAGAAAGAGAGTGTTAGGGTGCATGTTGCTGTATGTGAGTGGTGGTAATGGGATTGACTGTTTACATGAGAGCTGTCACACACTCTGAGAAGAATGGCAAGACCTTTATCAGCATATAGGCACAGCGCACTGAAGATAAGATGCTGATGTGTGTACTTACTGAGTAATCACACTAAGACAAGGATCAGAGCAGATCAGGCAGTGAACAGTGCATTATCATCAATAACCTTTGCACACAGCGCACAGTTCTTGTACTGAGAGCATCCTCATTGGCTGGAACAGCTCAGTCTGCTCTGATTGGCCCCCTGGGTGGTTTGCTCCAACTGAAGCACAGTCGTGACATCAGTACCAACTGTGGACCAATGACTCCTGCTGTGGGCCCATCTGTTCAGCTGGTGCTCAGGATTCCGCCGGCTACAAGACTCACACTGACCAAAGAGATAGAGCAGAGAAGGAAGGGATGGTGGAGAGATAGATAGAAGTAGTGAGAGAGTGAAAGAAATGTAGAGAAATAGACAGAAAGTTAAATGGAGCTAAGTGATTTGCCGATGCCAGTGCAGTGGTTGTGACCTTCCGCAAATGCAGCAGTGAAATGTAGATGTGTGATGTGATGTGATGTGATGTGTAAGTAAGAACTCCTTAGCAGCAGAGAGATCTGTCCACAGATGGGAGGAGACTCCAGATATCCAGATATCCAGATCTGTGATTACACAGAGGAAGAGTCTGTAGATCAGAGTGTTTCACATCCCGATCTCAGATCCAAACTCTTGGCATTTGTGGATACTGTTTGTGGTTTAAAGTCATGGTGGTGGATCGATTAGTCTCACAACACGGCCAAAAGGGGACTTTGGCATTTCGTGAACGGAGGACATAGCCCTAAGACAGCTCCAGATGTTGATCTATAGCAAAAGCCAACGCAAACAAGAATGCCCACAATGCACTGCTCGCATGTTTTAATCTGCATCACTTGTATTGTGAGTCTGCATCACTCCTCACTACATCACTACTCCCTCGTGTAGAATTAGATTCGTTTAGACTGCTTCAGACACACCTGGGCTATTATAAATGATATTATTTAGGCTATTATAGGCTGTTATAAATAGGCTATTCCTTCTCTCCCACAGTTAGACCAGATTCTGCCATGGCCGTCTCCAGACATGCATTTGAATAGCCTGTGGTTTGACTGCTCTCAAGGAATGTGATCTGATGAGCGCTGTGTTCAAGACAGAACACCCTGTGTTCGTGATTACAGCCAGACTGTAGACAGGCAGCCAGAGCTGGACGATCTTTGCTTACAGACAGAGGGGCACTACAGGCCTCATTAAGTCCACCAGACTACAGCCGCTCGCTTCAGTGGGTGCCCGGGTGGCCCACTAGATGCCATCTGCGGCCCCTGCATCCTGACACTCTCCCCGTGAGAGGGGACCTCTGGGCCGAGTGTCAACCAGAACGTAATGAGCTTCCAGCCCAGCCCTCCGCTGCTTAAGGCCCTCTTGGTGGCCCGGTCTCCCCTGGCGGTGTCACTGTCGGCCCCATGCTCGTTTCACAGCTCAGCGCTCAGTCCACCTCCCCAGTGCACTGCCTGTGTGGCTCAGTTTATCAGGCGGATCAGCTCACACTGACCAGCTGAGGTAAAAACAGGTTCTGTCTATGGACTACAACCACATGGAAAGGGGTTACATTGCATTATCAAAAGGTATAGACGTGATCAGATATTCTTGGGTAAGAATGTTCAACCTGGTGAATAATCAAAAGCTGAGGTCTACAAATCATTTTTTTTAATCTATATAATATATTATATTTGACAAATACTGCTGCTGTGTAGATGCAATCAACTTCTGAAGAATCTAACCCATAAATGTTCCCTAGTAGTAATTGCAAATGGCACATTAAAGCATTAAGGTTGCACAACCTTTTCTACTGCTGTTGGTTAGGCAGTGAAAAGCTTCATACTTGCATTCAAATCCAAAGAACTGAATTTGCTCTTTAAAATGCAGACTTGGCTCTGAAAGGTCGCAGTAAGTGTTTTTTTCTGTTCTGTTGATGTGTGGTAATCATTCTGAGCCTTTCCTTGGTGCGCTCAGGTCCCCCGCATAGTGCTGACTGGGTGTCACTCTGAGGCTCCACCCAGAGAGGCCCACCAATCAGCTCCGCAGTACAACATAACAGGAAGTGACAGGTTCAAGCGAGGTCCCCACCGACACAGCGTCACGGGGGCTGAGACATTAGTGTGGAGACAGAGCCTGCTGGCAGACAGCAGCCTGCAAACGACTCCAGGGGCTCTCCAGTCCCAGAGGAGGCTCCAGGCAGGAGGCGCCGCTGGGTCACAGCCGCGCCCCAAGAGCCTCTCGGAGGAGCAGATGGGTGTGAAGGGGGCCCTGGAGGTGGAGGCCCAGCCGGCCAGAGTAGGGACCACAGGCGAGGACATCCGCAGCAGAACCTACCGCCGGCTGGACAGCCTGGAGGACACCATCCGGGAGCTGGAGAACACTCTGATGGAGATCGGGGCTCACCCCAGCTCTGGGCCCGTCTCCCCCCTCACGCCTCCACCCGAGTGCCCTTCTGACAGCGCGCAGCCGGACCCGACGCCCGCAGAGCCAGCAGGATCAGGGGGGAACAAGAGGCCTCCGGTCCCGCCAAAGCCCTCCATCAGACCTCCTTACATCCAGGTTCATCACCCGGCCGTCAGTCACCGGCTCATGCTCGTCTCCTCTCCTCCTCTCCTCACTGGATCTGTTCCTTTTGAATTCAGTCCAGAAAGACTAGACTAGAACGCTAGAAGAGAATTTTAATTGTTTTTGGCAGAGTGCTTTTGGCAGAGTGCTTCAGAGTAGAGGCTCAGATGGAGAGAGTAGATGAGGCTAGTTCATGCCCATGTGGTCATGATTTAAACACCTCAGATCAGCTTTAGAAGGATCAGCCTTGAACTAACTGAACACTAGCAGTTTTTCCTTGAATGGACTGAATTCAGATTGAAAGTCAGATGATTCAAGGTTACAGAAACTGGTGGCTCAAGTTTACAAAAATATACAAAAATGGATGGATGGATTCACTGCTCTAACAAAATGTCATTATATAAATGTATACTTTTATCACATGACATTTTGTTAGAGCAGTAAATCCATCCATCCATTGTGCATACTGAAATATAAAACAAATGAAAGTTCTACAACTGAGGAACCACCAGTTTGAAACCTTCTTCAATCTTTTCAAATCTGTTGTCAGGGTTTCTAATAGGGTTTTCCTCTCTGCTTTGTCTCGCTCTGTCAGGGGAGACGGGTCTGTCGACTTCTGTAGTGCTTTCTTAATTGATCTGTCTCTTGCATTTTGCTATTTCCTTTTTGGTAGTACTGACTCTATAAATATTTACTGGCTATTTAACTTCTCTCACACTCTTCATCTTCACTCTGACAAGTGTTTTTTTTTGTGATGTTTTGCTGCCAGAGATATGGTTTTGAACAAAGCACTGCACACCACGCTGTGCTAATCTGCTGTGACATTGTTCGTTTTTGTATCAATCGGAAAAATAAGAGGTTTTGATAGAACTTTCAGCGCTTGGAAACTTAAAACATCGGAGTACTGTGATATGTGCAAACGCAGCATTGTTGTCTGCCTGCAATGAGGTTATACGCGTATGACAACTGTCATCAGTCAGCACTATTTGACATCAGTAGTATCGTGTTTTTGGCCAGACTGGATGTTCAAACCCCAGACATTTCCAGCATTGTGACATTGCCATTTCACACCATAGAATACTGCTGTCATGACGCAGAGAGTTGGAGAGAGCTCCAGGCTCTGCTGTGCTTGTGATGCATCTGGACAGAGCTTGGGTAGCTCCACAACTGGTCCTAGATCAGCTCTCACCCATAGCGGTGCGCTGAAGGTGATCCTAAAGCAACAATTCTGCTACTGCAGTCAGCTCACTAGGCAGATCCCCCACGTGTGCATTGTGCTCACCACAGGATTGTGCTGCTCGGCTGAGCAATAATGGCGGGAGAAAACATGACTGTATGCGTCTGTGTTTGGCTTGTCGCTCATGGGTAGATGATGATGATGATATCCCTCCATGTGAAAGCTGCTGCAGTAACTGAGCCTTTCCTCCCCGGTCCCCAAATCTGCAGTCAAATCAGTGCTTCCACTTCCTGGCACTCAAGTGACTAATTTTGCCCCCCCTGCTCCTTTCTAAGCATCCACAAGAAAAGCACTGGCTGCGGACCAGGAAATAGGTAGTAGAGTATGTTAAATCACCCCCCACAGTCACACACACACACACACACACACACACACACACACACACACACACACACACACACACACACACACACACACACACACACACACACACACACACACAGTTTTCAGTCACACACACACAGTGGCCTCCGACATGACATCATCATCTGCAAAAAGTGTGCTGCGGTGCCAGGCTGCTGGCGTGTGCCTGCCCATTTCTCACACACACACACACACACACACACACACACACACACACACACACACACACACACACACACACACACTGAGTTATCAGATCACTGCGCCTGGATCAGAGATCTCATTAGGCTCCTGGACTTCCTCACGGCTCACTGAGCGGCCTCCCAGCGGCCGGCGTTGGCACGGAGACTGTGCAGGGGCCGCTGAGCTCGGCCGAGTTGGGCTTGGTGCTTTATCGGCCTTTACCGCTCTATGCCGTTAATGCCTTTCATGCAATCACACTCCAGAGGAATCACTCATTACTGCCTTACGACTCCAGCGTGGTTTTGAGATGTACATTTCTCCATGCTTCCCACAAGAGTAGAATTAGACATTTAAATTTCCCTTTCAAGGTTGCAAACGCTTATGAGGGAGCTTACAGTACAAGGCGATGTGTGTGTGCTCACTAAGAGCACACACCTTCCTCTAACCGTTGAGATAAAAGATATGAGATGGAAGAACTATTGTCGGTGCATCACTCTGGATTCACTGTTTCTCTGTCTGTCCTTTTGTGTGTCTGGGTATATATGTGTGTGTGTGGGCTACAGGGTTTTGTGGGTGTTTTATTCATGCACACTTACAGGCTGATATTAAAACAGTTTGATCTGTCTTTTCTGAAAGTACATCCTCACCGGTGGGCTGTTACAGATGTAGGGCAACGAGAGCCATGACTTACATGAATGACTTACATGAACTAACATGTCCCCTCCATTTCTCTTCCCTTCCCGTTTCCCTCTGTCTTTAGAGTGGAAACAGCTCCTCCTCTGGTGGAGGTAAGGGACTGCACTCCTCGGCAGCCTTGCGTCTGAAACACCTGCAACAGAGCAACCCGGAGAAGAGCAAGCTGTCCAAGCAGCGCGAAGAGTTCCTCAAGAGCCAGGGCCAGTTGCAGGTACCGTCTTCTCATCATCAACCTCAGCCCCTAACCTCTCACCTCTCACCTCTCACCTCCAACCCTTGACCTCTGCCACATTCACACACTGATGTTGTCCAGATGAGCACGCTCAGATGTTTCATGCACTGGAACGCTGTTATTCACCATGAGCACTGTCCATAACCTTATCAAACACCATTGGTCTGGAGCATGAGCCTCTGCAGAACCTTTTCCTTTAAACCTTCTGATGCCATTCAAAGGAATCCATGTCCACACGAGTGTTAGCTACCGTGTAGTTGGGTCTCGGCATAACTATTCAGTACCTTTAGTATACTGTATGGTGCCTATGTGCTTATGCATGGCAGTCAGCTACTGCTACTGTTGTCTGTTAAGTGATTAGTCGTCCATAGAGAAAGCTTATTGTTTTGATGTTGAAGTTGGCTATACCTCCCAATACCCCCTAGTGGCTTGGAGTGAGATGTATAGGTGTTTCATCAGAGGGACATTCTCAGTCCTGCTCCTGGGGCCCACCTTCTCTACATGTCTTCCTTCTACCCCAGTCCTTGGCTGATCAGTGGCTGCTCAGTGGCTGCTCAGTGGTTAGCTAAACTCATCTGATTTATCTCCTTCTGGAGGAGGTCTGTTTGGATAGAAGATAAGCAGGGCAAGGGGGCTTATTATCACAACGTGTGAAAGAGAAAGAGAGAGAAACAGAATGATACACATTTATTTTCTGGAGAAAAATACATATAGATGCATACAACACACACAAACACACACACACACGCACACACACACAGACAAACACATCTTATTGGTTTTATTTGAATTTAGTAAAAAGGATGACGCTATAAAACACACAAGAAATTAAATTATTCATAATTTATCAAGGCACAATCAGAAACAGATGAAGTATGGCCACAGTCTCTCTCTCTCTCTCTCTCTCTCTCTCTCTCTCTCTCTCTCTCTCACACACACACACACACACACACACACACACACACACACACACATATGCACGCAAAAAAAAGACACTTTGAGAAGACTCCCAGAGGGAGTGTGGAAGTGTGAGGCAGCCAGGCAACTTAAAGGTGCCTTCTATATGATCTGCATGCTAATCCAGGATACCAGGAGGAACCATGGCAACAGAAACACCCTGCGCTCCGAGGTATCACACTTTTATGAAAATGAGATTGGACACATTTGACTACAATACTTTACAGCCCTTAGACTTTGAATTCATCCATACAGTTGTTCCCTCAGGGTTGAATCTTCACACTCTTAGCTGTATGGAAAGTTTGTGGCCATTCAGGCTTCGGTCAGTCAGAGGTAACAAAGTCAACCACTAAGTCCAAAGACTGACAGCAAGAGACAAAGAGTGACAGCTAGAGTGATCCCCCCCCCCCCCCGAGCGTTCAGAAAAAAATCACCACAGCCACAGAGACATCAGACATTGTCCTCTCTCTCTCTCTCTCTCTCTCTCCCCTCTCTCTCTCTCTCTCTCACGCTCTACCCTCTCTCTCTCTCTCTCTCACGCTCTACCCTCTCTTTCTCTCTTTTCTCTCTCTCTCTCTCTCTCTCTCTCTCTCCCCTCTCTCTCTCTCTCTCTCTCTCTCTCTCTCTCTCTCCTATTTCACACTGTCCAGATCCCTCAATCATGCAGCTCTTGTCTGCATCAACAGCCCAACGAGCTAACAGCAGGATATCTGGCAAAGCCAAAACACAAACACAATGCCTCACTGACCTAACACAGATAAGACAGGATCTTGCTCAGCATCTAAACATTTGAACAGCATTCCCTCTTTATGGGCCCACCTAGAACAACTCCATTTTGTGACTGTTAAAAACCGTAAAAGCCTTTTTGAACATAATCCATATACATTTATATAAAACAAAATAATCTCTCTTACCACACAGACACAGATAGCTGTTACATGCTACTGGGTATTTGCACAGTTGAGGAAAAAAAGACACACACATTGTATTTCAGCAGCTTTTCTGTTCCTGCAGGTGCTAATTATTTACTTAATGGTTAATGGTTTGTCCTTGTTAACTGATGCTGTAAATAGTGTAAGTTAATAGGCCACCCATGAAAAACATTACTTGCATTTCAATCACGGGCATGCTTAGAAGCTTAGAGAATGAGAGAGTTGGTGAGAATGTGTCTATAGTAAGGAAATCAGGTGAGCTTGGAAGGAATATTCTCTGAAGAAGGCCTGAGAGAGAGAGAGAGAAAGAGAGAGAGAGAGAGAGAAAGAGAGAGAGAGATAGAAAGAGATGGAGAGAGAGGGTTAGAAAGGGCAGGCTGTATTCCCACTGCAGGCTTTGTAGCTGTGTGGAGCGTCCCTTGATGCCAGAGAGCAGAAACTATTGCACGATTTGGACTCATTTATCTCACAATTATCACACAATTAAGACAAGCGCCCACACCCTTTCAGAGGGATGGCAGAGTGCTGTGAAATGATGTGGCCTCCTGTCCCAGGCTCAGGAAATAATAGGTCATTATCATTACCTCATTTTTGTTTTCTTTCTTTCTGTCTGTCCCTCTCTATGTCTTTCTCTTTTTTCTTCAAATGTAAATTAAACTGAACTGAAAATGAGACACAGAGTCAGACACACACACACACACACACACACACACACACACACACACACACACACACACACACACACACACACACACACACACACACACACACACAGAGAGGGTGCTGGTCTACTTTGAGGAGAAAGAGCAGAAGGACCAGGAGGCTGTGTTTGGCTGTGCTGGTCTACTTTCTGGAGTGAATGTCTCCTGCAGTTGGGTCCTCTGTTAAATAGAGTGGAATCAGTGTCCAGTTACATCAGTCCACTCTCTAATTGCTCAAAGCATAGTAGACAGGGCTGTTAAACCACAAACACACACACACACACACACACACACACACACACACACACACACACACACACACACACACACACACACACACACTCCCACTGTACACTCCCATCTCACCCGCTATTCACTCTCCGTCTTTGTTTTTTTCTGGCCTTTTCTATCTGTGTGTCCCCTCCATTATTCCCCCATCATTCTATTTGTGTATCCCTCAAAGGCTCTCTCTATCCCCATCCCTCTCTCTCTCTCTCTCTCTCTCTCTATCCCCATCTCTCTCTCCGGCTTCTTTCATTATCCTGCAGGAAAATGAATGGAAAATTAATCCTATTATTTAAGCACAAAGCGCTATGTCTCAATACACCCTACACTTCTGTCTTTCCCCCTTTACCCTCTCTTTCACGGATGTTCTTTCTCTTTCTCCTCTCTTCCACTCATGTTCTTTCTCTTTCTCCTCTTTTCTTCTTTCTCTGTTTCCCTCTCTCACACTTTCTCTCCTCTCCCTCAGCCTTTATTAGCATATTGTTTGTGTTGTATTTGTCGTTGTTTACTCTGCAGGGTGCAGTAGGTTATGTTGTATGTGACAGAAAGGGGGGGGGGGCAGTTATTTTCAATAACCACACAAGACCCACCTGTCAGCAGACTACTAGCCGCAGGGGAAGGAAAAGAAAAGGAGAATTGGAAAGGTTGTTTACCGGTGTTTACTATTGTGTTGTGTTCATAATAATAACTTAGCAAATGGCTGCAAGTGGGAAGCACAGATGTGTTTACCTTTGCAGCTACTTGGCATTCATTTGAAGTGAGACGCCAGGCTAGGAAATAACACTGTTCTCTCAGTGGAGGGTGGAGGGATGACATGGAGAAGCAGGAGCATGTCTCTCTGATGAACACTGATCTGGACCAGGATTTCAGGCATCATTCAGAGCACCTATGCTGATGATTACTGCATGCTTTCATACACACACACACACACACACACATACAAACACACATACACACACATACACCCCATCATCATCATCATCATCAATGCACCATGGTAATGATATGATGATGTAATGCATTTCAGTGGCATGTTTTGTGGGCCAGAGTTGTGTACCCTGAGGTAACAGTGCCTTCTTCATCTCTCCACCTCTCTCTCCCCCACTCCTCCTTTTCATGTTTGTTCTCTCTGTACACCGTTCCTGTGGGTTCCCCCTACATTCCTGTGGGTTCCCTCTACGTTCCTGTGACCTGTGTGACCCCTGCGTGTTCCCTGTTTGACCCCATGACCCTCGGCAGCAATGAGTGACCCAAGCTGATCTGGCACGATCCGACCCAAACCCTCCCACCTCTTCCTCATCAACCTTCAGATCTGCATCTTAGCACATACTTCACTCCCAACACCTCTTTTCAGATATGCTATGTGAGATTCACAAGTGTGTGTGTGTGTGTGTGTGTGTGTGTGTGTGTGTGTGTGTGTGTGTGTGTGTGTGTGTGTGTGTGCAGGTGTGTGCAGGTGTGTGCAGGTGTGTCTGTGAGGAAATGCATCTTCTTAGCTTTTGCTTTTTGCTTTCTTCACTCCACCTTTTCTTATGACATCTTCTCTCTGAATCCTTTCTCTACCTTTCCTTGTCCCTTATCGCCCCACCTCTCCTCTCCACACCCTGCTACTGCCCCAAATACCCCCCCACCCCCACCCGCCCTTCAGGCCCTGGGTGGCAGCATCCTCACTGACCCCCTTCTCACGGGCACCCGAGCCGCCAGCTTCTCCGGCCGCCTTCCCTCCTCGGGCGGCTCGTCCGTGACCCTGTTCGCCCCGGGGCTGCGCAAGTACCCCCAGGATGGCGGGGCACTCCCATCGCTCAGTGCCTCCTCCAGCCAGGCGAGGGCGCTGTTGGCCAGCCTCTCGGCCTCCAGCCTCGGCGCCGAGGCCCTGCTGCTGTCCTCCACGCTGCGGCAGCACCGCCTCCTCCACCCAACGCAGACCAACGGACGCTCAACCTCCTCATCCCCCACCTCTTCCCCCACGACCACCCCCTCCTCCTCCCCATCCACCTCTCCCTCAAACTCCTCTCCTCTCACCTCTCTCACGCTGTCCTCTCTGGGGCTGAAGAGTGTGGGTCACAGTCTGAAGAACCCAGCGTCTGGCCTGGGCACGTACAAGGATAGCAGGAGCAAGCCCATGCCCAAGGCTACGTCGTCCGAAGCTGTGTGAGGCCTGGGAAAAGGTGGCGCAAAGGAGGTGCAGAGAAGAAGTAGCAGCACCCCATGCCAAAAAAAGAAAATACTCCCGTTTTACCCACATTCCCCCTTTCAAAGGATCATCAAAAACACAAACACAGCACACAAAGACACAACTTGCCTCTCCCTCCAGTTTTGTTTTGTCTCTGCCAGTTTTGTTTTGTCTCTGCCAATTTTGTTTTTGTTTTTCTGTCTCCTTCTAATCATCCAGTTTTGGAGTTAAGCAGACTTCACCTCCCTATCCATCCTCCATCCCTCCCCTCTCCATCTGTGGGTCTCCCTGCCATCTGCGGCTCAGGCTGAGCTCGACTTGTGGCCCATCCCAGCCACAGTGCCCTCAGGTTGGGCCCAAGTCCTACCGCCCGCCTGGCTGGCTGGACCGAAGCTACATGGAACAGACCGGCAGACCTCTGTGTGCTGGCACTCATGCGGGGGAGGGCGAAAGAAACCAGCTGGACCCAGGCTCATCACACGTCACCCATTTGCCAAACTTTCACATCGGAATGTAGTGGAGACAAACTTCCTTCCAGTATAATATCTAGACTGTGAACTATGTTATATCAAGTAGAGTTGCAATAATAGCAAAACAGTGAATAGTTTTTCGGTGTGTGTCCAGATTTGTATCACTGTTATCACAAAAAGAGTGGGAACCATGTTGAGGCAGAGGTGAAAAAAAAGATGTGGAAATATGAAACACAAAATGGCAGGCTTCTGTTCTTGACCTGTTGACACAAAACAATGTTTCAATTGACTGTAGTTCAACACTGGTGCTATCATTTTTCAACATTTGTTCCTTTCAAAACTCCAGCCTTTCTCCATGCACGCACAAGCACACATGAAGGAAGCCCACATATTCACTGCCTTTGCCTAAACATTCCATGATGTCACCTTTTTGGCCACCATCTTTTCTCTTTGTGTGTGGGCATTTGGTTGGCATAGCAACAGACAGGGTTGTGAGATTTTGGAGGCTGATGCTCGAAGCAGGATTACAGAAGCTGCAGTTGCCCTGCTGGCATCCTTAGAGCAGGAAGTCTGATTGGCATCCTGTGTACTTAGTATTTAGTCCCAATAAACGCATAAACAAGATTACCAAAAGATAGAGTGACAGCAGCAGAAGGGACCGCTAGTGCCCAAGTCCAAGTCCGAGTCCAACAGGAAGTAGCAGCAACATGAGAGATGGTCCTCAACAGCAGGTCAGAGCACAAGACTTTAGCTTTAGAGAAGCAAAGTTAGATGTTAGCCGTTAAAAGCAGTTCACTGAATAAGCACAAGTTACATTTGTGGACCAAAGGGAAACATGCCTGAGGCATACTGACCCAACGATGGTACCTGAAAATTTGGAAATGGGACAGGGTTAGTCATCCTTACATGGTCAACACTTTAAGGTGTGTCAAAGCCAGCCTTGCCTGGAAGAAGCTCTGCATGTTCCACTGCTCCCCGCTGTAGGGCTTAGAGTGGGGTTCAGTCAGAGGTGCATGAGTAGCAGGGAGGGGAGGTGGGGGGGGGGGGGGGGGGGGCGCAGGGGGGGATCAGTGCATTAGAGGCAGAGGGGGTGAAAAGTTTCCTCTCCTCGAGGCTCTGCTGTCAGCACAACGCCAGTGCTCCCCTTCCCTTCATTTTTTTTCCCCTGCCTCCCTTTTATGTTGAGGATGCATCATTGAGACAGCCTGGGGTTGTTTGTGTTCTAAAAGCCTCAGATACAGAGATGGGTCAGGGGACTGTGAGAGGAAGAAGCAGGACAGAACTAGGAGAGAGCTGCATGGACATTTTTGAACAAGTATATTTGACTGTGTGCCACTGTTGTTTAGATAAAACCATAGATATAATCTGTCGGAAAAAAGCACATTGGGGGACTGGGAACGCTTTACAAAGGGAGACATAAACTGAGGCTCGGGGAAAGGAAACCTTGGGCGGTGGTGGCCAGGTTGTCTGCTTTCATTGATCAAAGAGTGTATGCACTCGCCTCCAGCTCTCCCTGCGTTCCCACTAGTCTCCACCTTCTGGAGGCTCCCTGTGTGGGAGTGGATTTGTCTGCTCTTGACCACCCACTGGGCTGAGTTTGGCTCTTTCAGATTGGGGTTAAGAAAAGATTCGATAAAGTTGTTTCCAGGTCTGTGGCAGGCAGCTAGTGCCATCAAATGAACTCAGTGGGGGGGGTTTGCATTTTGTCATTCCCTGTTTGTGACTTATCAAGCTGTCTGTGTGCATGTGTGTGTGTGTGTGTGTGTGTGTGTGTGTGTGTGTGTGTGTGTGTGTGTGTGTGTGTGTGTGCGTGTGTGTGTGTGTGTGTGTGTGTGTTGGCATCTGTCAGATGCTATGGGGAGCACAGATTATAAATGCTGGCAGCACTGAAAGTCTATTCACTGAGTAGTGAGAAGCACAAGTAGTACTATTTCCCCCCTTCAGAAAAGAAGGCAAAGGAAAGAAAAACAAAAAGGCTGAAGTGGAAAACTTCTCCATTCCATCACGCAACAGTGAAGAGATAGCACTAGCTACACACTAGCTAACCAGGCTCAGCCCCAGGTCTTCACCGGTGAAGCCAAACGAGAGAAATTGTTTTAGTCACGCGGCAGTGGACACATTCAGCTGCCCGAGTCCACCACTCCCCAAGTTCCATTTCATTGCCGCCGACCCACAGCCACCCAGGCTCACGCTTCGCTGGAGACGCAGAGTGGTGTTGTTGCTGTTCCACCCCGTGCTGCTCTGCATTACTCCTTTCCTCCCTTGACTCCAGCCTGGATTGGGCATAACTAGCGTGAAGGACACTTTTTAGGATAGGTAGGAGATTTAAGGAGCTTAGATGTGCAGGGCTTCTCATGGTAGGGAAGTAGGGAAGGGTTTATGTGATGGTGGGTAGGTATGTGTGTGTGTGGTATGTGTGTGTGTGTGTGGGGGGGGGGGGGGGGGGGATGTGCTTGGTCATTATTGATGTCCAGAACACAACTGGAAGTGTGCAATGCTCACATTAATATTAAAAAACTACCTAGAATGGGAGGAAACAATCAGACAAGTCTTTCTTTCTGGTCTGTGAGATGGAGAAGCTCACACTGTAAATTCATGAAAACAGAAAGACACTATTGGTGTTTTGTAGTCCTGGAAAACTACATGCAGACATCAAGAGACAAATCACACAGGGATGCACTCTGATCATCACATATCATCCTATTTTTTGATTTCATGTTACTTGCTGGACATTTCCTTGTACAGATTAAAAAAAGATGTATCACACAGATAGATTATTTATTCATGAGAGGAAAACATTTTATATATTGAGTTGAAATATTTACAGTACATATGTACAGTGGAAGTTCATATATGTAATATACGGTTGGACTTTTTTAATTCAGTAATTTTTTTTAAGTGAGTTTGAAATGTTGAGTGAATCAGATGTTTTGTTTTGGGGGGGCGGGTGTGGGGGGGACTCGTAGGTAGATCACCTGAGAGTTCAGAATGTGGTTTAGCACAAGAGTATCTATCTGAAAAAAATTTCTAAATGCACACTTTAGAAGCACTACAGAAAGAGAGAGTGTAGGAGTGATGAGGTGTAAGAAACTGTGAAATGTAGCTGTTCATAATCCTGACGAGTCCTACTGTTGTATAAAACGAATTTGGAGATGGGTGTGGTTCATGGTCGCAATATAAAGACTGGGACTAGGCAAAAGCTCCAAACCCAAGAGCCTCTGCTGTTCTTTCAGCGGTAGTGTAGCCGGTGATGCATCTGAATCACTGTGGCCTCTTTAGGTTCCTCTAGTGGAGGAGTTTGGTACTACAGGCCTCCTTGTCAAAACCACAGACCAGGGCCTCTATTTCCCAAAAGCACTCTGTTCAACTCGATGTATCCTATCAAAGCAATCTGTTCTGCTTTGTGTATCTTATCACAAAAACTAACATGCTTTTGTGATTTGGGGCTCAGAATCTGTAGAGCGTTTTTTTATTTCTGCCAATGACATCTCCTCCCTCTAGGGATATGAGATGATAGTGTAAGCATGACTGAGGACAGTCTGAGTGAGGGGCAGAGCAGGGGTCAGATGGCTTTGCTTTTGATTGCTTATGTCTGGGGCTCTGGGTGTATGTGTAGCACACTGAAAAACACACTCACGAGTTCTCCTGTAGTATTCATACAAAGGTGACGTTGGGTTTATTGCTGTTCCAGTGTCCAGGGGTATGTGGGTCATTTTAAGGGGTTTACATGAATATGTGGATGTACCAAATTATGGCATCAAACAAGCAAACAAAAAATGAAAAAGACAACACCAACCATTGATAGTGAAATGTATATATAGTCCTTCTTAGAGAGTTCTACAAAATGTTATGTCCAGAATACAAATTTATTTAAAAAGCGACGGAGTTCTAAGATATATATATATATATAAATATATATAAATATATATGAAAAAAGATTAATAACAATAATGATGATGATGCATGTATATTCTCAAGCAATCGCACGGTGCCGCTGAAGTAGTCTACATGTTTCTTTCAAGACCAATGAGTTGAGAAGAGTGTGTTAAAGTGTTAAAGGTTTACACCTGTTGAGAAATATTAATAAAGAACTTCTG
>NC_045152.1:19999824-20052324 GCF_900700415.2 Clupea harengus
AGTTCTGCATTAGCTTCAGCTCAAAGTCCGACGGCACAAACCTCTCCAGCAGCTCTAAGAAGTCCAGACTCAAGGCCTGCTGGCTGTACCTGAGGTGTGTGAGTATGTCAGGGCGGTGGGGGCAGGGGATGTGAAGAATGTTGTCAGAAAGGTACAAGAGGCTGAGCAATGTAAGCATGGGGCAAGCATCTGTAGTATCTGTAACAACTGCACAGTAGAGTACTGTATGTTAGCATCATTGAAATAATTGGTGCCATGCCTGAATTCTGGACCATTATCTTTTTACAGTGTATTAGCAGTCTGACCTCTCAAGCCAAATAGAGCTATAAAGAGCATGCAAGTTAACCTACAGCATGTGAGCGTTATGGAGCATCTGTTGGTTTTGTTAGCATTTTCAAGTGGATTATCATTAGCACGTCTGTTAGCACTGCTAGCATGCAGCCTGAGGCTACTCACGTCTCTATGGCTTCACAGATGTCTCTGGGGCTCATGCCACCTTTGCGCAGGGTGATAGCCAGGTTCTTAGCCTTGTTGCTCTCTATCAGGGACACCTTGCTCGAGGCCTGCTTAGATACCTTCACCTTCAGAGTGGACAGGTTTGCAGGGGGACCCTGGGCCTTCGTCTTAAAATGCTCCTCAAATAAGTCCATGTTCAACTCCTGAGAAATGAGGAGGGGAGAAATTGAGAGATGAAATTAAAGAGGGGTTGGACAAAGGAGCGAAAGAGAGAGATGAAGAGGTAGGGGATAATCTTACCTCAAGGACCTGCTCATCATCCAGCTCACTGAACACGGTGCCTGACACTTGGTTTGGCTTCAGAGGTTGCCAGTTCAGTAGTGGCATTCGGTGCTTAGTCTGGATGGGTTTACGGCTCTTACCACCTGTGAGCCAAATGTGTGAATACCATGGTCAGTTTCTGTTAGTTGGGTTACACGTTCTTGATCATAACCGTTTAAACACGGTGATAAGATCTATAAAAGAGGACAGATGTTTTTCATTCATCTCTAAATGGATTAATGCATAACAAAATACCTCTGCACTTACCCATATTTTGAGTCAACATGCATAATTAATAGAGTTACATTCCTTAACCCTCCTCACCTTGCCCTTTACCACATCTTACCTTCAGCAGGCGCCCCTCCGGGAGGAGGAGGTGGCCCTGGTGCTCCTGGTGGTGGAGGTGGAGGCGGGGGGCCTCCACCAGAGGGAGGCGGTGGAACACCACCAGGTGGAGGGGGCGGGGGAGGAGGAGGTGGAGGTGGGGCTGCAGCTCCTGGAAGAGGGGGTGGTGGAGGAGGGGGAGGAGGAGCTGCACAAGGAGCGGCCGGAGATGAAGTTTCCACCGCTACAAAGTTAACATTTGAAATGGATGTTATGCATACAGCATATGAACCCATAAGTATATCAACTTATTACTATCCAAATCACATGTGATTGCGAAATGATATGTCTCCTCATGAGAAAATAATATACTAATATATAATATACATGAGTGCATTAGTACATATTCTATATATAAAGTAAATACTGGGTTCATATTCAGGGTATGTGTTTTGCAGCGAAAAGACACAATTGATAAGGAGCAGCTGGCAGTGCAGAGATTGTAGAGGAGGACAGGTGTGTAGATGTTGTAATGAGGACATATTTTTGAACACAGTGTGTGTGTGTGTGTGTGTGTGTGTGTGTGTGTGTGTGTGTGTGTGTGTGTGTGGGGGTGGACATACGGAGTGTTTTTGCATCTTAATCATTTTGTAAAATCTATAAAATGGAATAATGCATAACAGTGTTTTTGCATCTTAATAATTTTGTGTCAAACAGTATGTGTTTATATGCATGTGGCACAACCATTAACTTCCTCAGTATGACAGGCCATTTGGGAAGTGCTGGTGTGCATGCTGGTCTGGGGGAGAAGCAGGTGAACACTCGCCTGAGGGGGCGGCCTCTGAGGCTGTGGATGCGGGTGCCAGAGCAGCCTGGACCACCTGGATGTCCAGAGTTCCAGAGGCGTGACGCTCCATCCGAATCAGGCCCTGCTCCTCCAGAGCCTTCAGGCGCTCCATCAGCTGGGAGTCCTGGGGCACCTCCCTGCTCTTCTCCTCCGGCTTCTCGCCCTCTCGCGTCCTCTCTGGCTCAGGGTGCCGTGAGAGGCGTTCACGCTCGCGCTCCCTCTCCCTCTCCAGCTCCTGCTCTCTCTCTCTCTGCTGCAGAGAGCCCACCTGAGCACAGGAGTCCTTCAAGCTCTCCTAGGATGGGTGGAGAGAAGACAGACAGACAGACAGACAGACAGACAGACAGACAAAGAGGAGATGACAGAGAGGTGTTGCAGAAAGCAAAACAGAAAATGTGAATACTCTTACACAAATACTCTTTGAATAACAGCTGAACATATATGCTTCTCGTATGTCCATGTTTGAGACTGTTTGTGTGTGTGAGAGAGAGAGAGAGAGAGAGAGGGAGAGAGAGAGGACTACCTTCAGAATTGCTGCCTCCTTTGTGGCCTGCATCAGTTGTTTCTCCAGTTCAGAAATCTTTTCTCCAGCATCTTTTTCATACTCCTCCAGCCTGTCAGTCAACTGTCACACAACCACAAATTATTGGAGTGGATTGGAGTGGAGTTTGTAAACAGGGGTCTGTGTTTGTGTGTGTTTGTGTGTGTGTGTGTGTGTGTGTGTGTGTGTGTGTGTGTGTGTGTGTGTGTGTGTGTGTGTGTGTGTGTGTGTGTGCATGCATGTAGACTGTGGTGTGTATGTGTGTGTTTGTGGCTTGCTTGTGTAGATGTGTTATTTGGCCAATTACGTGTGTATATGTCTGTGTGTATATGTCATTGAGTGTGTGTACTGTGTGTGCGTGTGTGTGTGTGTCTGTCTGTGTATCACCTGCTGGTTGTGGTTCTGCAGCTCCTCCACGTGGTCTAGTATTGGTCCCCTGTTTTCAGCATCCTCCAGCATGGCTCCCACATCAAACACATTATCCAGGTAGGCCTGAATCTGCACCTGCAGCTTCTCGCTCTCCGTGCTCTTCAACTCCTGATGCACACACACACACACACACACACACACACACACACACACACACACACACACACACACACACACACACACACACACACACACACACACAGGCAAAACATACAATGAAACACATGATATGCACACACAATATAGACAGAATATGCTGAGACTTGCGGATTGCAGATAATCTCAAAACTCTTCAGATGTGGTGTGGCTGGGAGGTGTAGTTCAGATGTGGTGGATGCTGGGCGGTGTAGTTCAGTGGTATTCAGATGTGGTGTGGCTGGGAGGTGTAGTTCAGATGTGGTGTGGATGGGCGGTGTAGTTCAGTGGTATTCAGATGTGGTGTTGCTGGGAGGTGTAGTTTAGATGTGGTGTGGCTGGGCGGTGTAGTTCAGTGGTATTCAGATGTGGTGTGGCTGGGAGGTGTAGTTCAGATGTGGTGTGGCTGGGCAGTGTAGTTCAGTGGTATTCAGGTGTGGTGGATGCTGGGAGGTGTAGTTCAGTGGATATGCTCTCACCTCCAGGTAGGAGTCCAGGCTGTGCTGGGTGAACTCATACTGCAGGTGCACTCGGAAGTTCATGTTCTCCACTGAGTGAACCACTATGTTAATAAACTGCATGCAGGCCACCTACAGGGAGAGGGGGGAGGGAGGGAGGGAAGGAGAGAGGGAGAGAGAGAGAGAGGGAGAGAGGGAGAGAGAGAGAGAAAGAGAGAGAGGGGAGAGAGAGATAGAGAGAGAGAGGGGGAGAGAGGGAGAGAGAGAGAGATATAAGACTTCCTGTGCAAAACGTATTTATTTGTGTGTGTGTGCGTGCGTGTGTGAGTGAGGTGAGGAAGTGTCCTTGAGCAAGACACTGAACCCCCAACCGCTTTGGGTGTGTCTTTGTCTATCTGTGTGCATGTGTGTATGCTGACTCACCATGAAGTCAATGTTACAGTCGTCATTTCTGAAGTACTCCATCAGTTTCTCAAATCGATTTTTCTCCCCACACACCTGAGAGATAGTTAAGATAAGTAAAGAGAGAGAGAGAGAGAGAGAGAGAGAGAGTGAGGGGAGTGGAATGACCACGAGAAAAACATTGTCCGTGAAAACAAGAGAGAGAATAAAAGTGAGGCCTTTTAAAGTACTGAAAGATGGCAGATAAAAGATAGCTGAAGAACAATAGATTGTGCAACAAAATCCACTTTAAGTTAACCTGGCAATCCTGATCACACACATTTACATCATTCACATTACACAAGTTGTGTGAAACAAAGAGTGTCCGGGCAATATGGGCCATTCTACCGAATTGGTGCAAAGTCAGGTTGGAAATATTTTGAAAATTTGTATGTTTTATTCCCAAAACTTTGTCCATATATATATTGTACCATATCTAAAGTACACATATCTAGTAAATGAACCGTCAATTTTTATATTGTATTTTCAGAATGTGTTGGAATGTTTTTCCTCTCCCAAAAATTGTCACTACCGAAACATAGTAATAAACTATAGGAAAAACGTATTATTATTAACCTGTTCAGATTGTGTTTCCTTCCCTTCTCTGAAGAGTATTTTTACAAATATTTCTTGAAGGTTTTCACAATGAAATAAAAAAAAAATGAATTTTTACCAAAATTTCAAAGTTCATTTATACAATTCATCAAAATCTAAGTGCAATATTTCTTTGTAAAATGCAAAATACTGATAATATTGATTCCAGAGTTGATGATTGATGAAATTGAACATACATTAAACCAATCAGTATCATAACATTTTAGTTGATAACTCAATATACTTTATTTTTTACAAAACATCCAGTGTTTCGGTAGTGACTGCACTGTTTCGTAGTGACAACACTGTTTCGGTAGTGACCACAGTATTTGTTTGCAAGGTTAATCATATTTCCTCAACTTATTGCTTAATCTTAACTCATACCATGCTTTAGGTTGGGAATATTAAAAACACAAATGTTTTGTGCTTTTGCTGTCTTTTCCTCCATGATTTTCTGACCTTTCTTTTGCTCCCTGTTGGATAAATCCACTGATACATTTCAACTTTCCTTCTTCCTTTCGTTCTTATTTCTTTCTCTTTCCTTCCTCAAATATTCTTGGTGTTTCACTGGGTCATCCCTCACTCTTTGTCGGTAATTCTCTCAGCTCTCTGCTCTACTTTTTCCTTTTGGCATTTTGGTGTCTTATGATTCTTTCTCTCCTGAACAATTTCAGATAGAAATCAGCATTATCTACATCTTTACCATTTAGTCCACAATAACAACATGTATTTTCAAAATGATGGGATTGAACTATTTACCATTCCATTTTGGTCACTACCGAAACGATCATGTCCACTACCGAAACTTTACCATAGGTTTTGGTTGTAACTGTTTCGGTAGTGACTGTTTCGGTAGTGACAATTCTAGCTAAATTTGAGCATAAATAAATAATTCTAGCAAGCCACATGGCTAGCAAACAAATCTTTGTAGAGGTGTACACACAAACAAACATAATACTTTGCATAAAACCCCAAAAGTTTACTTAATTGAAGAAAAAAAGGTGTTCAGGTAGTGACAATTCTTAAGGTTACACACTGATTTTCAAGACTTTGGAACACATTTATATCAAAAGTATGGGATCTAGCTACTTACCAATCAGCCATGAGGGACAGGGATGCAGTATCACTGCCTGGTTATAAATGCAAGGGGTGTGGCTAAAAAACAGGCTCAGCCAATGGACTAAAACTCCTGTGTTTCGGTAGTTGACATGAAATCTATTGGACATGATTTTTTGAGTAATAGTTCATTTTTTTTTTAATTAAACCCACAATAAATCTAAATCTTCCAAGTTCTGTTAAACTTAATCGTAAAGGTCTTTGAAAATACATCATATGAAAAAAATTAAAAAAAATCTAAAAAAAGTGTTATTTACAGACATTGAAATTTAGATGCCAGGGTTAGGGACAGCTACTTCCCAATAGAAAGTACCCTATAAATGATGATTTTGTATATATTTTAGCCTTATCCCTACTCAATTAATGTCTTGGGTTTAAATAGACCATAAACATATTCTTAGTAAATATCTATGTCTGAATACTTAATTGTTTTGTAAATAGTTTTTATTGTTGTGGGACCACACTTTGCACCAATTCGGTAGAATGGCCCATATATATATATAAAAAAAAAAATTCTTTCTTAGATTTTAGGTGAAGATTTATGGTTTTCTTCTCTTAAAGTTAAGTAGAGTTGTACATCCCATGTGTGTGTGTGATTTGTTGAATGTACATGACAATATTGTCACCTCTTTGAAGTTGTCAAATGCTGAAATGATGATGTCATGTCCTCCTCTAACCAGACACACAGCAGCCAGCAGCTCCAACACCAGAGCTTTAGTTCTGCAGGAAGGGTTCATGTAGTCATGGAAACACACACAACAGCTCTCACAATCAAGTCAACAAAACACACACGCACGGGCGTTCACACGGTCTTACACTTTGTTACACAACGGCATCAACTGACCTGGGGTTCCTGCTGTTGAGACTGAGTGTGATCTCGTTAACACAGCGAGGATGCGTCATCACCAGATTGAATCCAGACTACGAGGGAGAGGCAGAGCACACCTTAGCCACCACACATCTGGGCATTATGTGCCATCAAAGCTACTATCTATGTACATGGGTATCACACAAATGAGAGTGTTTTTGTTTAGTTTTAAATGTATCTGTGTGTGAACAAACTTGATGGCCTGGGTGTGAGTGTGTGTGTGTGTGTGTGTGTGTGTGTGTGTGTGTGTGTGTGTGTGTGTGTGTGTACCTGGTAGTTCATGATTGCACGGAGACACATGATGCAGACATGAACATCCTCCCTCTGTATGGCCAGACGGGAATTCTTTATGGTCTTCCTGCTATTGGCCAACGAACTCAGTCTGACAGACAGAGTGGGAGACAGACAGAATGGGAGACAGACAGGCAGAGAGTAAGTGAGACTGATTATGAATTATTCCCAATTTGAATAAAATACTGTAAAATCAGACTGTGAAAGATGCCAGATGTCTGTGTGCTGTGGCCATGGCACTGTATCATGAGTAGGCACAAACTGTGATCGGATGGTCTCTGTGTGAAGGCTACGGTTGGATGAGCACTTGGGCTTTGATTGGCTGAGGTGCTGAGACTGTGATTGGCTGCTGAGGATACTCACTGGGCACTGACGCGGACGGTGAGGGCACGGGCGGCACGGGTCATGCCATAGGTTGTGGAGCTGCCAGCGCCCTTGGCCAGATCCTCCACCGAGCGATCCACTGACTGAGTCCTCTCCGAGACGGCACCTCCGTTCTCCAGAGCCTCCGCATCACACCTGAAACACACACACACTTTTGGTTACCAAAAGTAAACAAGTCTTAATGCATAAGTAAAGGACTTGTCATAAGACCAGAGTCATAAAGCAGTGTTCCCAACTCGCACACACGCACACGCACACGCACACGCACACTCACACTCACACTCACACTCACACTCACACTCACACTCACACGCACACCACGCACACGCACACACACACACACACACACACATCACTGCAAAGGCTAGAGGGACTCACGGCATATCACACTGGGCAGAGGATAAGTAGTCCACCAGAACATCAAGGCCATTATTCTCCTCATTGAGAAACTCTTGAGCCCACCTGCAGAGACACACAACAAACTACAGTAAACACACAAACAAACAAACAAACAAACAAACACTGAGGAGGCCAAGCAGGAGCCGAGCCGGACACACTCACCCAATGTGATTGGTGCGCAAGGAGATCTCCAGCTCTCTCAGAACCTGTGTGGACTCCTGGACCCGCTTCTTAAACTGGAGCCCAAGGGGAGTAGAGACAAGATGGAGATGAAACCCTGATTGTTTGCTAAGTGTGGCTTATTGTTTGCTTAAATGCCCCTGTGAGAGCAACTGCTCAGGATCTGCCGAAAGCCTTGTTCAAGCCACTTTGTTCACAATGTTACCCTTTAAATTGCTACTCTATTAAACTGCTCATTCATAATGCAACAACTAGCAGAATGCACAGCACAGCACCCACGCAGTGCTCCAGTGGCCCTGGCTGTAAATTACTTGCTGACAGAGTAAAATTGGTGTCCAAATTGGTCTTAGATGCTTGTTATAAAAGGACAAAAGGTGAGGCCAGATACCTGTTGGCACGCATACAGTGTAAGGGTCTCTCCCTGACTGCGTAGACCAGCTCAGGTTTTAACACGGAACGTAAAAAGACTGTATATTGTTTCACATTAGTGGTTTCATGTCAAGCCATTAGGTCAAGTTTGCGATCTTAGGTTCCTCTGAGATCATGACTCATCAACCGCTTTATAATTTGATGTATATTTGATGTTTTTTACAGAGTCTGAGAGAGTCAGAGCTTCTGTTATTTGACATAATTTTCCACAGACCTAAAACCCACAAGCTCTTACTGTACTGTCCCATACTCAGAGAGAAAGTGCTTCAACTGATTGGGACAGACTACACAACTATGCAGTTGGACCACTGTATGGCTTCAAAATGGTGAATCTCAGAACCTAGATCTTAGATACCTACAGGAGAGGACACCACACATGGACGTATCGCTGCTTACACATCCTTGAGTGAAAGTTGTGGGAGTCAAGGCAAAGAATAAGGGAAGAGAAAGTGACAGTGAGGCATGACAGCAGTGGGAGAAGAGAGGGATGGAGGTCAAGAGAATATGAGGAGGCATGACAGCAGTGGGAGAAGACCGGGATGGGAGGCACTCACTCTGCGGGCCACTCCCCCCTGGTCCTGGTAGAACGCTCGGATCTTGTTCAGGTAGGCTGAGGGAGGGTTCTTCACCTGGAAGCGCTCCTGTGGAGGAGAGAGAAGAAGATGGAGGGATGGGTGGAGTGACGGAGGAGCAACTGATGCGGTGCATGAGGTGTACGGACTTCCTGTATGACTTCACCCTTTGGGTGTCCTTTACACATAGTGTTTTTGCTATGGCAACCTCTGTGCATGCAAGGCTTCTTTTAAAATGTGGCCAGAGTTGTCATGGAGACGAAAACATTGACACAGGAAGTGAGTTGCTATACCGCAGATCTGGTTTCCACTCATCAACCCGGCCCCTCCCATCCACTGCGGTAGCTGTACTGCACGCTAACATCAAGCTTACATCAGCTTGCACCAGCCTGTGCAGGCGGTTAGGTGAAAGTCAGAAGACTAAGGTCTACTGTAAGAGGATGTCAAATGGGGGCTTCTGATGGATGTTTTTCATGCGGTGCAAGATTAGGGTGATCATTTGCAAACAGGCCAAATGTGGGACATGTTACCAATGCTGAGAGGTAACCTATAACTTTGATATAATGGTTACCTAACTGAATAAGAAACATTTGTATTATTCCTTTTGGCTCAGAAACACCTACACTTCCAATTCCACAGCACACCAGTTAGGGCATAAAAGATAAAGACTACAGCTTTTCCTATATGAAAGATATGATGAGCACAGTGCTGTTTGTCATCCCAAAGGCACACATATTTGCAACGTAGCCTGACATCTCTATACTGATAGACATTCCAACATCAATAAGCCATAACAGGCACATCAAAGGCATTTTATACTTCTGACCAAATCTGCTTTCGCAGCTCTCTTCTCAGCCATTGGATGAAACCCAGGCCATGACCACTGAAAATGTAGGGACATTATCTCAATATGAGGGATGTGGGACAAAGGGTCAAAATGCTGTGCAGTACAATGCAAAGCAGGACGCCGCCTGGTCACCCTATGCAAGACTGGTGGATGGTAGGGATGTGAAGGTCATGTGTGTTTGTGTGTGTGTGTGTGTGTGTGTGTGTGTGTGTGTGTGTGTGTGTGTGTGTGTGTGTGTGTGTGTGTGTGTGTGTGTGTGTGTGTGTGTGTGTGTCTGTGTGTGTGTGTGAGAGAGAGAGAAAGAGAGAGAGAGAGAAACAAAGTGAGAGAAAGAGAAGGTGTTATATGTAGGTGAGGGGGTAAATGTGTAAGGTGACTGCAGACTGCTCTGTGTGTAAATATGTGTGTGTCTGTATGAGGGGGGTGACAGTTGAGGTGGATGGGTGTGACTCTGATGGGATGGGTGTGACTGTGGAGAGTGAAGTCACTTGCTCTGCTAGTAACAAACTCATTTTGCTCAAATTACAGCCCAATATCCAATGGCAAATTCTAATCTGAGAGTTACTAAGACAAAAGCTTTGCTGCTCATTCTGTACTTTACTGTTCTGTAACCAAACCTCTGTAATTGCTGTTGTATACTTTTAGAACTGTCATGTCATGTAAGTCAGTATATTCATCATTTAATTCAGCCTCTATGCAGTACTTGGTCCCACATTGCTTTTGACCTGACACTTGTTTTTCTTTAAGATCTGTGGTTTTGACCGTTAGCTTCTCTCTCACACACATCTGAGAAACCTTCAACTTTGGTCGGAGTGTTACTGTGTCTGTTTTAAGAAACTTCTGCTTTCCATCTGTGGTCAAAATGTCTTTATTCTCTCAGGACAAGCAAGGACTGCTAGCCTGGATTAGCCTGTTCACTTTTGCTGACTGGCTTGTCTTTGACATGACGTTTAGGTCAGATTCAGGACGGACAATAAGAAGATGTAGTCACCCTGGTCACCAGAGAACAACACTAGGTGGGGGTGTCTAGTGCCATTTGCAACTTCATCCCACAGTCATCAACCAAACCCATCAGTCTACCACGTACATGTGGCAAACACGTTTATTTCTTGACTGTCAAAAAGCTATTTGATGAAGCATGGATAATGGTTTTAAAACCTAAAAATAAAACCTTTTAAAATAAACTGTATCATTTTCGTTTTGAGAGATCACTCTGTTGTGACCAAATCCAGAGGAATTGAACCACACTGAAATAATCTGATCCTAGATCAGCAACTAGTGATTAGGTCATCACCCTATTTGAGAGATGATCTATGTTGTGACCAAATCCAGAAGAATTGAACCACACTGAAATAATCTGATCCTAGATCAAGGGCTAGTTGTGATTAGGTCATCACCCTACCTGATCGCACACCAGC
Source organism: Clupea harengus (assembly GCF_900700415.2). Taxonomy (NCBI): domain Eukaryota; kingdom Metazoa; phylum Chordata; class Actinopteri; order Clupeiformes; family Clupeidae; genus Clupea; species Clupea harengus. The sequence goes on from NC_045152.1 coordinate 20,010,875, forward strand.
TCCCACTTCTTCTCACTGTCGTACTGACTGAGCAGCTTCATCTTGTCCGGTGGCAGGTTCATGGAGCTCTGTGGACAGGAGAAACATTCCCATCAGTTTGTCATCTTCATATCAACTATGCACTGGCAGAGACACTGAAAGAATATACATCCCAATATCAATATAAACAATGGCATGTCATTTTGGTCAATGTGAAGGGAAATGTAAACCAGGGCATGACGACACCACATCAACAAAAAAACCCAATCACCTGCACACCGCGTGAAACAGGCAGTGTCAGAGGGAGGTCTGTCATATGAGTGCCATGCTAACAGAATGTAGAGATTGTCATAAGCAGCAGGAGGCTGACAAATGAATGTGGATGGATGGATGAGGACAGGGATGCTGTGAAACTTGGCTCTGTTGCCATGGCACCCTTATTGTACCACAAACTGTCAGTCACTGGCCATTCTCTCTCTCTTTCTCTCTCACTCTCACTCTCTCTCGTACACACTGGCAAAAACAGATGTGGAACATGCAAATTTATGAAGGATGGCACCAAAATTGCAGAGTTTCAGTCCTCAGTTGTTAAAGAAACAACCACTCCACATGTGTAGCCTAGCTTCAGTAGCTGTTTTTAACAGCATAGACATAACTGTTCATATTCTTAGTGTTTGATGTATGATGATAATCTCAAGGGGAAACAATGTATCTGCACACTGTACTTAAAAAACTTTGACATGAGTGTTACTATAAACATGTTTGTTTATCCCACTTGACCTCTGGGGCATTTGTGTGTGAAAAGAGTGTACTTACTACAAGCAGTTCATAACTGGCTTTCCTTTCTTACATACAGTATATACCCTCTCAATTCATATACTTCATCTTCTACTTGTGAAGTACTGTATAAATACACTCGAGGTACAACACTATGACCACACATTAGAGCTACAGCCTTTCTGCAAATAAAAGATGGAGATAGAGGTCCTATTCTGGGGCTCGGAGTTGGTGCTGGTATTGGGTGTGTTGTTGAGAGGTCTGTTTGTGGTTTCCTGCCAGCACCATAAGCAGAAACAGAAGAAGTAAGAGAAAGAGAGAGGGAGGGGGGGAGGGGGTGAACACACTGCTGTCTATAACGGCCCATCTGGTGGTGAGACTGAGCTCCATTCTCCATCACACCAGCTCACAATACCATCACACTGCAACTGTGCTAATGGGCTCTTACAAGTCTCACAAGTCTGCTAATAAACATACAACCTCAGACTCCACGTCCACATGAATAGGATAGTTGCGCCATGTTGTATGTACACAACTTTTATCGTCACAATCTCGATAGTGACATCATGTCATGAGGGAGCAGGTTCAAACTATAGCGATAGTGACATCACGTCATGAGGGACCAGGTTCAAACTATAGCGATAGTGACATCATGTCATGAGGGAGCAGGTTCAAACTGCTCAAACTGGTTCACTCCTCAGTTGGTGAAAAGACTCACCACACAACGATTAAATCTACTACCATTCATGTATAATGTTCACACACACACAAACACACACACACACACACACACACACTTATACACACATGTACTCGTGCACACACACACACACACACACACACACACACAAACTAATACACATACACACACACACACACACACACACACACACACACACACACACACACACACACACATACATACACATGCACACACACATGCACCCATCCACACACACACGCACATGCACCCACACACATACAGATCCCTTCCTCTCTGTGTGGCTTAGATAGCGTTGAAGGGAAGTCAAAGCTCTTGATTTCTTCATACAGTGCGTGACTTGCAGTCTCACACCCCACACCCCAACAAACACGCTCACTCGAACACATCCTAAGACATCCTGTGCCCCTAGTTACACAAACACATAGCAGCTATTGCTTCTGTGACACGAGAGCTGGGGAGGACAGAGAAAGGAGAACTGAGCTCACTTCCTCAGAGCGAGCTGGCAGGGATGGGTGTGTGAGGACGGAAGTGCATCTGTATGTGCTGTCAAAATGGATGTTTGCCCTGGTCACATGAAAGACACACACACTATCTCTCTCTCTCTCTCACATACACAGAGACACACACAGGCACACACATGCACACACGCACACACATACACACACACTGTTATTTGCACACACATACACAGACACACATAATGAGACACTCATTTAAATCATGAAAGCCCAACATGAAGGACCCCATGAATATTAAAATAAAGGACAACAGTATGCTATTCAACAGGATATGATAAAACTCTGGTCAGCTCTTGTATTACCTTAACTCTGTGACACAGGAGCTGACAGTAACAACAGAGGAAGAGTCACCTGCTTTACTGCTCTTACTAACGACACCAGGAAGGTTTTGTAAGATTAGTGTCTGTATAAGAGGGTATTGACATCCTATCTTATTGATCTAACATTGATGAGGTTATCCCAGAAGTTGCTTCAGGTCTTATTCCAGCAAGACACACTCTTAGTTGGAGACATTCCACTCCTGCTGTCTACCCCAGAGCATCAGTGAATGAGAGCACAATCAGTGTGTGTACATCTGTGTAGCTGTTTATGTTTCCATGTCGTATGTGTATCTGTGTAACGGTGTCTATGAGTGTGTTTTGTTATGTGTGTTGGTTATGTATTGCTATTGTCCAAGGCACAGTCTGTGCATGCATACAAAAACACCTGTGTGAGTGTCCATCTGTCTACGTGCGGCAGGATTGTATTTGTGTTTGCGTGTAAGTCTGAACTCACCAACACCACATTGAATCTCTCCTCGAGCTCATCCTCGGGAGGTATGGGCAGTTTTGGGGGGGCGGCAGGTTTTTTCCTCACGGTGGCGGTAGGGGTGACCCCGGCAGTGACCCCAGTGACCCCACTGGTGGAATTCTCCTGGCCCTCCGTCTGCTCCAGGGGCCCTGCGACGTTACCCATGACCACTTGCTTCAGGAAATCCAGGAAGGAGACTCTATCCAACACTCAGCTGCAAAGATTTTCCTACTGTAAAGATCAGATTGAACTCCTCTCCTGTCGGGAGTCTCTCTGGAGTCCCTTTTGTTCAAACCACAATAGCCAGAGATCCAGAAATACAAGTCTCACAGGGTCCTCAGTTTGAAGAATATAGTTTTTTTTTAGGCTAGGTTAGGTTAGGCTTACCTGTGCCTGTACTCTGCACAATGACAATAAAGTTGAAATGTCCTTCAGTGTCTTCATGGAAACAATTTCAAATGGTACAATTATAAGTCATAGGGTTTTAAAACAACCACGTGTAAAAAAAGTTCTCCATTTCAAAATGGAGGGAAAGTCTTTGCTGATGTCAACTGCCACCCACGTCCAAACCTTCGCACTTAATCTGAAGAGCCGGAGAGCAAGAGCATGGAAAAATACAGCATCAACACTTCAGACAACTTCAGCTCCAGAGCCAGAAAAGATGACTCTTGAGTTCTTGTCTTCCAGATCCTTAGCTGAAGACCATCAAGATAGTTGGTTACAATCTACATGTAGAGCCAGTAACACTTTCTGCCTGTGTCTCGGACCTTCTCCAGAGACTGCGTGGTCGGACTGCATCTTTCCTCAGAACTGAACAGAAAGTCAGAACTTCCTCAATGCTCTACTTCTCTGGGCTTCAATCTTCACCAACCGTCCATCAGATAAACAACGCTCAACTACCTGAAGGTAGGGCAGGGCGTCTCCACACACTGGGTCGAGTGCAGCGGTGAGAGTGTGTCAGGGAGGCGAGAGGAAGAAGCAGAAGTACTGACTTCCTGTATGAAACAGGCCTAAAAAGAGGCGCTGGTTGGGGGGGAGGCAGATAGAGAAAGAGAGAGAAGTTTACATAGGTAACCATGTCATAGACAGAGGGATGGCTGAGAATAGCACAAACAAGCCACATTTAAAAGAAATGCAATACAGGTTAGAGGGGTTTGTGTCAGAGTGCAAGCAAACACTGAGTGAGAGTGGAAGGAGAAAAAGACCAGGGTGGTCCAGCAAAAGCCCAGATAAAAGAGAGCGATTACAGAAATTTCAATATTTATTCAAATATGATCATTTTGAGCCTTTGATACGATACGCCATTTCCAATTTGGCAACACTGAGCACCTTGCCGCCTCCACTAGTTGCATCGTTTACAATAGTACATGACATCTCCATGTGAAAAAGATGTCCAAAAACTCCATCGCGGGGGAGGGGGCGGGGTCCCGCGACGAAGTGTCCTCTTTTTCACAATCTCTAATCTGGTCACCCTAAATAATTGCATTCTGATCACTTCAGTAAACTCAAGAAAAACCAGACTTGTGGATTCACTTGAAATTCATCATCTTTATTCTGCAAAGACAAGTGTTAGCTAGCTGTCTAGTCCTGCAAGGTAGCAAATGCAGTACGAAGAAAGCATAGAGAAAGAGAGGGCGATAGGGCCAGACAGCAATTTGTCATGTCCCTCCCCAGGAATTAGGCCTACTCTCTGAAATGTAACCATGTATTGTCCCTACAAAGAAATGGGATCTCCACCCCTGATCGATCATGTAGAGGGACACCAGTGATTTCTACGAATGTCATTAGACAGACACTGTGTCACGCCTGCCAGTTCATGATTTATAATGTGGGTGTATTGTAGGCCACAGGAAGGGGATCGTGGGATGATAACTTCATAGAAGTAGGTAGCCTACACAGGATCATTTCCATGGACGCACTGGTTCGCGTCCAGAAGGCCTGCTTCATTGATGCCTTAACGATTTCCAATTTCTCGCCCTGCATCATGCCTCCACCAGGTCTTTAAGCTGAAGATCCGAGACTACTCAGCAGAGGGCATCGTTTCTCCTGTCCTCCTCTAGCGGCTGTCAACATCGCATCCCGTGATGCATTTTTGTGCAACAATATGACGGAACCAAGCGCTTCGCCTGAAGATCCTTGGAGCAAAGTAAGTGAAAGTTCTGTTAATTTGGAAAAAAGTTGTCGCCTCAAAAATGTCAGAAAGGAGTAAAGTTCTACTGTAGCATGAGTGGTATACTGATGTTTCTGGGACGCGGATAAAGGCGTTGGTGTTATGCATTAATGTTATGTTAGCTTAGACAGTTAGCTGGCTAGCTGACGTTCGCTGGTAGCTGATAACTTGTTAGCTAATTTCTGTGCCTAGCTAGCTAGCTAACAAAGAAATCACTGACATTTTAAGAGGAGTTTCAGATTCGAGCTTTCTGTTATAAAAACTACGCTTTCGAAGCTTGGTACAGATGTTGTGAAAATGTCAGGATCTGACAACTTTAACATTTCTATGCAGCAACCCTTGTTCATTAGCAAGAGCAGCATAGACAGTTGACAATATCAGTTGGCAACTTTCTTGTTCGTATGTTCTTATAGTAGCTAGCTAGCTAGAAAGGTGATCATGTATACAGCTGACGTAGGTCCATCATTTGATGGCTGTGGTCTCGTCTGTTCACGTAGAGGTTAAAAAAAAAAACATTATTACAATTTATTTAAAAAGTTCCCATAAATGGGGTTTGATGCTTAACTATGTCCCTGTAAACAAACGAAAGGTTTAGTGTTTGCAGGTTAATTTTAGGATAAGAGACGCGCAGCCTTTGAGGTTGACCCTAACACAGGCTTTCATGTTTTTGTAGCATTACATCTAGCAGTGTTTGATCAAAACATTTCAGAAACCTTTGCTATTAGTGGGAATAACGGTGATGGGCCTTTTTATGATCTATGCTCAAATAAATTGAAGTTAAATTGAGGAAGTGAGAGTGTGTGTGTGAGTGAGTGAGCGAGTTTGTGTACTGTGATGCCTGCCTTTGTGATTCAGGCCATTATGCACAACCCACCTTCTTTTGACCTGATTCTCTTCCTTTCTTCCATCTACACCCTCACTCGCCATGTCCATCCAGACTGATGGCACCTTCAGTGACAGCGGCTTCGAGCATAGTGAGTACACTGACAACAGAAACAAATACTGAAGTTATTCCTTTCAAAAAAGTAGACAACAAGAACAGCACAAAATAATAGACAGTTGTGAAAATCAGTCACTGATTCCATAGAGAAGTGAAGTAGGTTACTTGTATCTATGTAATTCAACTTGAAGAACTTAATTTCAATAGGCTGAAATAATGTGTGATCATCACATTATGAGCAGATGCTTAGTGGTGATGCTGTGAATGAGTGATTAGTGAAGCATAGGTGAGTATGCACTACCTTGACTTGGCTCCTCTGAGTGTTCTCTCGTTCCCGACAGGCTTCCTGGCAGACTGCGCACGCAAAGGCACAGCGGTCTCCAGGGCCAACAGCATCGGCTCCACCAGCGCGTCTTCAGTGCCCAACACAGGTGAGACTTCAGTACTGAACCGCAGGTAGAGTGCTGGAATGCAGGTGATTTTGTACTTTAAACGGCAGCTAATGTTTTGTTTGCCTCATCGCATTTCAACATTTACTGATTACCATCCTTTTAGAATTGTGAAAATATGTTTTTTTGAGTTTTTATTGGTAGAGGTTATGGTGAAGTAGTATTGATCTAATGTTGAGCCTATTGATTGGATGGTCTATATATATATTTCTACAAGCACCAGGGCTAGAGTTCCTCATGCGTTTATACAATGGGCCAATTTGCACCCATAGAAATTAGGGGTGGGCGATATGGCCAAAATCTTCTATCACGGTATTTGTAATTTTATATCACGGTTACGGTATATATCACTGTTTATTATACGTAGGGTGACCAGATTTGAGTTTGTGAAAAAGAGGACACTTCAGCAGTAGCGAAATGTGTCCACAGACATAGGCTATACAGTATGATCATTTATTTATTGACCCTTAAGAACACTAAGGTGCAGAAACAATACTGCCTCAATGGGCTATTGGCCTAAGCAATAGTGGCCAGTATATGCCTACTTTGTACTGAACGTTTCCATTGAATCTTTAAATAGTAAGATTAAAACAAAGTGCATGTAGTGGCATTTAGTCCAGTGCTTATGTGGCTTTCAGTGGTTCTTTAATGTACTTTCAGAAGATAAATCAAGTGTTAACTTTCTTTTCAATGTGTGTTCATATGTTAACGCAATAATGATGAGAAAAACATTTTCTTATATGGCCACATATTAAAATAAGAAAATTAAGAAGTTGGCAATTACACATAGACGCCCCATTGACCGCTTCAGCTCGTTGCTGCGACGTGTGAACGTCGCAGCAATATTGGTGAGGTGAAGCCTGTAAACAAACGCAAGTAAACGATGGAGCTGCGTTTTTTTCTGCATAAAAAGCACTTTAGCGTTTACATTTCTCAACCGATTTCACTGAGTCGTTTTTATATTCAAGGGTTTATGATCTAGGTGGAGTACCAAAACAAGTTTCGTCTCCATGTTACTTAGAATCTCGACGGTTATAATCGCCATAGACATACATACATGTATATGTCTATGATAATCGCTGCTAGACGCTCACTGTTCTTGTGCTCCTTCACTGAAATACTGAAAATAAATCTAAACTCTCGAAATAGTGCATCTTTAACTACTAATATTTGACCATCATTGAGAAAAATGGAACAGAATCTGCAAATAAATGGCTACACTAGACACTTTTCAGTCCATATTTTTCAGTAGATCTTTCAGTAGAATATTTCCCAACAGTCGAGGATTACTCAACAAGTAGGCATGACAGTCCTTGCAGGTCATGTGCTTAAAAATTGTACTAGGTATCGTATTATACGGCTCTTCAAAACGTCGATTTGAATGGGCCACCCCAACGTTTGCAGGTCTGTAATTTCTTGGCAACGGGTTTTGTGCTTTAATTCACGTCTTTCATATCATATCATTCCACAAGTAGTCCGGTCATTTAACGTAACTTGAAGTCAGCAAGTAATGGGTTGCTACGCAACACTTGAAACTTGAAAGTTCTATTTGCCTGAAGAACTATTTTTTTCTAAACGGAAATCACGAAACGGCATTTAAAATCGTTAAAGAGGTATTTTGGAGGAATGTCTTCTGTCGTTTTGGCGAGTAACTGTATAATAAGCGGGATGATGTATAGTTTGGAGGTCATTATCTAAAAATAAATCGATTGGATATCAAAATAAGAGTATACCGCGGTTGAAACGGTATAGCCAAATCTCTCCCGGTAGACACATTTCTACCGTTGCACGGTATATACCGTCATACCGCCCAGCCCTAATAGAAATCCTGTACAACTTTCCATAGACAGGCAACCAAAACGGAGCAAAACCGCTAGCAGTTTGTGAGAGAACTGAGCAATCTTGCTTATTATAGCCACACTGTTCACTAAAGATGTCAAATATTTTTGGCAATTGGTGGAAATTTTGGTGTCGTTTGCCATTGTAAATAATGGAAAGAGAGTCAAAACTGTAGTACTTATTATGTTTTATGTTTATTGTCTGCACCAATATGCCAAAACAAATTCCTGGTAGGTGTAAACTTACTTGGCAACAAATACAATTCTGATTCTGATTCTGAAAACACTTAAAAGAGAAAAATTGCGAAATGGCACAGACAGTTTGGGACTGCAGACGATATAGGGGTGTTATTACTAATCAGGGGTAGTAGTAATAACACTGTAAACGAATGTCTTAATTATGTTAATACTGGAGTGTGCGGGGGGGGGGCGTGCATGTATGTTAGTGTGATTGATAAAAATTCTATGTACCACTGTTAAGAGTTCCATCATGTCCCCCATTAGGTTAATGTTATATGTAAATGCTCCTGTGTAGTGTCCTTGAGCATCAGCATCTCTGTCTAGACGAGGCTGTTATGGTCTTAAACATTATAATAACTCTGCTTGTGCTGATTGGCTGGATCTCCTTGTCTTCCTACTAGATGATGAAGACAGTGACTACAGACACGAGACGTCCTACAAGGACTCGTACAAAGTGCGGAGGAGACAAGCGCATACACAGGCTGAACAGAAACGGAGGGATGCCATAAGGGTGTGTGAGCGATAGAAGAAATGGGTCATGGTGTGTGAATGATACATCGGAGGACTATGCTTGGGAGGCGGGGGTGAACTAAAAAAGACAAAAAAATGGGATTGGACAGGAAACACTATACAGCCCCACACACCACACACACACACACACACACTTTTTGTGTCAGTGGTGAAAACAGTAGGATAGTAGCATAATAGCAGTTTAGCCAAGTATCAAAAATTATGAAAAGTTGTGTTGAACAAAATATGCAAATGTAGCCTGTATGGTGAGAGATTACCTTCCCATTTCAATCCAGGATTCACACAGAGTCAGTGAGCCATTTAGGATGAGGGTCAGTCAGAGGTTTTACATATATTTCAATATGCTCTCAAGGTGCACTTAGTGTTGAGATCATTCAATATAGATTTAATTATTTGTCTTTCTTTTTTCATGTATGGTATGGGGCCATGCTCCCTGGGGAAACATTTTTAGTTTTAACAATTAAATGCATCAATTAATGGCACTTTGAACTGAAATTGGAAGGATGACTGAATTTAAGCTGGATTTACTTTACTGACCGTCTTCATTTGTCAGAATCTTGAATTTTAGCCACCAATATCTTAATACATTTTAGAAGTAATTAGCCAATTGAAAAACTCTAAAGTTTGTAGGATTTTTACAAACATACTACTTGAAGTTTGTGTGCTTTTTCATCATTTTGTATGCTGCAGATTAGCAAAAAAGTTTTATGTAGTATCAGTGTTAAAAACATTGCATCGACCACAGCAATACCACGCCATATGTTCAGAAAATGTATTTTAATGATCCCAAATGGTGCAATGGTAGCCTTGCTGGTCACGCATAGGTCCTCATAAAGCCTAAGAACACCTGAGGCCCTCATAAAGCCTAAGGCCACAGACCTGCCCTTTCCCCAGAGCCGCAGCAATCCTTCGGCCCCGTATGGAAAAGCCTCAGGGCCACCGCAGGGGCCTCTAAAAGCCACCGGCTGTCAGGGTCCCTAACAACCCAGGGTTCCAATGTAGATTTAAAAATTTATTTTTGATTTTTGTCGAAGTATTGCTGATATGAGCTTGTTTCTTTGTATGCCTCACTGTTAAGACGAATTAGGAATTAGGCATGAGACTTGTTTTAGATGAAGGCTAAATATCAGAAAGGAAGTTCTGCTTTCAATCAGTATTACCATGAGTGACTTTGTGTGGGTTTTCTATGTGTGTCAGAAAGGGTATGATGACCTGCAGTCCATAGTGCCCACCTGCCAGCAGCAGTCTGAGTTCGCCATGGCAACGCAGAAGATCAGCAAAGTCACTGTGCTGCAGAAGAGTGAGTTTCACCAAGCTCTTCTCGAAATGTCACTGAAACTCACACCCACACCCACACTTATGTAAACCATTACATTCGATTTCCTATGAAGTCTATTTCTATTCTTCTATTTATTTCTGTTTCCTATGAAGTCACAGTGCAGTCATGTAGATGCTTGAGCCCCCATGTCTGTGTTCACCTCCAAATGATTGGTGTCATTCATAGCGTCCGTGTGTTCTGCTGTGCGTCTGCGTTTTCTGCAGCCATAGACTACATTCAGTTCCTGCATAAAGAAAAGAAGAAGCAGGAGGATGAAGTGTCCACACTGAGGAAGGAAGTGATGGCCCTGAAGATTATGAAAACGTGAGCAGGGGTGGAGGGGGCGGATGGAGGGTCGGGGAGAGTGCGCCTGGTGGGGGAAGAGTTGGGGGTGGGCGGGGGAGATGGGGACAGCGGTAGGGTGGGTGGGTGGATGGGTTGGGACTTTCTGGGGGTGGCACTCCACTCTCTCTGCTGACACTAACGTATTTCCTTTAGGAACTATGAGCACATAGTGAAGGCCCACCATGACAACCCGCAGCAGGGCAACGAGCAGGTGTCGGACCAGGTGAAGTTCGGCGTGTTCCAGAGCATCATGGACTCGCTGTTCCAGAGCTTCAGCGCCTCCGTGTCCTTCAGCAGCTTCGAGGAGCTGTCAGCCTGCGTCTTCAGGTGGATCGAGGAGCGCTGCAAGCCTCAGGTAATACACACAGATGAGATCATACACCCGAGCTGATGCAGCTCAACTGGTAGAGCAAGGCCCTAACCATAGGTTGGATATATAGAACGCACACATACAGATGAAGATGAAAAATTAGTGTACGTCAAGTATGTCAGTGTCTGATAAATGTGTCTGGTTAATGTAGTTTATCTGGGTTTCATTTATACATCTGTAATTCTGATGATCTTACTGACTGACTTTACCTGAGCTTTCTCAACAAATTATTATTTAAAATAAACCTGAATGAATTCTCCTTGTAGGAAACGCTTTTAAGTTTTGATGTTTCCAGGCAAAGACAATTTCTCCAAAATGTCCCAGAATGAGTACACCTGCGCAAGGGCTTCTTAGTGTAGTGGTCTGGATGGATATTTATGTATGTGTGAAGCCTTCTCTCTTGTGAGACACTGAGGGAGTTTGTGGTTGACATCCTGAGGCGCCTCAACGCTCGGATGTAATCAGGAACTTTTTTTAGAAACGCAATGGCCAACACCTTAAAGGGAAATGATGAAAGATACTAATTAATATTGTGTGAGTTCAAACCTCATGTGCTGGAAATAAACTCTTGTAGTTGTTTGCTGCTGTTGACAAGAGAGCAATTTAAATATTTTTGTATGAATACCGTTTGTAACTGGAAATAAACATTATTCACCGTTCCTGTCTACAACCATCTTCCTTCTTAATATCCAGCTACTGCATGCCATACCCTGAGCCTCAACTGGTAAAGGCTGTCCTCAAGCCTTAATTGTAACCCTTCTCTCTTGTGACAGACACTGAGGGAGTTCGTGGTGGAGATCCTGAGGCGGCTCAACGCTCAGATGTACTGATGGCTACAGGTGGACTCCGAACCGGTCCCCCCCCTGCCTGTCATTCATGCAAACGCGACACTCAGCCGGGAATATACACTCCCTTCTTACACGCACGCACATCCTGACACCCCTGTACTGGCTGTATTACATAGCTGTGGTGGTAATGGTGGCTGGCTGGTGCTGTATTCTTGCCCCACTTTCTCCACCGGTTCAGAGGCCGTCTCTGCTTTCTGGCGAAAACGTTTTAAGTGACTTCACCTAAAGATTTTAAGGTTTGTGAGTTTTTAAGCCGTCCTCAGGGGGGTATTCCAAGTACGTGGTTTAGTGACAAACCTGGGTGAGTTCACTCAGGGTAAGTGCTAAACCTCCTTAAAGAGGAGCACTATGGTCTTGTTTTGCTTGGAGAATGAAGCCACAGGGCTCTTCTACTGTGTGTACCACTTGCTCTGAGTTAACTTACTCAGGCTTGTCACTAAACACCGAACTTGGAATGACCCCCTGAAACACAAAGCTGGTTGTGGCTTTCATTGTTGAGCCTGGTCTCCAGGAGACAGCCTCATTCTTTCACTATGCTCTTAGCACCCCCTTGTGGTTGGTTTGGGGGTGGTCATGTGAAGTGTTTGTGTCGTCACACAAAGCAGCTCAGTGTTGACTGCTGTTCAGTGTTGTGTTTGATGCTGCTGCCTATTCCTCTTTTGTTTGCTGTGCGCGTATGATTTGTGCGATGGTTATTAATGCAGTGACAGAAATGTCGACCATCATGTCCAACGTAATCAAACAACCATACGTGTTTGCTGTTTTAAATCTTTCTTTTTTTTCTACTGAATGTCAAGAGATGGTGGAAACATTTGTTTTGGAGTGAGGTAATTTGCAGTTTCCCTTTCCATATAAAAGTGAATTGTAAATGAAAAATGTCAGATTATCATGCGGTGAGTTTTTGCTGTGTTCTAAGTGGATCGATTACTTGTTACTCACACATTTAAGCACAAAGACACTCAATAATAGAAAGTCATATCATGTAATTTTATGCTGACTTTTAATTCAACCAAAAATAAATATATGATTGTAAAGAATGTTGCAGCACAATCCAAAAACAGCAGAACTTGAAGGGTGATTTTTTTTTTAAGCGATGTAATCAGGATTTTTTTTTTTTTAAACACAATGGCCAACACCTTAAAGGGAAATAATTATATAGATACTAATTAATATTGTGTGAGTTCAAACCTTATGTGCTGGAAATAAACTCTTGTAGTTGTATGCTGCTGTTGACAAGAGAGCAATTTAAATATTTTTGTATGAATACCGTTTGTAATTGGAAATAAACATTATTCACCGTTCCTGTCTACAACCATCTTCCTTCTTAATATCCAGCTACTGCATGCCATACCCTGAGCCTCAACTGGTAAAGGCTTAGTCCTCAAGCCTTAATTTGAACTTAACTCATTTGGGAGTTGAGTTTCCAGTCTGCCACTATGTAAGGAGTTATGACTAGTGCTGGTGCTACTGCTCCTCCCCTCTGATTTTTTAAACAGACTATTGCAGTTACTCGGTGGCATGTATCCATGGTGACCAAAGAAAAGAAGACAAACATTCAAACACTCAATTTTGTTAAATAGCAGGTATGGTCACTCCGTGGTATTCATCGGTTTCCACACCAACCTCCTCCTAAGAGAGGGAGAGACCTTCAAGGTCAGTGTTCATCCTGCATACCTACCAACCTCTAATCAGAGAGCTCCCTTTTTGTGAATATATATCCAGTAAATACACAGTCCACTGGCCCCTTGAAGTCCTGCTGTGGTTTTTAGGAGCCGTTAGATTATTTCCCAGACAACACACACAACTCTTCAGAGCCCATCTTACCATAAACTGTTTCTTGGTCTTTGGATAGCCTTCCAAGATCGCACCCATCATGTCCTGTGTCTAAAAGTCATTAACATGGAAAATTAAACACATCTCACACTACCATCACTCAGAGGTATGCTATATATTTGAAATTCTAAATGTGTGTCATGGTGACATTATACAATCAATATTATGCAAAAGAGGATAAATAAGATGAAACACAAAATTACCAGTCTCTTCCTCTTCCTCCATTCCTTCACATACAGATTCCTGGCTTTGCAAATCTGCAGGACAATTTTCTTACGATTAATTTAAATAAAAAAACATCTGTGTCTGGCCCTGGTATTCTTCCATAATGCTTATTTGTTATAAATTAAGACTCGCTAAACCTTTCCATGCCAAGTAGGTAGATGTACCATTAGTATAAACGTGACAAAGGAAAATAATCTTTGCTGTACAGAGGAAACTGACCTTTTCTCGCTCCTGTGGTGCGACGTGATCGGTTGCAGACTTGATCTTCTGCAGGCGCTCAAGGCATGAGGCACACTCACCCTTCAGCTCCTGGATCTCTGAGCTCATCTCCTCCGAGGTCAAGGAGCTGTTAAGTTCCTTCAGCTCTGCAAGGTTAGAAATCATGAGCCCAGCCAATGATGTTTCATCCACAAGTGTGTCTAGCTAAGCAGTTTGTTATGAAGGTCTTAAGGCACACAACATAAAGGAAATATGTATATGTATGTGACATGAGAGATCATAAAACACACACACACACCAGAGTCCAATTGTCTGCAGCTCTGTGTGACTTCCTGCACGTGTGAGCTTAGCTCAGAGATGCGTGTGTCCATGGTCTTCAGGTCATTGTCACTCACGTCTGTAAACTGAGCCTGGATTCACAGCAGGATTGCATGTAATGTTGCAAATTACTTTTCATAAGTAGTGGCATCATACCACAAAGTACGTAGCCTGTGAGAATAAGAAAGGATGAGCTCACCTGGTCGGCAAAGTAGATCTTCTGCTTGCCGTAAGTCTTTTCCCGGATCTTGCCCTCCTGGGCCAGCTGTTCCATTGCCTTGACGACAGCCTATAACGAGGGGCCAAAACAGCCGTCAGATCCTACTGTCAAACAGTTTTAAAGATACCAAACGTATGATTTCATGTGCTGCAGTTTTTCAGAAAATAATGTTTTGTAGTTTTTAGAGTCTGTTAAATCACCACTCACCGTTTTCCCAAAGCCGTGCTGCTTCTGCAGGTTCCCAAACACATCTTGAGAGCTGTAAGGTCGGTTCTGCTCGTTCAGGTAAGTGAGGATGATTGCAACAGCTGCCAGTTACACACAGACAGTTTTGCAAGTTAGAGGGTGGTCTTGAAACAGAGCTCTGACAAGTATGAAGTAGAACTACTAGTTAAAGGTCTCTGCTATCAGTAATGGTATTTTTTTAGCTATTGCTAACTGGTGTTGTTGTCTGGTGAGACATGGCTAAGCTTCATCCAACAACCCTTCAATAGTCGACTAACGTCAAGTAAATATATCGACATGTCAACAATTATTATGTGTTATCGAGGATTTGTTATGATTTTACAAACCCGCTACATCTTTCTTGCTCATTTTTTTGTCGTTCCACTCTTCAATAACTTTAAACTTGTAGTGTTTGTTTTCCTCAAGTTTCGCGCGTCTTAGAGCATTGTGGGTAATAGCGTCATTACATACGTCATATGTGGCTCGCAAAACCAACCAAATAAAGCCTGTGGGTTGAGAATGGCATTCATAATATTATTTCTTTGTTTGATAGATCTGGCACTATACTGACGTATGAAGAATTTCTGTCACGTCATGGCCTCCCAGTCCCATTTAGGGAATTTAACTCAGTCACTAAAGCTATCTCTAAGGGATTAACCCAATTTATCAAAAGTCGCCTTTCTTTTGGTATGGACAATGCAACACAACATAAATTACTTTTGAATGGGATTGATGTGATGGACAGAAAGTGTGATAATAAACATATTCGCCAGATCTTTCAATTCAGAAAAAGGATAACACCTAGAGGGAAATTCTACTGGGGATCTTTGATTCAGGACATTAACTGGCAAAAAGCGTGGCTGTTACCCAGTAAATACTGTATCACAAATAAGGTAAAGGAGGTTCACTTCAAAATTCTACATAAAATATACCCAGTGAATGTCAATATAGCGAAATATACTGACATAAGCTCTGCTTGTTCCTTTTGTGACAACACAGATGAAACAATGTTGCATCTCTTTTTTGAGTGTGAGAAGACAAAAATGTTTCTTAATGACTTAAATAATTATCTTTTTGAATTATCTTATTCCCTTACTGCAAAGGATTTTCTCTTTTATTATGATAACCCTGTGAACTACCCTTTGGAATTTGTTGTAAACTTTTTTCCTTTGCAATCAAAATGTTTCCTCCACAAACAAAAATGGCTACAAGGACAGCCATCCCTCCGTGTCTTTAAGCTAGAAATGGACTCGCTTCTTAATTCTCTTCGTTTGGTCAGAAATAACAAAAAAAATGTTAAAGGATAATTATTTCTTTCCTCTTTGTTTTGTGATGTATTTAAAAAAAAAAAAAACTGTTGTCATTGTTCATTGTCTCTTTTTGTTTTATTGTACTGCTGTAATGTATGATTTTCTTTGTGTTATTGTATTGTACTATGCATCAATAAAAAAATAAAGCCTATATGGACCGATTTAAAAAAACTTTTTGTTGTTCGAACAAAAAAACAATGGGTCTTCAATAAAAGGGTATGTCCTTTACAGCAGTGACAGCGATGACTGATGACCCGTTTCCATCAGCTATCTTGGTGTATTGTTTCAGGTGCTTGTAGGCATTCTATCAAAATGCAGGCGTATGTAATAAAGGTGTTTTACGAACACACAAGATGCCAGAAAATACACAGAGGTGTCAGCCAATCTCTTTTATCAAGCCTTCAGAACGTAATTACTGAAATTCTACATCATTCATAGGTATTTCTGCATCTGACCTGCATGTTTCTGATATATAACTACATAAAGGCAACAGAAATACATTTCTGCAGAAATATTTTTAATCAGAAATTCTTTAATATTCTTGCACATCAAAACATATCAAAAACCAAAAGAGAGAGAGACAGAGACATGTATTTAACTATACACGTTTACAGAACTATACACTCATGTCAGAGAATGGTCTTTCATCAAATAACTAAAATTCCCATCTAGGGCTCAACAGGTGGGTCATCCAGGCAGGATCAGCACATGTATATCCATCAAAGGACAGACCACAATTCAGTTTGAGCTACTCGCTCTGACAAGCTCTCCTGGGATGAGCTTACTCTTCAGCTCCACAAACTATATATTATACTGAATTTAAATCACAAACATTACTTCATAATTACAACACTGCACAAATAAAAATACAAATCTTTTGAAGTATAAACCAGCCTTCTTATGTCCCGTCTCTGAGCTGTCTTCCACCTATGTGTAGCCTGTTGTGTGAGGCTCATTTTAAATCAACCAGTTACTTTATCCTTCATGAAAAGACTTTAGAGGACAGTTTATCTAGGGGGATTCACACTCACACTCACTCGCACTATACAGCACATTTTCAGCAATGCCACATCTCAGCTCATTATCTATCATATTGTCCTGCATATATGGCCAGTCCATGTGGGGGGTGCAGGGTTTTAGGAGGGTGGGTTATGTCCATGTTACTCACTTCTGCTGAATGTGTCCATTCTTTAAATATCTAAGTTCTGTGATGACAATATGGATAAAAGTTAGCTTGCTGGGATCATGCACAGCAATAATAAAAATCACCCTGTCTGGTGAAAGTAAGTGCAGAGAGAAAAAAAACCCACTTTTGTATACTGCATCATGCCAGTTCACAGCTGCCATGGAAACAATACAGGTGCGGGAAATCAAGGCAGCAACAGATGCTGGCCTCCAACTCTGAGGAAACAGCACTGAATTTGCAGCAGGAGAGCAGCCATCAACCTCCATCAAACAAGCACAGCAAATATGTGTAAACAGCATTGACTCTCTCCCCCATCATCTCTGTGTTTACACTCACCTACATACACCACATGCCGTCACAAACATCTGAAGGTAACTTGAGGGGGTGTATGAAGTTGGAGTAAACTAGCTTCAACAGGGATTTGGAATAGATGGAGCAGAAACAGCACAAAAGAGAATGAAGCAAAAGGGGGGAAAGCAAATAAACACAACCAAATGGAAAGACAAACAAACTTGAACTAATTACTCAAGGACAAGTGTTTTGCCTTGCTTTAGAAAAGGAAATGAATATCAATCTTGCTCAGTCAGACTTGAGGGTCCTCAGATGTGGGATATGAACAGGTCAGCCTGTTGGATTT
The DNA here is from genome assembly GCF_900700415.2 of Clupea harengus. Lineage (NCBI taxonomy): Eukaryota > Metazoa > Chordata > Actinopteri > Clupeiformes > Clupeidae > Clupea > Clupea harengus. Next base: position 20,028,884 of record NC_045152.1, read on the forward strand.
CCAGGACTTTTAGCAAGACCTTCAGAAAAACAGCAGGCAAGCCAGCACGGAGGCCAAGCACAAGCCTTGAAGTGACCCTAAAGCTTATGGTGAAGCTCTGAGGTCGTCATCGACGCCTGAGGTAAACATTGCAGCAAGAACACTCTGGTGTTTTCACTGCTGAGGAGTTCGGTGTCACACAAGCGCACACACACACACACACACACACACACACACACACACACACACACATATCCTTCGTCATACTGTCAGAGGTTTGTTGTGTGTGTGTGTGTGTGCACGCGTAGGGTACCAGTGCTTTCAGCAGTTGGCCTCTGACACAGACAAGTGAAGGCAGCACATGCAAAAGTGCAGTAAAGGCCAACACCCATCACACAGTGGCAGGACATCTGAGTCGCCTGAAAGAGTGACTGTTTTCATTTTTTTGAATGATTGCCAAGCATGATGGCCTACAGAATTCGTTCATATGAAAGATTCACACTTTGTGTGTGAAACTCCATATATTCCTCGCAATCAGACGCCTGGCACAACCCTAAGCAGATCAGACTGAACCACAGCGAGCACACAAACAGATACATGTGCACCCTCATCGCATCGGTGAGTCACTCCGGACTGTGAAATAAACAAGAAAATGATTCACCATCAGATATCATTACAGCATTGCTTTGGCTGCTAGGTAACAGCCTTGCAACAGGGAGCAACTTCAGAACCAGAATTCCCATGATGCATCTCCATTGACACCACGTTGCTCTTTACTCCTGCTGTGCTGGCAACAGCCCTGATGCTCCTGCGTTAGTGCCCTCCTGGTCAGAGTGAGGGCTTAGAGGCCAGTTTGGTTCCCACTAACAAGAGGTCCCTGCAGCTTAACACTTCTACTGGGACGAAGGGAGCTGGTCAGTTGTGCTGGTTTGAGTAATGTTTCTGATTTTATATTTTTATTCTTCTGATGTTTATTTTTTAAACATTTGTTTTATGCTTATGTAGAGTTTTAAAAAAACTCAAGTTTATTTCCTGTGTTCTATTGCTTAGCCTACAAAACATATACATAAACATATAGGAGGGATGGGACTCTTGTAGAGAACAGGAAGTTTCGCAAAAAATGTTCAAATGGAAGAAAACTGAGGAGATGAGAAATACTTCACAGTGATAACTCTAGAGGCAGTCATAGAAGGACTCGTGACTGCTGGGACCTAAGAATCAAAACACACTGACAGTGCAGTTCACACACAGCTTTCCAGTCTTCAACATGATTTCATACACTTGTGCAATTACACACACACAATGGTTATCAGCCATTTCAACACATGCATACACATACAAACACATAAGACACAGACACACACACACACACACACACACACACACACTTTAAGGATAGGTAGCGGAGATGGGCGGCCCCTTTCTTTACTGAGGCTTCCCCAGCAGGTTGGACAGGAATCCAGCACTGTTGCCCGAACCCCCTCTGCCCCCGTCTGGCCCCAGTGGATCCATCTGGCTCAGCTCCGACTGGTCCAGCATCTCAAAGTCCTCCCCGTCCAGGTCTGTGTCCAGTTCTGAACTGGACTGGTGCCTGTAGCTCCTGGGGTGGGGCCCCTGGGTGGGGTCCCTGCTGCGCTTGGGCGGAGGCTGGCGGGGCTGTGGCTGGGCGTGGGCCTGGATCTGGCTGGACAGGGCGGCCTGCAGGAGGCTGGCGGTGAGGGTGCCAGCCAGCTGGCCTGAGATGTGGGAGGAGGCCTGCTGCAGCGCGCTGAGGCAAAGCTGCGCCCCCTCCAGCTCCTCCTCCTCCTGGTCCGAGTCCAGGTCCATCAGGGTGTTGCTCCGGTGGCCAGACAGGCCTGCTGAGCCCAGGCTGGGCAGCCCTATGCTGTCGTCGTCCTCCATGAGGGTGGCGTCCGGGTTAATGGAGGGGAAGTCCGGCAAGTCGCAAGCGAAGGACTCCTCCGGGTCACTGTGTCTATCCAGGTCTAAAGATGGGCAACAAACAGCAACATCAATACAATGAGACAGGAATAAGGGATTTGTATTGAATAATGTAGAACAGAACTTTCTTGAATAGAACAGGCTTATAAGGAGAGACTACATTTCCCATGATGCTCAGGGAACCTTACCTTCAGAGCCCTCTGTGAGAGGAGTTTGACCCCTGGAGAGGTTGAACGTGCCATTCTCTGTGTACGAGACCTCAGCATCTGAGTGCTCGGAGTCGGTGAGATCTAGTTCCTTAGCAACCACAGCATCATCAAACTAAAAAAATAAATCATACATGTTACAAAAAAACACTCAGACAACAACTGGAAAAGGGAGATTACATTTTCACTTTCTCACACTTACCCATGGTTCCTGACCAACCCAGGGTATTCAGACTATTTCAACTTGAGACAACACAGACCTGATCCTGACTTACACTTCCAATAAGGAACTGATTTAATTAGCAGCATTATGGCTACATGTGATCCAATGGATTACAGAATATCCATGCAATCCAATGGCTTTATTTGATGTCCTAAGGACGTCTAGCAGTATGATTATATGTGATCCAGGGGATTTTTCCAGCAATTTAGTTGTAGTACGTGGTCTGATGGGTTGCGACTGGTGTGGTTATATATATTCTGGGGGATTTACCGTGGGACAGAAAGCCGCCAGCTCCTCCTCGCTGTCGTCGGCATCGTCTGAAGCTGCACCATGGATGGGCCGGCGCAAGACTGAAATGAAAGGGTCAAAGGTCAATTAGATTGAAGCACCGCAGTCCTAAAGATGTGCAAATTAGGGCTGAACGATTTGGGAAAATAATCTAATTGCGATTTTTTCCCCCCAATATTGCAATTGCGATTTAATATGCGGTTTTTTTCCCAACAAATCAATTTTTTTTTTTTTAGACCACGTTTTTAAATCGCGAACGTTGCGGTTAGAAAATCGCGTTCTATCATATCGCAAATGCAATTAATCGTTCAGCCCTATTGCAAATACCTCTTATTTTGAGGGGCAAAATTACTGATTACAACAAATAGTAAAACACAGTCAAAATGCTAATTTACATTGTCACTTTCTGTGTGGTAACAATACCATTTAGCAGTTCTTATTCCTTTCTGTGTATGAAGTTGAACTAGTGGGGAGAAGTTATGGCAGAAATCAATTGATGTGAATTGTTGTGCCTATCCCCTAATCCAAATAAATAAAGACAATGGCTCTGCAGCACCGGTGGGTGTTGAGGTTTGACTGGAACTGTCTTTTAAAGTTCTTCCTGTGTGCTGGTCCGTTGGCTTGTGGCTGGTTACTCACACTGGTTGTCGAAGGGCTTGGACATCATGTAGCCTGAGGCGCTGAAGTCCAGCCACTGCAGGGCCGGCTCCAACCTCACGCACACACGCTGCCACAGGCGGTGGTACACGGCCAGCGGACACAGCAGCACCGACAGCACTGCAACAGATTCAGAGGGGGGTGGAGGAGAGTAAGGGAACATCAGTACTCTCTTAGTCACTCTCCATGTCATACCAATGACCATTATGAATTCAAGATTAACAGCAGTGTATGTGCTTTTATACTACCAACACCAAAACATAACACCTAAAATGACTAGGGTATCTAAAATATTACCAAGTCACACTTAAATGCATCATACTCCCAGCACTGCTTATATTGCTACTGTTGGCAAACCGTAGCATTGCTGGCAGTTTAGTCCCTGTATCTTCCACAGGGACTTCACATCAAACAACAACAGGGAGAACAAATCCCCGTCCTGGATACCACACCATCTCCAGCCAAACTTACGTCAGACGCCTCACACTACACTTCTTCAGCACAAACAACCTGCTAGTACTCCAGTCACTCACTGTCTTCTGCTGGCTTGACCAGGCACTCACTTTCACCCAGCAGTTTCCAACAGAGGTGAAGCAAACGTACCGATGGCCTTCAACGGAGCCTGGAGAATGTACTCTCAGGAGAACCACGAAGAGTTCTTCAAAGTCCTGTGTGAGTAACCTAGTTCTCCAATCGCTTGAGACTTTATATCATTTCGGAATTATTTCTATTGCATTACTTCACTGTAATTTCATTAGTCACTTTTGCTAATGCTTCCTATTGGCTTGCTGTCTGTCTGTCTGTGTGTATTTCATGCATTTCCCAGCTGTGCCAGACACTCTCATCCGCATCATGCGTGACGTGAAGCCAGTGACTGAGATCAAGCAGAACGGAGAGGAGTTTGTGGTGACCGTGAAGACGCCTCTGCGCTCCACCACCAACACCTTCACGCTGGGCCGCGAGGCCACCATGAAAACCCTCGAAGACAAGACGCTCAAGGTGAGTGCCCACGGACACCACGTCCGCTTCCACACAGCAACATTCCAATGGCCATTACACTCTGTATGCTGAATTACTACACTGAACATCCTGCAGTTAAACTAAGGTACACAGTTAGTACATTTCTGGACAGAAATGGATAATGTAAAACAAATTGATGGGACTACAATTAAGACGAAACAGTGTTAACAGTAAATCTTCCTTGAGCATGTGTATGCCAAGGCCAGTGTTCCCATCTTTTTCTTAAATCCTCATTCCCTTTAAGCTGGTGAAATTCTGCCACTAATGCACTGGATTAGCATATACTCATTTGGCGTGCTCATAGAGAAGGCAGAGCTTTTTTTTATCTTGTTGCTAAGTAATGTCTGCTGTGAGCAGTGCATGGTACGCCTGGAGGACGGGAAGCTGGTCTGCACCTCAGAGAAGTTTACCCATGTGCGCGAGATCCAGGGCGAGGAAATGGTGGAGGTCAGTGGCCTTTCTCTCTCCTATCAGTGGTGTGTTCAAGATAAAACTGCACTGTGAAACATTATGCTCCACGGTAGAAGACCTGACTGATGTGTGAGGCTGGCAGTTCACTGCCATTAAGCGAAGTCTTTGTAATGGCTTTATGCTTGAATAGAATAGATGATCAACATGCCTCTCGTGTTCTAACATGATGTGACGTGTACTTTTGTTTCCCATGGCAACGCTGGTCTCTCAGACAATGACAGCTGGCTCTACATCCCTAATCAGACGAAGCAAGAAGATCTGAGCTGGAGCAAAGGCACCACTCAATAGATATAAATAAACTAATAAACTATATGCCAATGACTGGTCTCTGCAATTCATTATCTTCTTCAATATGTTTTTATTGAAAAATGATACAGTCAAGCATTTCAATTTGTTAAGTATGCCCTTCTGTATATGGTTAAATTGAAATGTTAATAAATCAAATTCATGTCTGAACTGAAAAGACAAGATGATTTTCATAGCAAAAGCAAAAACCACACAGCAACCAAGATCATGACCAATCAATTCCCATCTCATCAATACTACTTCTGTTACACACAGCCACGGACATAAAACAGTGACAAATGCAGTCATCTATTCATTGTAACAGATCCTCCTTTATCACGTCTTCAGGCTACAATAATACTAGGTACCATTAAAATGTAGGTAACATTAAAAGCTTAAAAACACTGCCATAATGTCCGTGCCACTACTTCAGGTTTTATACCGCCATTGAGGTTGAACAAGTAATGTGGAGTTTAAATTCAAGTAGGCAAAGTGATCAAGCGATCTCAAATCTATGGGATAGAAGTGTTGTGGCTTGCAGCCTAGGTGATGTTAGCACATACCTGCTGAGTAGGAGAGCACCAGTCCAGGAATATAGCGCCCCACCATGGCCAGGAGGGTGAATATTCCACAGGTCAGCATACAGAACTGGTACAAAACAAAAAGAGGAGATTACAGCAGTACGCCCGGATGTTCTGATGGACTGGTGGCATGGGTTAAGTGTGTGTTCTGACAGAATAGAGACCATGTCTGGACAGATGGTTATACTGATCATGTGTTAAGCACCGGTCAGCCGGCTCAGTGTGTGCTTCTCAATGGGTGAGGATTTGTCGTGTGCCCTTGCCTCACCTTGCCGGGGTTGCGGCGCTTCAGGTTGACCAGGCCCGCGGAGCAGGACACACAGGCCACCCACAGCTCGGCCATGTGCTGGCACAGCTCCGGCACGCTCAGGGTGCCCGGCTGCACCACGCCCCAGCTGAACACCCACAGGGAGGATCAGAAGATTAGGGACATCACCATAGCACACAGATCCATCAAATCAACCAATCAGCATCACATGTATGTACAGCATCATACTGTACCTTTCACTTTCGCTGTCATCCAGTCTTTTGACTGTAAGGAGAAATGACAGACACACAGAGGACAGAGTGAGTTTGGGGACACAACGGTCTTCGCAGCAGGGACATGATACTATTTAAGTTTCACAGGGAGAGAGGAGATGTGACTGCTGTTCACACAAAGCAAGCACACACACACACACACACACACACACACACACACACAGTTAACAGAGATGACTACACACACACACAAGCATCCCCTGGCAGGATTGAGTTAAAGGTCAAGATTGTGGTAATTGTTTGAGGAAGTGATTAAGTGGAAAGAGGGTAATTGGTGTTAACAGCACTGGTAGGTACACACAGCAGTGAGCAGTGGAGTGGACTTATGCCGAGAGAGATGGAGAGAGATGGAGGGGGACAGAGAGTTAGAGGTGGGGAGAGAGAGAGACAGAGGGGGAGGGACAGCTCACCTCTGATTTCTGGCCAGATCTTATTCCTCCATGTGTCAACACAGACTGTCAGAGCTAAGCCCACACACAGCAGAAACAGAAGTCGCAGAGAGGAAAGAGCAAAGAACCTGAGAAGGAGACAGAGAGACGCTAGTGAGGCTTGATTTTGAGAGCATATAAGGTTACAAGTGAGTGAGTGAGTGAGAGAGTGTGTGTGTGTGTGTGTGTGTGTGTGTGTGTTGTTTTGCTGAGAAAAACCATTCCACAACAGCTGCTGTTCTCTCTCCAGGTGACGGGGTTTACAGGCCCTTGATTGTGGGTGTGTTTGACAGGTCTGTGGCGAGTGAGAGTCTCCCACGTGTTACAAAGGACTAGCTTTGTTGTGTGTCTGTGTGTTTGTTGTTTCTATGCACAACAGTGAGCACGATCATTTGAGCACACGTGTGAAACAGCAAGCGAGTCCCTGGTCTGTTATTTCCAAAGGCAGGCTGACCGCATTTGCCTGACCTGCAATGAGGCAGCACTAACTCAGGTCAGCTCAAACTGCACCGCCTGCAGCTGACGGTCCTACCTCAGCACTGCTGTCACTGATCTCTGAACAGTCCTGGCCCCTCCACTTTGGACAGACTGACACGAGCCGTCAGCAGGATGGTCTTACACTGCTGTTGATCATGTGATAGGCCTACTTGCACATAGCATAGGCAGTCAGAAGGATAGGCTAGGACCCAAACTAAACTGTGTCAAGGCCAAAGCCTTTTTCTGTTTAAAACCATGTTTGCATGTCAGATGTTAACTCAGTGAGCCATGTCTGTTGACATTTTTGTAACGATTGAAACCTGATGAAAACGAATACCCACCAGGAGTTCTCATAAACAAAGCTGTCGGTCAATAGAAAATGGTCTCTGAATGTGGCCATGATCTGCGTGGTAATTGAATCAATCGGAGGACTTTGGATCCCGTCCAGAAAGGGGATCACTAGGCCAAATCTACCCAGGCCAGTCCACTATTTTGCTGACCAGACTACAAATCCAAAGTGAACAATCCATTATTTGTTTAGAAGTGGAAATGATTGGGTTACATTTGCAATTTGTGTCAGCAATGTTAAACCCACTTCAGATTAAGTGGATGTAACTGGTCCTCTCCTGACCAGCTGGGCCTTTAGAGGTGAGTGACCACAGTCGTCACCCGCCTGCAGGGTTCTGCGTCAACCCAGGCCCCTCACTGCCCTGCTGGGACGGCACCTCTCCCCCTGAATGAACTGGAGCGGAGAAAACGGCAGAGAGGAGGAAGAGGGCGAAAAGGGACCAAAGAGTTGTGACAGCGGAGGGAGGACAGCAGGACTAATCCAATAAAGCCGCATGCCTGACTTCACACCCCTCCCTCCCTTCTGTTTTTCCTCCTCTGTGCCTGTCTTTGCTCCATCCTCTGCCCGCTCCACTCTGACTCTTCATTATCCTTACAGTCATGGTGGTGTTCCCCCCCGCCCCCGCCCTTATTCACATTCTTTTACTTTCTTTCTCGAGAGCCAACTGCCCACCCCTCTATTATCGTTTCCCCACCCACTGCTTGTCCTTATCGCTCTCCCTCAGTCTTCTTTGTAGCAGTAAATTCTACTATCAGTGTTCGCATGTGCATGTGTGCATTTGAAGAGAACCAGGTCATGCCATAAATGCAAACATAACAAAACAGATTTAACAGATTAAATCTGGACTCACTGGCCACAGCTCTCCAGTAGAAATAACTGCCACTGAGAGAAACATGATAAAGCACATTGTTCTGGAGATTTAGTCCAGTCATTCAGGGGTTTGAGGTATTATCCCGAAGCCTGAGGCCTTCAGAACTTCTACAAGGTGCAGTTTGCACATTTGGTCATGAGAAAGCTTCTAGATGTTTTCACTGTTCTGAAGTAACATTAAAAAGCGAATTGTCCTGCTTTTTTGCTTCAGATAGTTAGTCATTAGTTTGCCTTTTTAATGCTCTAAAATATGAACTAATGAAAAAGAATGAAACATGCAAATAATCCACGTGAATGCACCTTTACGTCTATGCCTACAATCAGAACTTCTGCTGAGGCACTCCAACATCTTGAGTCACGTAAACCCTTCAGGACCAAGGCCAGAGGCCATTTGTCCCAGGTCAGTTTGATCTCCGTTGAGGGCTTAAAGCCATCTAGCAGTCCAACAGCTGGTGTAAACAACAGCTCCGTCAACACTTGAACAGCCTCTACTTCAGCCTGAGAAAATACAGAGCATGCCACCGCATTCTGATCCATGGGCTAATGAGCGTCTCTGATCATATTCCGTCACACTGGTGCCCGCAGAGGAGCTGATAAACACGATCTTTGTATATGTGACATGGCCCCAAGCAAGAACTAGCGAGCCATTTTCACCTCATTAAAGCTTCATCACCAGTTGCTGGCAGAGAACAATACAACTACAGACGGACCAAATGGCTCGCACCTGTTTCTTGACTGTAAACCTTTTGCTGCGAGCAGACTCGTGTGCTGTGTTTGTGTGTAGTGCATAACAGAATTCAATGCAGTTAATTTAAGTAACGTAAGTTACATGTCACATCACAAACATTGAGCCAGTCCACCACTGTATATAAACCCACATGTAGGTTATTTAGCTAGCTAACTTCAATTCTTAACATGTCCACGTTAGCTGAAGTTAATGGGCTAACTTTGCGCAGAGGACTTACCAGAACAGCACATTGACCACAGTGAAGAGCAGCATACTGTGAATCGGTTTTTCCCACACCAGTACAGCCTGGAGGTAGGTCACCAGTCGTTCGTAGGATCCCAACCTCTCTTGAAGAGAAGCTTTCACAGCACGAACCTGGGCTTCTCTCTCACTAGAGCATGGTCGACTTCGCATGCCCACAGTCGAGCCTTGCTTTGCTGAGCCGTCGAAGCCTTTAGTAGTCATATCTACTGTTCCTGACCTGTGCGCCATTACAACGTCTAAATGCAATATAAAATGACTTGAGCGTATACACGAATTGTCACTTCCGCTGTCAAACACGATATTAAAACAAAAACAAAATGAACGCGCTAGCTACCTGAAACTAAGCTCGCGTTAGCTTTGCTGCGTTATTCTTCAAGCAGAGTAAGCTAGTTCTGGAAACTAGCTAACGTTGGCTAGCAAGTTTATCAAACGACAACACTAGGTAGAACTCGTGGGCCAAACGGATTGGCACGACATGTAAAAATATCCACCATTATTACACAAACAGTAAACAGCACGGGTTTCCAGCCGCGACCTTAAAAGATTCCAACAGGCTAATATTTCAGAAGCTACTGTTGGTCAAAACGATTGCAAGTGGATGTTTGTCTTCCGTGTAGGAGCCGCTAATGCTAGCTAGCCTCAGTGGTTAGGATTAATATCGGATCACGAAAATACCACTAACCACGGGACCCTGTACGGTGTGATTGAAGTGAATACAAGCTCCACCTATCATGCAAACGGTAAGTTCCACTCCAACACGCCTCTATATAGAGCCATACAGTTAAGCGTTGCCAATATGGCGTAACCCCAAGCACCTTTGCTTATTTTCTTACTCAAATTCTGTACAAATCCTGACAGACGCCTGTCTCCTGCGTGAGCAGAGATGAGCCAATCAGAGAAGCCCGTTCCTGGTGCTTTCTGTTGTGTGACTGAGTCTTGGGAGCTCAGTACCATTGAGTAAAATGATCCTGCTTATCGAACTAGTATATGGTGTCTTGTTTCAACTTTACTTTATTTGTACGTCTCAGTGCCAGCAGAAAATGTACATTAACAACTGTTGTGTGGCATGTGGCCTACGGTGAAGAATGGTATTAACGGAATATTTTTTTTTTAAACGACAAGCACCAAATATTTATGTCTTCTGGGTGTTTCTCAATTACTATCCTAATCCGCTTCCCAGGGCCTTGGTCGGTACCGTTGATGTGGACAATCAATCTTACAGTCCTTTTTGATGAGATGAGCGTTGCTCTCAGTCTAGATACCTTTCAATGGTGTAGGCCACCGTTTTCTAAGATACCTGCTTTTCAATGTGCAATATCTCTAGAAGACTTTTATTTCTCAGTGTGATCAGTTTGTTTTCTTGCAACCATGACTTCAGGTTTGCCACCCACCAAAGACTAAATTCTATAAGTGGACCTGTGGCAAACTCACAAATACAAGTACTGCAAATTACTGTATGGCCTGGAAATGAAGGCTAACAACTATGGTCGTCTTACCAAGATTTTCTAATTGTAGGTCTCTCTCTGTCATCAATCTTGCCAAGGCCCCATCCAGTGTAGAATAGTGTGTGGAGCACAATGTTGTGTTAGCAAAAAGGTTTTATGTGCTGTCTGCTCTTTCAGGAGTTTTCATAGCTGAATGAACGCACACCGACAGGGAGCATGCGCTCTTTAGAGAGGCAGGAAGCCGTTTTGCGGCATTTGTGATGTTGAAGCGGGAAGCAACGGAACTCTGCCCCCATTGACAGCAACGCAAAAAGAGACAGCTCCAGCCGTCCACCAAGAGGACAAGCATGCCTCGAGAAATCATAACACTACAACTTGGACAATGCGGAAATCAAAGTATGAAAATTAATTTTCATCTGTTGGCCAAGGCTCCCCAACATCATTGCAGACCTTAGGCCTGTTGTGGCAAACGTTAGCTAACATTACTTTAGGTTGCTAGCTAGGATAGCTAGCTAGTCAGTTTGGTAACGTTAGCTATTCTGATTCTACCTTGATACTCAACAATGTAAAACTAACATTAACTAACTTTCAGTTATCTTTAGATAGATACCGCTTTGCTGAAAACACCATTCTTATTCTAGTTGACTAGGTTTGCAAAGTCATGTTTTATTTGCTATCATCTGCCGTATGCCCTTATCAACCATAACATCGGGTAACATACGGATAGGTTTCTATTTATTCAGCAATGAAAAGTGGCTTTCTGATAGCTAGCTAGCTGATAATAGTGAAGAGGGCATATTTTGGCTAACGTTACATATATGTTGTTAATTAACTTGTATTCTTGTAAATTAACGTTAGATACCAAACCATTTGACCCTAGTAGTCACAAGGCGTTTGTCTATTATGGATGATGAATACCATGGTCTGCTCTCTGATTTGTCTGCTCTTCTCAGATGTTTGCTGAACATAGGCACTTTTTGGCTAACTAGTCATCTCTACCTAACGTTATTTCGGTAACTCAAGTGTTCCAGTTAACGTTATTGGACTTTAGCATACGTCTCTCAGAATTGAACGACATTTGTGTCCAAATATGTGTTGTAAAAGTATATTTACCACGCCAGCTAAACATAGTTTGCGTTACACTTGTTACAACCAGATTTGCTACCAGTATTGTGAATTGACAGTTGTGTTTCAATGTCCCGTACAGTTGGATTTGAGTTCTGGAAGCAGCTGTGTGCTGAACATGGCATCAGTCCTGAGGGCATTGTGGAGGAGTTCGCCACAGAGGGAACGGACCGAAAAGATGTATTCTTCTATCAAGTAAGGGACGAACTAGTATAAACTGTGTCTTCAAAATAAATAAATAAGTCAGCTGAATCGCAAGCTGTGACTGAGCTGTCAGTACTGGGAAAACATGTCTAAATCGTTTTTGAATAGAGTGGTTGTTTTTAATTTTTTGAACTTTTTTAATACGACTGGAATGTGATGGCCATATAATTAGAAACAATTCTCTGTTGATGTTGAGACCTTTTTAACTGCTCGTGGTTTGAATAGAGCCAGTTGGATAGTGTTGGAAATTATACTATAGCACAGCCCTCATGGTTGCCCCATCTGAAGGACAGTATGGTTGGCCAGGTGTTTGAAGAACAGCTGCAGTCTAATTCATTACCATGTGTTTGCTCATGCCAGCCAGAATGGTTTGTGTGTTTGCGTCTGTGTGTGGAAAACCTGCATAATGTCTTTCTCATATCGGAGTATAGCTCTGCAACATAGCTCAGGTTGGTGTTGGCAATGCTGCCATTTTGCATTCTGCTGCAGTGTAAAAGTTGTCCACTAGATGGTGCAAAACAATAACATCTGGTGCAGCAATCTGGATGGGGCCTATGGAAGACCGTATACTATGATGCCAGCACGCAATCATTTACTACAGTATGTAATGTAATTCAATGTAACAACCCATGCAGAGTGACTTCTCCAAAGCATATTGGCAGTCAAATAGCTGTAGGAATTAGTAACTGCTTCAGTGCTATAGATGGGAGTATGGAGAGGTTATAAAAAATAGGATGATTTTTGCTTTCGTAGTAACCCTAAGGACATTGTTGTATCTTCTCTATATTATAGTTATTGTTAAAAGAAAATCAGAAAAATGATTGGCCTATATCAACTTAACCCTTAACTGAACTTAACATAACCCTTATTGGTAATATTTTTATCCGACGTAACAGTAACTTGTCATTTCTGTGTTTGACTTTCAGCTTCTTGTATAATTGAGTGTTCGTGAAGATGCCTGGTGTCTCTGACTGACTAACTGTTTGTCCCTGGGTGCCCACAGGCCGATGATGAGCACTACATCCCCCGTGCCGTGCTGATGGACCTGGAGCCGCGGGTCATCCACTCCATCCTGAACTCGCCCTATGCCAACCTGTACAACCCAGAGAACATCTACCTGTCAGAGCACGGGGGTGGCGCTGGGAACAACTGGGCCAGTGGCTTCTCTCAAGTGATTAAAACAAACACACACACATACATGTGACATTCTCCTGTTTATCTGTCATTGTCAGACTTGCACATCTTTAATTACCATAGTAATTGTTATGGGGATGTCAGTGTATGTACCGGTGCAGGTACACGCTCACATACACACATACACACACACACACACACACACACACACACACACACACACACACACACACATACATACATGTCACACAACTTTGTTCACTCATACTTGCCCCACATTTTCAGACTCTCATCTGAAGTTATCATGCTAGTTGTTCTCAGTGCATATAAATGAGTGCACCAGCCTGATGGAACCTCTTGTCACAGGGAGACAAGATCCATGAGGAAGTCTTTGACATCATCGACAGAGAGGCAGACGGCAGCGACAGCCTGGAGGTAAGCCATGGTCACATGCCATTCCAACATCCGGACTACCCACCTGCCATCTGAAAGGGCGTGGGCAGATGAAGTCAGTCAAGTTTAGGGGGACAGGTCTAATGACTGTGCTCTGTAGCAGTTGTTCAGAGGGCGGCTGGGTTCACTAGCGTAAATGTAGTGGGAACGATGTTACACGTCAGAGTTGTTCTAAATAAGAATACGTGTCATGTGGATATCCCACCTCATTCACCAAAATATCCCTTGGTTGAAAAAAAATCCCTAAATGTGCCGTACACCCTGACTCTTTTTAGCCCAGATCTTTACTCAGATAAGTGTGGTAATAGGTTGCATAAACAGTGAACACATATGTATGTATGTATGTATGCATTCTCACACACACTGACACACACACACACACACCTGCATTACGTCACAGGAGGGTGTCATTTCATGGCTATTAAAAGGACTCCTCCCTCTAAAACAGCAGTCCCCACCCAGACCAGTCCTGCTAGGTAATTACTGCCCCACTCATTTAGGACCAAGTGGTGGTTAGTGTGTGTGTGTGTGTGTGTGTGTGTGTGTGTGTGTGTGTGTGTGTGTGTGTGTGTGTGTGTGTGTGTGTGTGTGTGTGTGTGTGTGTGTGTGTGTGTGTGTGTGTGTGTGTGTGTGTGCGTTTGCATGTACACCTGATGGGTTATGAAAGTGTGTGAGTGTGTATGTATGTGCAGGGCTCTACGCTAAGGTTTTCCCCAAGGAGTACATGTGCTCCTACATGAAAAAATTTAGGAGCACACAAAGAAATTTAGGAGCACAGCGATTTTTTTTAATGCGGAAGTAAAGCATGTCATTTGCGACCTATAGTTCCAAACATTGTATTTTCCAACGTTCAACCCCATTCTTGTTCAGTGTTTCCGAAGCAAGTTAGCTGGTAAATTGATCAAATTACTGCATTTGTTCATATTTCAACACTTTAGTGGACCTCTTATCAATTGTTATTAGTAGTATTTTATATAGCCAGCTTTACCTAAAGTTTATTGTAAGATATAGTTTGTTAGATTCTAAATGCAGTTAGAGTTAGACTGTAGGTCTAGTATCTAATGTAAGCAACACTTTTACTGTAGCTAGCTAGAGAGCATGTGTACCATAACCAGTAGTCCGTTGGTTTATAGTCTGTCAAATTAGTTCTAGTTATTGGTGTTTGTTGGCATACAAAGTTAGTCTTCTCTTATTAGCCTAGTTAGTACATCTGATTAGAGCTAGCAACAATGAATTGTAGATTAAGGGGTCCCCTATCTCAGTGTTAATTTTGGCAGCTATTTTAGATTTAGTCTTAAGACGAAAATGCATACTAGTTTTAGTCACATTTAGTCATTTTTATCCTTCTTAGTTTTAGTCTAGTTTTCGTCAACGAAAACTGATTACATTTTAGTCTAGTTTTAGTCACATTTAAAAGTCCATATTATAGCCACATTAAACTCCTTTCCTTCCCAGGCCCAGGGACCCCCTGTGTTGTGTCTACAAGTGCATAATAGTCAAGCTTGCAGTACTTAAATTGTGGATGCAATTAGTCTCTAAGAGACAGATCTCTTAGTATATGCCTACAGCTGAATTCCAATTAATTCAATGTAAATAATCATTTTAAGGCAATACTTAATTAACAGAATTATCATTCAAATATAAGAGAATATCAAGTCTAGATTTTCAAATGATGTGATAGCACATTACAACTACTATGCCTACCTGGCCTTAGAGTTAAATCAACCACATATCCTCCATTTGAATTGCTGTGCAATTTGATAACCAACAGATTTAGCTAGACGGATAGTTTTGACAGTTGAAAGTGGTGCCAATGATAATAACAACTGCCCAAATAGACAAGGATATTTAAACCAATCACATATTAATTTATTTTTTCTTGATTAATGTCATGCGTGGCCTGCCCTATAGTCTATTCTGCAATGAGTTTACTAGCTAGCATAACTTAGCTAGGATATGCTACCTCATAGTTAGCTAAAGTTAGCTAGCTAAAAGTTCGCCAAGGCTAACGGAAGGCTTAAATCGAAAATTACTAGCTAGCTATCCAAGCTGACACAACCTATACACTCGACTGCCCCTTTGAAGTTAACTTAACGTTGGCTAATACATTCTAATAACTAGTTATCATTGACAGTTACTAGCTAAGTTACCAAACTCCTTTCTCTTTCTTTTTTCTAAATTGAGCAGTTGCTGGTGTGAGCTACAGTATGGGAGCTAGCAAAGCCATTTCTAGCTCTGCTTCACAATATTGCTGCCTAGTGTTATAAGTTAATGTAATGTTAATAAAGTATCAGACATAAACAGAATACAACACACCAGTAACCAATTGATATTATGTGTTAATATACCGAAAATGTCAGTAAATCGAGGTGGTGCTGCTGTCTGTCCCGTGAAAGACCATTCAAACAGGTTGCCAGTAGTGGGTTTTTTGCGAGCTACTTATACCAAGTGATCACATGTCGGAGAGATCGTCGTAACCCTCTTTTTATATGGCTCTGGCCCATTGGTTGCGAATCGTCGCTCTCATTTGCATGAAGTTAAGCGTGTCATCATGCTATGTTCACATCGTGCAGTCGCGACCCCGTCACTTGTTTCCATATGAAATCTATGGTGCTTCACTTCTTCGCGCCGTTGTTCCGTGTATTGACAACAGCCCGTCACTCGCGCACTGTGCTCGTAAATTATTTTTCAAGTTCGCACATACCTATTTTTAGGCGCAAATGCGAGTGAAATACTCGCACTGTAGAGCCCTGATGTGTATCCTTAGGAATAATGTGGGTACAAGCCTATGTGTGGACCAAATCTGTGTGTTTATATTTGAAAAGTAAAGTGTGTGTGTGTGTGTGGGGGAAAATTCATGTCCTCTTAAAAGAAGGTCAGTAGAACAGTCCACCAGCTATAAATACTGGTGTATATGCTCTAATTATCATAAGGAGTAGTTCAGGACCCTTGTACCACTTCCTAAATATACACACACACACACGCGCACACGCACACACACACACACACACACACACACACACGCTCACTCACAGTAACTGTGTGTGTGTCTCAGGGCTTTGTGTTGTGCCACTCCATTGCTGGAGGAACTGGTTCTGGATTGGGCTCCTATTTGTTGGAACGCCTCAACGACAGGTAAGGCCACAAAAAGACACTCACACAAACACACACACACACACACACTCACACGTGTGTCTAAGTATGAGTCAGACTGACTCGAGCCTGTGTCTCCTCCACTCTGCCCCACTCCACTCCCTTCCCTTCCCGTGCCTCTCCGTCTGCAGATACCCTAAGAAGCTGGTCCAGACGTACTCCGTCTTCCCCAACCAGGATGAGATGAGCGATGTGGTTGTGCAGCCCTACAACTCTCTTCTCACACTCAAGAGACTGACACAGAACGCTGACTGTGTGGTGAGAGCATGCCCATACATACATACACACAGCACACACACACACACACACACACACACTACAGAACGTAGTTTCTCTTTTACATAAAGTTCTGGACAAACGTGCGTGTAAACTCTCTCATCCAGCCTCTCCGCTATTTCTTTCCGTCTCTTTCAGGTGGTTCTGGATAACACCGCTCTGAACCGGATCGCCACTGATCGGCTTCACATCCAGAATCCTTCCTTCTCCCAGATCAATCAGCTGGTAAGATCAGTGCTCTCAAACACACCTATCGAACCTATGATACCTACCTACACCTCTGATGTTATACACATCACACAGTTCTAAAATAAAGTGTGTAGAAATGAAAATTATCTTGAAAAGGTTTTTTTTTTTTTTCCTTCTATTTTTTTGAATGACTAAATCTGTTAGTTTTTTCCCCCAGTCTTTGAATGACAAGAAGCTTTCTTTCTCTCCATAGGTGTCCACTATCATGTCTGCCAGCACAACAACTTTGCGTTACCCTGGATACATGAATAACGATCTAATTGGTCTGATAGCCTCACTTATCCCCACACCCCGCCTCCACTTCCTCATGACTGGCTACACTCCTCTCACCACAGACCAGTCGGTGAGCGAATACTCGCTTGTGTGGGTGTTTGTGTGTGTGTGTGTGTGTGTGTGTGTGTGTGTGTGTGTGTGTGTGTGTGTGTGTGTGTGTTTGTTTGAGAGACGTATTTAGTCTGCCTTTGTCACATACTTGTTTACTCTTCTCCCTGTGTCTTTCCCCCATTTTGCCAACTCTCTCTCTCTCTCTCTCTCTCTCTCTCTCTCTGTCTCTCTGCACTGCAGGTGGCCAGCATTAGGAAGACCACAGTGCTGGACGTTATGAGGAGGCTCCTGCAGCCTAAGAACGTTATGGTGTCCACAGGACGGGACCGTCAGACCAACCACTGCTACATCGCCATCCTCAACATCATCCAGGGAGAGGTGGACCCCACGCAGGTGTGTGTGTGTGTGTGTGTGTGTGTGTGTGTGTGTGTGTGTGTGTGTGTTGGTATGGTCATTGTTATTAGGTCCTGTGTGTTAATGTGTAAGAGATTATTAGCAGTGTGGACAGGAATGAAGTTTGTTTTTGGGTCTTGTCACTGATGTTGGATTGTGTGTGTGTGTGTGTGTAGGTTCATAAGAGCTTACAGAGGATCAGGGAGAGGAAGTTGGCCAACTTCATCCCATGGGGCCCTGCCAGTATCCAGGTGGCGCTGTCGCGCAAGTCTCCCTACCTGCCCTCGGCACATCGCGTCAGCGGCCTGATGATGGCCAACCACACCAGCATCTCCTCAGTAAGGAAGACCTGTGCTCTGCGCCGGCAGGCTAGCTAGCTTCACTGCTTCACATGGTTTCTCCTCTATTTCTTGGGTGGTTATGTCATGTATATGGGTAACAAGGTACTAGAGTAAGCGTGGAAAATCTGTGACACAGAAGACTTGCATGGGAAAGTCTTGAAAAAGGGTGGAATTTGATTACATGGCCAATGTTGAGTATATTAAGCATCTGGGACTTACAGCTCTGTTTCTATTCTGTTTTTCTCAGCTGTTTGAGCGCACCTGCAAGCAGTACGATAAACTGCGGAAGCGCGAGGCCTTCCTGGAGCAGTTCCGGAAGGAGGAAATGTTCAAGGAGAACTTTGACGAGCTGGACAATTCACGTGAGGTGGTGCAGCAGCTGATCGACGAGTACAGCGCTGCCACACGACCTGACTACATCTCCTGGGGCTCACAGGAGCAGTGAGACACACACACACGCTCAAGGCTGTGCCTCATCAGAAGAAGCCTGCATTCACACACACACACACACACGCACACACACACACACACAATCTTTGATAGAGAAGTCTCCCAGCCTTCTACATCCCTGTGCCACACTCAAGGAGTGGACATTGTTGATAACTGTTTGCTGAAGCACCTCACGATCCTGATGTGGGATCAGGAAGGGCCTTAGCCCTCTAATGACAAAGTAGAGTAGCCGGAAAGGAAGGGCCTGTTCCCAGAACAGCCCTCCTACTCTCCTCCCGTCCCTCGTCTCTCACTCATGTGTGCCTAAAAATGCTCCGCAATTGTAGTCAATTGCTTGTTCAGTTCGTCTATCTGCTTTTTCCTTTCTTTTGCACAATCATCTCTACCTCTCTCTCTCTCTCTCTTTTTTGACGTATTTTTTTCTTTTGCTGATCTACAACTTTACACCGTCTGGCTTGACGACCCGTCTATTGCTATTCAATAGCATTTCCTATAGATGGGCATTGCCATTAACATGTAGAAACGAAGACACCCAGTCTCAGAGCAGAACTATGTGACACACACGAGCCCATAAACTGAAGAGGGTTTTCTGTCTTTGTTCCAGATCATCAAGTGAATACTCAGAGGTGTAAATGATCTTCTCATCTCTCTCTTTCCCCTTTGCCCTTTTCTTTCTTTCTTTCTTTCTTTCTCTCTCGCTCTCTCTCTCTCTCTCTTCCATAAC
Source organism: Clupea harengus (assembly GCF_900700415.2). Classification (NCBI taxonomy): domain Eukaryota; kingdom Metazoa; phylum Chordata; class Actinopteri; order Clupeiformes; family Clupeidae; genus Clupea; species Clupea harengus. The sequence continues at coordinate 20,048,461 of NC_045152.1, forward strand.
ACACACACAGGTTTAAAAATAGCTCAGGCAATCACACAAGAGATGTGTCTGAATGTAACCCGAGAGGGGCTGGAGTAGGACTGGAGACGGAAGTGGAGAGGCAGGAAACACACACACACACACACACACCAAACATACACACTCACACACACACACACACAAAGCAACTCTCATTTATGTCTCTCCTGCACACAAGCTGCACAATCAGTCTTTTCCCTCAGGAGGTTGAAATATAAGCGCGTGCACACACACACACACACACACACACACACACACACACACACACACACTGCTTAATGGAAACACAGAATGTACTGTGTGTCTGTGTGTGCGCGTGCGTAAACCACAGTGTTTAATATAGTCCAGGTGTGGATGGTGGAACGGTTCTCGGTTCCACTGAGCTCTTAAAGCGCTGCGTTGGTTTGAAGTGGATCTGACTTGTGTGGTAAAAGGCCTTCAGTACACACACACACACACACACACCCCAGCCCCCGTCCCAACTCTCACCCTGAACATGAGCCCAGTGTGCGTGAGCTGTAGCTCTGTCTGACGTCACACACACACTTCCTGCCGCCCTCGCCCTGTTCACGCGTCCCAAATGTAAATACTCAGCTGCTTCAAATTTACTCAAGTTGTGATATGGTCAAAATAAATGGTTGTCTTTTTTTTTTCAAGAACACACATGGTCATTATTTTGTGTGTGTGTGTGTGTGTGTGTGTGTGTGTGTGTGTGTGTGTGTTAGAGCAAGTGCGTGAGAAGGATTGCAAACTAATAAGAGGGTGTAAAATTAAAAACATTGTAAAAGAGTGAGAGAGGCAAGAGAGCGTGTGTGCGCGTGAGTTTTTGTGTGGCGTGTTTACAGGAAACCTCAATACTCCAAAATCAGTAATGGTATAATGTTTCTTTTTTATTTGTACATACAGTATTTATTGTTTGTTAGCTATATCATTGCACATCTGAGTCAGCTGTACAATCAACAGTGCAGTGGCCAATAAACGAGTGACATAAGAAAAAGTACCGTGCGGCAAAACCAATCCGTTTCTGAGCTGGAAGCTATAAACAGTCTGTTTAGTTTTCCCCCTTGGCTCTCAGCTGCCAGCAGCTGCACACCATCATTCCCATTGTAGCTGACTGCTGTGTGTGTGTGTGTGTGTGTGTGTGTGTGTGTGTGTGAGAGAGACTGTTGAAGGAGAGTTTAACACTCTGTGTAGAGACAGAGTTAGGCAGGGGAGTCTTGATTTGGGCTGCAGTGTGAGTTAGGAGGGAATTAGTCAATCTTTGAAGCTTTTGGAGGCTTTGGTCCAAGCTCAGCCATGCTCTTGGGGCAACAAGGGCTGAGTTGTGATCACGTCAGATCACATCTCACACGCACACACACACACATCATTCAGTGAGGGGTGTGGGGGAAAGTTGTTAAGGCTGTTTCATAGTTCTTTCCGAGCGAATATTAATAAAAAGCGTTAAAAAAAAAGGTGAAAAAGTACAACAGTCTTTATGCTCAGGGCCCAACCCTTTCCCTCGGGGAGATCCTCTTGCAGAGAGACGCCGTCACGTGGTCAGACAGGCCATACCCAGAATCCCCCAGTGTCTATTCCCAGAATTCTCTGGTGCTGCGAAGGACAGGATGTTCCCAGCTCTGGAGCCGTAACCTCTCCCTCCCGCTGAGTGCATCTGGACTCCAAAGTCTCCCGCTTAGAGCCAGAGACGCCCATCGGAGAGCTGGCGCACTGCCCCCTCAGACTGTGGAGCTCCGATGGTCTGTCTTCTTTATCTGTCTCTGTGTGTTCCCAAAGGTTTGTCAGCGCTCAACGGCAGCTAGCGGTGTGTGCCTGTCTCTGTCTGTCTGTCTGTCTGTCTCTGTGTGTTCCCAGTTCGTATCAGAGGTAACCGATTGCTCAGTCATATGTGAGTGTATCTTCAGTAAATCGTAGCGTTTTTGAGGTTCTTCAAACGAAGACGTGTGTTTCCACAGTTCTCCAGTGCTTTGAGCCCCTGTGTGAGTTTGTGTGTGAGCGTCTCTCATCACACTGTGTGAGAGGGCAGCTGGAGCAGCGGGTTGCACAACTTGGGATGGGTCTCCATGGTAACGGTGACATCCCCCTTGCCCAGATGACGTCGGGTAGCACAGAGGTAGGCATTCATCAAGTGCACAATCTCTGTCAGCTGAGAGGAGAGAGAGAGAAGAAGGGATTGTTACATCTTTAATGACTAACCTGATGTAATCCAGAAGGCCACATCACCAGTAGGATGTACACAGAACATGAGTGACAGTCATTGTATGTGTGGGCAGGGGCGTGGGTGCGTGTGGGAGAGGGAGAAGGGGACGGGACACAGGCAGGCCTTTGTATCTGGTACATGCGAAGGGGGACAAGAGGAGGAGGAGTCCTGGCTTTGGGAAAATGGCAGGATGGGGTTGTGGGAAACGCCTGGAGGGCTAATGCATATGAAGGACCTGGACTGTACCTCCTCCCCCGTCAGTCAACCTCAGACTGGTTACCATGAGACCACAAGAGCCCACTACGGCACTGCTGCGTGAGGGTCCCATGAGGCTCCCACTCCAGCGCTGGTTTGGGAGTGTGCATGCTCTGTCACAAAACCCAATCCAGTACTGCTCAGTGAGCGTGTACACTTCATGAGAGTCCAGCTCTGTTCTGTGAGGCTTCATGCTTAGACTACCACAAATGAACCTACTGTGGTACTGCAGTTCTGTGAGTATTTATCCTTATGCTTTACCTCACAACCCCTACTCTACTGCTGTTGTGTGTGTGTGTGTGTGTGTCCCACCTGGCTGGTCTGCAACAGCAAGTCTCTGTCGCCAGTGCTGATGCGGAGTGTGTGGGGATCCGAGATGCCATATGAACAGATCTGACCAATGGGGAACGAGTCCAGCGGCTCCGCCTCTCCTGGCTGATACAGCGAGACGCAGGAGGCAGCGACACCCAGCAGCAGCCTTCCTGAGAAGCTGCCCAGCGAGCTCTGATACACACACACACACACACACACACACACACACACACACAAGGCACTTATAAGGACTGATGCAAAGTCAGGAATACAGTGATCATCTATGCCAATCATGCACAAAAACAAGCTAGAGACATCCAGTGCCAACTGCTCATAGGCCACCCATTCAGTGCGCCATAGATACTACATAAATAGACAGTAAACCTGGGCACACGTAAAGACGCTCAACTCAACATCTACTGTGCAAAAGAGAGGTATTCCAGGAAATAGGATGATTGGGTTTGACTCTGGATGACTACACTGGGTAAAACCCCAACTGCCTTTTTTGAATGTGTGTCTGTGTTCCAGATTTAGGGGATTTCCAGGGTCGTTTTACAGTGCTCTGGCCAACTCAAAGAAAACACTCTTGGTAAAGTGCTATCATTATCACACTCACCACATAGAGGTCCACCTCATAGAGGGCTGACCCAAACCCCGCCCACTGCTGCATGACTGACAGGTAGGCTGTCATGCAATCGGCACGGCTCAGCCCGGCCAGCCCCATCCAGCGCTCGGCAACGGCTGCCATGACAGCGGCGGCCTCCTCCTTCCGCCGGCTCCTGGTGCACTCCTCCTCCTGCTCGCGCTGCTTGCGGCCCCACAGGCTCCCCAGGAGGGCCCGCGAGAGGGAGGTGGTGTCTGGGGAGGGGGCCCCGGCGGCGGCGGCAGCAGCAGCAGCAGCACTGGCGGGACGGAGGAGAAGGCTGCGAGGGAAGAGCTGCTCTGGAGGAGGGCAGGGGGGCGCCGCGCTCAGGTCCCCCAGCTGGGCCTGCAGACGCAGGGCTGCCATGCACACCAGGTCCGCCTCACACACCGGCAGCTGCCCCCGCAACACCTGCTCATGGCACTGAGAGACAAGA
>NC_045152.1:20059824-20064824 GCF_900700415.2 Clupea harengus
GGAGGAGCAGGAGGAGGGAGAGACAAAGGGAGATGGGGGGCAAAGAAAGAGATACAGATAGAGAGACTAGCAAAGACCGGTGAAGATGAGGAGAGAGGGAGGGTGAGAGACAGACAGACAGAGAGAGAGGAAAAGGGGAAATGATACACACAAAGGGCTGAGATGTGAGGGGTGAGATGGAGAGGAGAGAGAGTGAGGGGTGAAGGGTGAGATGGAGAGGAGAGAGAGTGAGGGGTGAAGGGTGAGATGGAGAGGAGAGAGAGTGAGGGGTGAGGGGTGAGATGGAGAGGAGAGAGAGTGAGGGGTGAGGGGTGAGATGGAGAGGAGAGAGAGTGAGGGGTGAGGGCTGAAAAAGCATGAGAGCAACGCTGCCACAGGAGACACTTTGTCATCAAGAGCCTTCAGCAGCACACACAGGCTGAGTGACAGGAGCCAAAAACCAGCTCTAAATCAGATACTCACACACACACACACACACACACACACACACACACACACACACACACACACACAGATACTCACACACACACACACACACACACACACACAGATACTCACACACAAACACACACACGCACACAAACACACACACACGCACACACGGACGCACGCACACACGAACGCACGCACACACGGACGCATGCACACAGCCCCCAGTAGAAGCAGAACAGCCCAGAGGTCTGAACAGAGGACAGGGCGGGGGGGGGGGGAGGAGAGGAGGGGGAGAGGGGAGAGGGGAGGGGGTTGGGCTGGAGACTGAGCCTGATGTTTGGGATATTAGGGTGGGTGTGTTCAGGAGGGGAGGGGTGTGTGAGTGGGCTTGTTGGGGGTTGTGGAGGCAGGAGCTGGTACGGAATGGTAGACTGATGGTTGGAAGCTGCACAGCTGGGACACATGTTGGCCCCTGATGGAGGGGTTTCCACAGCTGTCACACACACACATGCATCCACACATGCACACACAGAAAAGCACACACACACTCACACACACACTCACACACACACACATGCGTCCACACACACACACACACACACACACGCGTCCACACACACGCGTCTACACACACACACACACACACACACACACACGCGTCCACACACACACACACACACACACACACACACACACACACACACACACACACACACACACATGGCCGCCCACTCTTTTCCCTGAGTCAGAGGGGCCTCTTCCTGTGAAGGAGAGCAGAGCAGTGCAGGAAACAATTTGTCACAGGGATTAAACGACAGGAATAATGGATGGAAAGCGGACGGCTGAACGAAAGAAAGAGAGAGCAAGAGAGGTAGAAGGAAGAGGACAGAGAGAGAGAGAGAGATGGGAAACAGAAGAGGTGAACAATCTGATTTGAGAAATAAGAGAGATTAACAGAGAGAGAGAGAAAGAGAAAGAGAGAGCGGGTAAGAGAACAGGCTGTTTCGGATCACATGCAGGTCGATACGGGCCTACAGACCACAAACTTCTGCAGACCAGATGGTTTCCCCCCTCCCTCCCTCCGTCCCTCCCTCTCTATCACTCCATCACCTTTTTATCTCTCTCTTTCTCAAACAACATAAAACTATTTCACAAGGAGCGGTCCTGGTAATGGGAGTCTCTCAGTGACCTTTGGACTGCTTGTGGTGTGGTATTGGGAGTGTGTGTGTGCGTGTGCGTGGCTATGAGGGACAGCCAGTGAGATTGACATGGGGCCACAGAACTGGAAATGTGAGTGTGAGAGCAACCGTGCACATGTGTGATGGGTTGAACACGTTCGGACTAGTTCACGTGACTTGTGAGTGCGATCGTGTGAGTTCAAATGTGTGCTTGATCAGGGATCAATCTTTCGTAAAAGCCAGCACACAGACAGGTAGACACACAGACACACACACACACACAGAGAGAGTCACCAGTACGAGTCAAAGCCGCACGCCTGTCAAACGGTGTCATCTCCTGACAGACAGCTGGAGCTCAAACCAAACTTTTTCATTTCCACCTCACCACACGACCTGTCACAGAGCACTACTGCTGGCCCTGAGGGAGATCACTACTGCTGGTCCTGAGGGAGAGCACTACTGCTGGGCCTGATTAAGAGCATTCCCTCTTTCAGAAACTCACTTCATCATTTAAACAGGGGAATGTGCAGCCACTTTTGCCTTTGGAACTCTATCAGCATATAGATAAAAAGACGAGTTACTGTCATCAGGGACAGAAAAGTAAAAGTGTGAGAAGGGGGTAACTCAGTCTCTCTCTCTCTCTCTCTCTCTATCTTTGTTTCCCTCTGTGTCTCTCCTTCCCCCCACCATTGCATTGTTCTTTCTGTTCATGGTGGTTTGGAGCATTTGTGTGAATGCCACACATAAATAAAGGCACCGCATGGTTTCACATTGCATGTATGATCAGTACCAGATTGATTGGAATGTCACTCCCAATAAAGAGCACCCCTGTCACAGAACCGAAGGCTGGGAGGTCAGGTTTATATCATTTATTGTGAAACCCTGCTTGGATATTGATCACAGCATCTGTCTGAGAGGTCATTAGTCTGTTCGCCAGCTCTGCATTCTGGGCATTCGGGGTAATTGGTTTTACCCAAGGTTAAATTCAAGAGTGAGAAGGGTAATTAAAGTAATATAGTTTTCTGTGAGTGTGTGTGACAAATATGACCTTGGTTAAAGTTAGTTTTGCAGCAGAAATGTAAAAAACTTAATCTCAAACAATTTATTTGCCTCATAAAATGTCTATCCGTGTAATACTTTCAGGATTAAAGAATCAAGAAAAGGCTTTTAAGTACAAACATGAATACCGATAAGGTTATATAAGCACGTCATAATTTTAATACGCAAGAATAAAGTCCCTCTCTTTCCCTTTCACTCTTTCTCTCTCAGTCATTTTTCCCCTGGTCTCTCTTTCATTTGCTCTTTCTCTCTCTCTCACACACACACTCTGTCTCCTTTTTTCTCTCTATCTTTCACTTTTCTCTCCCTTGGTCTCTCCCCCTCTCTCTCTCTCTCCCTCTCCCTCTCTCTCTCTCTTTCTCTTTCCCTCTCCCTCTCTCTCTCCCCCTCTCCTCTGGTCTCCGAGACGGTGGGAATCTGGAGCAGGAATGACTTGGAGAATGAGGCTTTGACCTCTGGGATAAAAATAAGGCCTGTGGCTCAGCTCTGCCAAGACGCTCCTCACACACAGCGCCAGAGAACAAAACACACTCACAGCAGGAGGGGAGAACCAGTGTATGTGTGTGTGTGTGTGTGTGTGTGTGTGTGTGTGTGTGTGTGTGTGTGTGTGTGTGTGTGTGTGTGTGTGTGTGTGTGTGTGTGTGTGTGTGTGTGTGTGTGTGTGTGTGTGTACATCCATTTCTGGGAATCTGCATGTGCATTTCTGGAAGTGTGTGCACAGATGTGTATATGTGTGAATTTGAATGTGAAATGTGTGTTGAATGTGCATCTGAAAGAATAGGTGTGTACGTATTTAACTTGTAAATGCTGGACACTAAGGTGTGGTAAAATGCAGATAAGCACTCAAACACATACAGACACACAAGGCAAGATAAGGCTGGTGGTTGTGATGGACTGGCTAGATTTGGTAGCAATCCAGCCTCTCCCACAGTGAGTCAAGACTGAGTCACAATGCAGCCACCAAGAGTCTGCCTGTGTGTGCGTGTGCGTGTGCGTGTGCGTGTGCGTGTGCGTGTGTGTACTTTATTTGTTTGTGCCAAGTCACCAGGTGACAGAATCATTCATGGGGGGGAGCTGTGGCAGCATGCCAACCCCACACAGGTCCAAGAGCGGACAAGGGCCCAGGTTCACCCCAGCCCGTGGTCATTTCCCGATCTCACTCCCATTTCGTTCCCTCTTTCTTTCATTTCCTGTCCATCTCTACAGTCCTATCTATATAAAAGGCCTGAAGATTACTTCATTAAGAAATTCAAATCCATATCAATATATGACAGCTCCATAACTCCATAACCATAAGATGGTAAATGTAATGTCAACCCTGTCACTGTTCTTGTGATCATTAGTGGTTTACAGTAATGGCTGCTCTGTAACTTACTGTGTCAACTCTGTCAATGAATGATTAGTGCTAACATCAGCTCTGTTACTTATTACCATTCATTGTAATGGGGAAACCAACAAGGCCCCTAACACTCCACCTCTACCCCATCACCCCTAACACTCCACCTCTACCCCATCACCCCCATAACCCCTAACACTCCACCTCTACCCCACCCCCCCGTGATGTCTGTCAACCCCCCCGTGATGTCTGTCTGAACACCTGTGCTGATGGTGTGGTGGGGCTGGTAGGTGATCTTACCTGCAGGTCCCATTGGTGGGGCGGGTGGGCTGAGAGAGGATCACCTCCAGGGGGCGCTGCCAAAGACAGAACACAGAGGCACATTAGGATCACAGCAGCCATTATGCAGAACTACTCATTACTGTAGCCAGCCAGGTGCAGCCCATCTACTGAGTTAGAGCGTGAACCACATGGTTCCTCAGCAAACGGATCAGAACAGTGAAACTACCTAATTTTCACTCGGCACAGCCAAAAAACACACACACACATTTACACACACATTTACACACACACACACACACACACACACACACACACACACACACGCACACACGTACACACGTACACACGTACACACGTACACACACACACACACACACACACACACACACACACAGACACACACACACAGACACACACACACACACACACACACACACACACCCTCTACAGTTGCATGGGGAGTAGGTACCATATATCTGGATAGCATGGCTCTTGTTACAGCATATGTGGAGATCAGGTGGCTCATTACTCCTGTGTGCATGAGTCATGACAGACGGACAGTAAACTACACTACAGCAGCATGAATGTCATTGACTTTTGTCCTTTCATCATCCTGCTTCCGTCTACACACACACACACACACACACACACACACACACACACACACACAACCCCAACCTCAGATGAGTGTAAGATAACCAGTAAAAAGTTAG
>NC_045152.1:20069824-20087324 GCF_900700415.2 Clupea harengus
TGACATGACATTTCCGCCCATGCTGACAAGTCCCCACCACAGAGAACCTAGTAATGAGACTGCACTAATCCTACCTATACTTATCTTTTACTCTGGGTAGATGCATGTCAGTCAAGTCGTGTCTAGGACACCCTGAGGGGCACCGGGAGGACAGCTGGGACTCTCCTGGGTGTTCTGAACTTGGTGAGGTATACGACCTAGAGCTTCAGAGACTGCAAGGGGCTTCGTCTGAAGGTGCTTCACTCAAATAGGCCACAAAGGAAGCCTGTTCCCACAACAGGACTACTTGATTTCCAATGACAATTCAGATCCTCTTTCTGTGAGCACACAGCTTATGAACACAGACGTTTTAAGACTGACAAGCTATTTGAGAGCCAACAACTTCCCAGCATACTATTCTGAAACATGCCCTAAACTTAGGGTCTAGGGGTATATCCTATGAATGGATTAGATTTATGTTTCCTGTTTGTTTCTACGAAAGGAGTTTCCTTCCTCTTGTGGAGGGATCTTAGCCACAGGCTGCCTGTGATACAGAGGAGTCGATAGGAGAGGAGAGGAGGACAGGAGTAGAGTAGGAGAAGAAGAATGGAGGAAAGTAGGAATGGAAGAGAGAAGGAGAGTGGAAGAGAAGGAGAAGAGGAGAGGAGAGCCCCACAGGAGAGGGCAGGGTTTGGGAAAGCTCATCTGCGTCACAGCACAGAGACTCATGTGGTCCTGGCAGGAACCTGGCACCAAACCATACCATTTCAGAGAAAGGACCTTTTGCGCACGCACATGTACACACACACACACACACACACACACACACACACTAATAAACCACAGGCAGACACACACACACACCCAGACAGGCACACACTAAATACACAGTCCAAAGGCACACACACACACACACACACACACACACACACACACACAAATGAGTGTGTGGGGTCTGACCACCTGCTTGAAGCTGTGGTTTGGTGGGCATCAGTCCTGCTGGTGAAGCCCTGTGCGCAAACACTGTAATGGAAGTTTCCGCAGAAAGAGAGGGCTTCCCCAGTAACCTACCAACGCTCCCTGAAAACCAACTGCCTGGACATGCACTAACTACGCCATGGAAAAAATGCCCTGACAATGCCGTTGCGTTTCTCAGTCTGTTATAGAAAGACACATTTGATATGTAAAAAGTTAAATGTAGCAATGACTCTGTATTAATGACTGGAAATACAATCTAAGAAGTAGCATTTTCTGCCTTCTGCACAGTGCTGCCAGCGGGAGCTTCCTGTGTGTGGTGGGGGTCTTTATGTGTTTGTTGTCATAGTTGTGCTAGCATGGGCTAGTTGTGTTTGTTTGTGTGTGTATGTTAGTTTGAGGCAGTAGCAGCTGGTCACACTAACAGCACTGGATTGAGCTGAAACAGCTAAGAAAACAGCACACAACAGGCACTGATTAAGGGTTCCAGGAGATCAGGAGATGGGGGCATGTGACCTTCACCCTCACACACACCTCTCTCTCACACACACACACACACACACACACACACACACACACACACACACCAAATACACGAACAGCCAGACAGTAATTGCAAGTTGATGGAACAGATGGAAAGTTGGTTGGAGAATAATATGAAATATTGATTTGTCTGTGAATCTTTTCAACAGCACACATCTGTGATGGGGGATGGGGGAGAGGGTGAGTGTGTGAGAAAGAGGGTGAGGGAGGCAGAGACAAACAGGAAGAGTTTGTGTGTGTGTGTGTGTGTGTGTGTGTGGGGGGGGGTGTGTGTGTGTGTGTGTGGGTGTGTGGGTGTGTGGACGAGGGAAGGTCAGAAATCCATTAGGAACAACCCTTTAATGTCCTCAGGCCAGTTCTCATTGTGTGTGTGTGTGAGGGTAGAATTCAAAGGCCCTGGGGTACCATTTACCACATGGCCTAAATAAGTGTGTGTTTTGTGTGTGTGTGTGTGTGTGTGTGTGTGTGTGTGTGTGTGTGTGTGTGTGTGTGTGTGTATTACAAGTTCACCCAGGCCCCTGTGACAAATAACTACGAAGGGAAGGGAAACCTGCATGAGGGAACCAAAACAGAACAAGGACAGTGCCACTGCATAAGGACTAGAAAAGCCTTAGATGAATGTGTCCACATTTGGGTCTCCACTGCAGTGGTGGACCAGACAGTCCTGAGAGAGAGACTGAACCCCAGTTAGAGTGGTGAGACAGTGCTAGGAGACTACTGACTGCTTTGAGTTTGGGTGCTTCAGAGGCGTGCAAGAAGGTAACAACAGCAGGACTACAATGGTCCTTTCACACACACACACACACACACACACACACACACACACACATCAGGACATCACTGAGATGTCTCACAGATCAGATGACCACTGAGACTGTTTGTGTGTGTGTGTGTGTGTGTGCGTGTGCGTGTGCGTGTGCGTGTGCGTGCGTGCGTGTGTGTGTGTGTGTTTGTGTGTGTATTGATCTGGAGACATGCTCAGTAGCATTTAGAAGGCTTCAATTACATTATGGGACAGTGTGACTCAGTGCTCAATGCAGATCAGACTCCAGCTCCTTCAGAAAACTGCACTGATTGGATCACTCACACACACACACACACACACACACACACACACGCACACACACACACACTAACAAAACCCAATCCAGCGACATTGCACTCTCAATGTATCTTTAAGAGATAGATCAGTGAGGTCAGTGTATGTAACTGGGATATCGCACTTCCTCTGGAAAAAAAATCAAGATTTCACATCCCATCGCCAATCGCAGGGCCGTGGCCACTTGTTCATCACTCCGGTACCATTCTAGCGTGAGGTCAGCTGGCTACCTGATCCTTGCGCTCCACACTGAGGCTCGCACGCTCTCAGAAGAGGGTAGCTGGGGTGAACCGAGCCGGCGACATCGCTCTCCAGGCACGTCGCCACAAACCTCTCCCTGTTCATACACCATTCACGTCTGACGCAATATTTACCGGCCATTTGAGCACTTTCAGCTGTGTCAATTACTTTCTCGGGGATATAGTCAGCGCAGAGAGGTACAGTCACGCAGAGAGGCAGAGCGAGATAATCGGTGAGTGTTTAGAATAGATGTGGTACTTACTCGTCCATTGCTGTTTACTTCGTCCTTATTGCGCAACTCAAACGACTCTTCTTCTTCTTTCTCTGCATGTTCTCGGCCCAACAGATTGAACCCCTGCCTGCAGCACACACACCAGTGCAGTCCCGGCCAAGGCATTCACCCCTCCTCTTCAATAGCCTGTGTCCACAGCTCTTTCACATGCACGTACACGGTCGTGGCTCCTATGTGTGTGAATATACACGTATTTCTTGCGTCCCGGTGGTGGGAGCTGTCCTGGCATACAACCACTGGTCTAAAGAGGCGCACCGGGGAAACGCGCACGTTGCGATCAGTCTCTCAGTGACAGTACTCCTTGAGAATTCCACAGTACCACAGCAACTTTGTTGATAGCTCTCCACAAAACTTAACGTCTATCCCAACCAGCAATGCTGAAGGCAAAACTCAAGCCTCCAGATGTTACGATGTCTCTAATGCTCTACCGCTTTCCTCCCAAGCATTCCTTTAATCAAATTAACGAGTTTTTTAAGTTCTTAAAGTTCTCAAAGAACCGAATCTAAGGTGTCAGATGACGCAAGGACATACTATGAAACAGCTGGTGAAACTATTGCGCACTAAATAAACTCCAGCGTCCCAGTACTCACTTCTGATTGCGTGCTCTCTCTCTCTCTCTCTCTCTCCTGATTGCGCAGCTCCAGTCTTCCTCTCCGAAGAACAGACTGCTGGTCTCCGAGAAGCCAGAGGACAGGGAGGAGCCAACTCTTGCGCTGGCCCAATGGGTAAGTGGAACCAGCTGGACACACACACGCATGCACACACACACACCTCCTACACACACACCGGTTCATCCACTGTAACATACTCTTGCGTCACATGCCGTCTTGGATTAAAGCCAAGTGGACTGTCTACTTTTTTTTTCCATACCTAGGTGTTATCAAACAAATCCCTTGTGGAAGGGAAAACACACACTTGGTTTTCATGTAATTTAGTCTGAATCGTTCCAAGCTGAACAAGCGCGTATGTGGTGCTTCTCAAACTGAACCGGATGAGTATTGAGACCGGTTGATTCTAGCTGAATATTTAGACGTAGTGTCATTACAACACACTGCAACACACTGCATTGTCACTGCAACCACTACTATGACAACAAAGAGATGCTAAGTACAAGGCTATCTGGATCAGATCACTGTTAAAAAAGCTTTTGAATCAAGACACCTCCTATATATATTTAAGATCTAATGAATATCTATTCATATGAATTGCCTGTCTCGCCACTTTCTCTATCTCCCCTCTGTCCCTCACCATCTACCACTTCTCAAATGAGACATGAGGGGAGAGTTTTCAGAGGAGAGTCAAAAGTGGTCACAGAGCGGAATAGACCCACCATTCTCTTTCTCTTTGTCTGCTGCACAGAGTTTGAGCATCCACTAAATAACTTCAGAACCATGCCAGTCGAGCTATAAATAGCATGAGTCCAGAAACATCTGACTGCTGAGGAGCATCAGCTTTGAGAGAGCAAGCAAAGAGCACGGACACTAGAACAGCGGGCCTTGGACAAAGCCCACCTGATTACAAATATACCGTATAAACCTATGATTACGGCTTCTCCTGGTTTCCTGTGTAGTAAATGTGAACTCTCACTGTTCTCCAGTGAGACTCCCCTGGGGATTGCTTCCCCCCAGAAGGGCCCGCCTCCATGTGATTGACACTTCCTGTGTGCTCCCCCTTGCCCCCCCCCCTTTTCCAGTGCTGGCTGTTGACTTTGGAGTCGTGTCCACAGGAGATGTTAGTGGAGAGCCAATCTTTCTTTTTAGTTTACTCCCTTTCTTTGTCTATTCTGTCTTTCTCTCTCTATCGACACTTCTCTTCCCTTTTTTCACTCTACCCTTTTTTCGCTATCTTTCACTATCAACTTTTCATAGTCTCTCGCATTGTCCATTTCTGTATATGTGTAAAATTGTTTAAAAAAAACCTTAACAAGTCACCTGTTAGTAGATGGCCGACGCTTGCCAAACTCCTGTGAAGCTGAGCTGAGCCAAGAGCTGAGCCAAGAGTGTGGGCTTCAGATGGGGCCGGGGCGGCGGTGCTAAGGGTGGAGGTGTTGGGGGATGAACACACTGGGAGGTGGGGGGAGGAGCGGAGCAGGGCTAGTGGGTGTGGAGGGGGCGCAGCTAGAGTTAACTTAAAACACAGAGGAGTCATTATGAACGGCTTCACATCAGATGCTACAGAGGGTGCTGAGTAGGTAGCCGTACCCAGCTCATGACTGGCCTATGTGATGCTGCCCGGCTCAGGCAACATAATGCTCCCCAGTTCAGTTCCCCCAGGGATCCTATGAACTTAATTGAAGTTCCGCTCTGGTCATGCCAGGCTATGTTTAATGTATCCCTATGGTCCCTCGCTAAAACACAAGTCATTTAAGACACGGGGTCATCGCTTGGAAACAGATGGATAAAAACCTGGAGAACGTTACAACATTTTGTACTTTTCCCCAACATAGTCTTGCCTTATGAGTCATTTTTCCTCGACAGTCATGGGTGCATTTTTGAGTAAGACTGAGGAGCCCTTCCCAACATTTTTTGAAAGAACGAATGAATCCATCCAAAGTCCTCAGGCCTTTCATGATGGTCATGGCCATGTTCTTCCAATGTGCGGGACAGTTTCTTCTACAAAGGGGAGAAAATCTGTATGATCTCTGCCGAGATTTTATCAGTTGCAGAGTCAGCCTATGCCCACTCCAGGGAAATTCCAACATAGACACACAAACACACACACACACACACACACACACACACACACACACACACACACACACACTGAGAAAACCTCATACAGACCAAATGATGAAGGGATAAAGAGAGGCAGATAAAACAGACCGAAAGAATAAGAAAGGGTGGAATGAGACAAAACAAACAGAAAGCCAAACCAACGGCATCCAGACGCCTACATACCACATGTGTGTGTGTGTGTGTGTGTGTGTGTGTGTGTGTGTGTGGGGGGGGGGGGGGGGGGGGACCTCTGTGTCCAACTGAATTCCACGCAGCTGAGGTGGATCGTGATGTTAAAGATGAATCAGTGTCTCTAGATGAGGGATGGAAGACTACTGGCTGTGCAGGGGGGCAGACATAGCTTCAGTGCAACTACACAGGCTAGAAACACTGAGATATGGATCTATCATTTTATCCTATAAAAAACCTGTCTCCTTAGACATCGTGGAGGGAGTTGTGTCCTTTAGTACAATATGAGGAATTCCCCCTCAGAGAGCCGTCTGTATGAAGCCATATTATACATTTAAATTAATTTCCGTTTGCTTTGTTTAAGGCTTCCTGTTGTGAAATTGATATGACCACAACGACTCCTAACAGAACCAAGTCTGGATTTTCAGTGCTGAAAGACTAATGCAGAAATCCCAGATAACAATGATTGACAGTACATACAGTATACAGTGAAGGAGTGCATTTGACCATGATTTGTGCTCTGAGACAGCTCAACCGCTGCCCTGTAAACTGCCGCTAGTATGTGTTACCCGCCGAGCTCCATTAGGTCACGGCCTACCGCAGAGTGTCTCATGCCTGTGTTACCGACGTGTCACCAAGACCACTTCTAATTTCTAAACACACGAGCAGAATCCTGTCAGCCTGATGCACATGCCCAACACCATTCCCTATTGACAGACAGGCACCTAACAGTGCATAAATCATACACCCTATCTGAGGGAAGCTCAGTGTGTGTGTGTGTGTGTGTGTGTGTGTGTGTGTGTGTGTGTGTGTGTGTGTGTGTGTGTGTGTGTGTGTGTGTGTGTGTGTGTGTGTGTGTGTTTACTGGCCTTTATTTATGTTTTGAGTTTGGCATGCTAAATTAACCAGGACGTGGGTAATAACTCATGTTGCCCTCCATGCGTCCTCTATGTGACAAGCATGATGACAGTAGGGAGGCCTCAGTGGGTGAAGGTTTGGAGCAGGTTGGGAATGTGGTTTTGGAGGGAAAAAACTATTTGTCCATTACTTTCTTACCCTCTTTGTCACATACACATACCCACATGGAAACACACACATGCACACAAACACCTCCTCAACCTGCTACACACACACACATGCACACACACACCTCCTCACCCTGCTACACACACACACAGACAAATATGGGCAGGCTGTGAGAAAATTCTTAATAATGAGGGTTTAAAACTCTGCTGACAAATATGTATGTATATCTCTCTCTCTCTCTCTCTCTCACTATCTGTGTGTGTGTGTGTGTGTGTGTGTGCGTGTGTGTGTGTGTGTGTGTGTGTGTGTAAGAATATGCATCCATCTGTACAATATGTTCTTGTGCACAGATCTTTCACATGAATCTCTGATCTACTTTCGTTCCCTTCCCTTTTCTCTCTTAATGTGTTGCCTTGTGTGGTGTTTCCACCAACTCTCTCACAAATGACTTAAATTTCCTCTGCCAGCATAGTAACCTAATTATGGCAGACCAGATCCAGATCATATGAGGTCTATTTGCTACAACAACGGTTTCCTGTTGCATTTCTATGTTAGCTGCAGGAACTCTGGCTGGGCTAACCTGTGTAATGTTGTTAGTCATGTCTGATGTGTCAGACTGGTGAACACACAACAGTAGCCTTCTGCCCAGTGGGAAACACTGACGATCATGACTGCCAGGTCCGTATGACTGATCAGGGGAATAGGGAGTTCAGTCTAACCCGGGACAGCCACTATGGCCTCAGGAGCTGTGAATTGAAATGATAACCTGTCTACGGCCCCACCAGAAAGGACTTTTTGTTCATAAAATCAGAGGTCAGTAAGTAACTGGAGTTGCTGACAGCTGGTCTGACAGTCTGACAAAGAAGCCACTGGTGCAAAGCAACCATCTGTAGGAACACCGGAAAACGTATAAATCAGAACTGCTATTATTAAATGGAGGCGCATGGAGCAGACAGTACAGACCACAGAACAGGGGCTGCTAAGGATGTGACTCAATCCTTCAGCTAGTCTGTGCATCTCGAATAATTAGACAGCTTCTCTATGCTGGAAGACAGATTGACAAAAGAAGTAAGGCATTACACAAATGAGGAATAATACCACCACCTAGTGGTTGTCTGTCATCCTTCAAGTAAATGCAATGATTAAGGTAACAGTTTTAGATGGTTTGATAGATAGATGATAGATAGATAGATGATAGATAGATAGATAGATAGATAGATAGATAGATAGATAGATAGATAGAGTACTTTATTTATCTCCAAAGGGAAATGTCAGTGTTGCAGCAGCAATTCACATACATGTCAAAAACACACATGACTGACAAATATATACACTAAATGAAAAATAAATAGATGTAAATGTGCATTGTGCATTGTCTCCTCTCCCGGTACAGAGGGGAGTGATTGAAGATGGTTACCGAGGTGGGCAGGAACGACCTCCTCTAAAGGCCCTTATTGCAACGGAGCTGATGGATCCTCTGACTGAAGACACTCTGTTGTCTGACCAGTAAGTGCTGCGGTGTAGGGTGTGTGTAGTGTTCTCCATTATGTTGAGCAGCTTGTGCTTGTGTTGTACAACATCCTTCCCTCCCCAACTGCTCTGGGCAGTCCCCAGTCCCCAGCACCCAGCACAGAGCCAGCCCTCTTTATCAGTCTGTTCAGATTCTGGCTCTGATGCTGCTACCCCAATAGATGGCTGCAAAGAAAATTGCATTTGCCACAATACCCTAGTGCAGAGGTCTTCAACCGGGGGTCCGCGGAGGTACTGCAGGGGGTCCGCCAAATTATTTCATCTGAAGCATTTTTTCCCTCTTCCAAAAATCAAAAACGTCCAAAAGACTACATAAACATTTACAGAACGTAAAAATTGCTTTCTATTCCTTAAAAATAATACATAGGCTACCCATGAGTCTTCACGCGATCATTTGATCATAATGGCAACATATGCACTTTTAGCTACATTGAGCTATCTGGTGCCAAAAGACGTTACCTGCCATAACCATACAATTTGAAACAATCGGTCGTTTTGTAATTTCTCGGAACAAAAGCTCCACGTCAGACACCACTGATGGCGGTTCAGATGATCTACCTTCAGAGGATGCCAACACCCCTTCCATGAACAGCCAAAAGCGCAAACGGGAGAAGACACGTAAATATTCAGAGAATTATCTGAAGTTTGCCTTCACCTACAAAGAGACAGATGGTGAAGAATTAGCAGTGTGCGTGGTTTGCTCTTCCGTGCTATCAAACGAAACTATGAAACCATCAAAGCTGCAACGACACTCAAAGGCAACCCATAGTCACTTGAAAAAAAAACATTCAATATTTCCCGTTTAAAATCTTTCGAGGGCCAGCAGACCTTGATGAGACAATCAGCCAAAGTGTGCGAGCTAGCTTTAAAAGCCTCTTATCAAGTTGCATTAGGCTACGTGTCGCTCAGACCAAACAGCCATACATAATTGCGGAAAGTTTATTTACAGATTATTTTGCACTACAATTAGATGAATCCACCGATGTGTCAAACGACGCTCAGCTTTTAGCTTTTTTGTGATTTGTCGACCAAAATGAGATGCAGGAGGAATTTCTATTCTGTAAGCAGCTGCCTGGAGATAAAAAAAGTTCAGAGATTTTCAAAGTGATCGACAATTTTTTCCGTGAACATGATATACCCTGGCCAAAATGTGTCGCGATGTGCTCAGACGGTGCAAGAGCCATGTATGACGCACTGCATGCTTCATAGGGAGAATGTTGTTGCCAAAGACATGAATGATGAATTCTCAAACGTCAGATCTCTCACTAGGTATGAGATATTTCATCCATACTTAAGCTTCTCAAGTTACTCAATTCTTTGTCCCTCCCTAATTTAATACAGAGTGATGGCTAACTGTAAGGGAGAAAAAATGTCAATAATAAACAGAATAAATTGAAACGAGTTGTGTGTCACAGATGATTTGTAATTCTGTTCAAACATGTGTAGGGGAGTGTGTGTGTGTGACTGACACTTAGTTCCAAATAACTTATATGAATATCAGGCCCAAATTTGGGGCGGCGGGGGTGGGGGTCCCTGCTCAGTGTCTCTCTCAGCCAAGGGGTCCTTGGGCTGAAAAAGGT
The DNA here is from genome assembly GCF_900700415.2 of Clupea harengus. Taxonomy (NCBI): domain Eukaryota; kingdom Metazoa; phylum Chordata; class Actinopteri; order Clupeiformes; family Clupeidae; genus Clupea; species Clupea harengus. The sequence goes on from NC_045152.1 coordinate 20,079,992, forward strand.
TGAAGACCCCTGCCCTAGTGGAAGACATGCAACATCTTCCTGCACACATTCACACATTGAATGACCGAAGCTTCCTCAAAAAGTCGAGTCTGCTCTGGCCCTTCCTGTAGACAGCCTCAGCCTCAGTTTCCTGTCCAGGTGTAGCCCTCCACCACCTCCACGTCTTCTGCAAGGATGGAAATAGTGTTCAACTTAGTCCAGGTTATCCTAAAATCAACAACCATCTCTTTTGTCTTGATCACATTTAAGGAGAGGTGGTTGTTCCCATACCATGGCACAAAGCAGTCCAGCGTATCTCTGTACTCAGTCTCCTGCCCACAACCGCAGTCATCTGAACATTTCTGCAGATGACAAGACTCTGAGTTGTATTGGAAGTTTGAGTTATACAGGGTGAAGAGGAAAGGTGAAAGTACCATAGCAGTCCTCTGCGGTGCTCCTGTGCAGCCAACCACCTACTCAGACACACATGGTCTGTCCGTCAGCTAGGCAATGATCCAGGAGGTTGTGGAGGCGTCTACCTGCATCTTTTGGAGCTTCTCAGGCAGCAGTGTAGGCTGGATTGTGGTAAAGGGACTGGAGAAATCAAGGAACATGATCCTCACACTGCTGCCTGGTTTGTCCGGGTGAGAGTATAGCTCGCTGAAACAGGTAGATAACGGCTTCTTCAAGACCAACCTCGGGGTGGCAGGCAGAAAGGTGCTCAGCTGAGGTCGGAGATGGGCCAAGATCAGTCTCTGCAGAATATTCATGATGTGTGATGTAAGAGCAAACGGTCTATAGACGTGGGTACTTCAGAAAATAGAGTAAGCCTTTGTTCTTTTTCTTTTCTGGTTCTTTGAAACCCTGCAGGTACTGAATCAGACACATGAGCTAAAGATATCAACTAAAAGAATTTAATCCCAGAACATGAAAATAAACACATTAATAGACACATGGCCATTCAAAGGCCTGTTTGTGGCCCTTGGAGGCCTCATTTATCTGTGTATTACTCTAACTCACATACTGCTTTATCAATGGAATGGGTAACATAAATGTCAAGCACACATGTGTGATACATATTGGAGATATGCAAAATAAACATGCCACTGTCACACATATGGTGATGGCAATAACAAAAACATATGTCTAAAGAATATGTGGCCCAAAAATAGATGAAAATGCAATACATGTTTAAGGTGCAGTATGTGTATTTAGCTAAATACACTTTTTGTCAAATTGGTCCTCTAGCTGACCATTGTGTGTGTGCACTCTGTCTTTCTGTACACTGACTCTGGAAATAGGAAACAAGCAAAGTGGTTCAGACTGCGCCATACACTATTCCAGCCAATCAACCCGCTGCTTTAGGAGCATGGAGGGAAGGGGTGTCATTTAATTGGCTGTTAAACTCCAATATCAGCAACTGTTTGCCAGAATTGCGGACAGTACCTTTTAGAGAAAGCTTGGCGGTTTTCTGAATGTGTATTATAATAGAGAAGAGGATCCTTTGAGTCTCACCCATTGCTCTCCTGCAAAGGGACAAAAGAGCCACTGAAGGCCAGGCCAGGGGCACTTCATCATGGCTGGTGCATTTACAGTCTGGACGGGAAATACAAATTCAACACTTCACCCTTTTCAAGACAACTCACAGATGTCTATCATTGTAAATGGACTCTTCAGAAAGGCTGTTGATAAAGTGACGTCCCAATAGAGCATCTGTTCTGCTAAATCAGATAAACTTTGATAAAGAGGTTGCCATGGAAACAGTGAACTGATGAGTGTTGTCCTCCAGGTTGACTCCTTGACTTAAGAGGTCATAATGTGTTTGTGTGTCTGTGTGGTGATGGTGGTGGTGGGATTACAGCATGTGTGTTTGTGGTGCAGTAATTATGTGTCATATCCACATGTGTGTTTTTGTTAAGTAAGTGTGTGTGTGTGTGTGTGTGTGTGTGTGTGTGTGTGTGTGTGTGTGTGTGTGTGCGCACATCGTCACTATGCAGCCTGAAGGGCAACATTCTGTCAGGGCTAGGGAAAACAGCAGGGCATCAGGTGAAAACAGTTAAGGTGATGAAAACATCATGAGCGTCTAATCATCCCCAGCCCATCACACAAGCTGATATGGATGGCCATAATCGCAGTGAATGGGTCAGACACTGGGGTGTGGAAAAATGACAATCTCATCTGATTGAAAAACAGGACAAATCCTGGCACATCGTCATCCCCTCCTCCCTACACACACATGCGCGCACACACTCAAACACACACACACACACACACACACACACACACACACACACACACACACACACACAGTCCAATCTCCCCAGCTGCCCTACAAACCCACTTCTTAATCCTAAAGCTGTTCAGAGCAGGACAGTAACCTCCCCCCTTAGTACCCTGCAGCTGGCATCCTGTGGTTTGTGCTGGACTTTCTCTCTCTCTCTCTCTCTCTCTCACTCACTCATTCTCGCACACATACACACCTTTCAGGAAAATGTAGATCTGTAGGCTTCCAAATTACTTCCCGACAAACAAGATATCCTGCCTCCAAACACCGTACATGCACATGTACAGCATTTCCACACATAGTGTAATAAAAAAGATGAAGTATCGTCTGAGACAGTCTGCAGAGTGCGCCGAGCGCGTGAGTGCCCCGCGTGGCCAGGCCTGGAGAGAGGCACACAAGATTAAAAACGTTTTGCCATTAATGTAGTGAAATCTATTACACAATCATGACGTTTTAATAGAGACGATTGGAACAAGGGCAGCATAGGGCTGTACCATCATCTTCGAAACACGACGACACCAACACACATAGGTGGGTGTTGCCTGAACATTGCGGAGAAAAGTTTTTTTCTTCTTAGGACTACATCTGCAACCCCTCCTCTCCCCTAAAACTCCGCTCGGACACTCAAAAGCTTAGGGTTTCCATTCTTTGGCAATGGTACACACCACATCTCAATTCAACCCCCTCAAACGCCCACATAAACCCCTTTAGACTAATCACAATGACCATTCCCTCTCAAATCGAGGAATTTTGTCGAAATATAAGTGGGCGCGCTCCCGTCGTAGAGCAGCAGCAGCAGCAGCAGCATCAGCAGCATGATACAATGCGCGCTCCCGTCTCCACCGAGAGCTCTTCGTTCACCATCCCGGCCAGGAGAGTTGGAGCAGCCTGAGTCAAAGTTGTGTGGAGCCGCGGTAAAGGGATGCGGTGGTGCCTATTAGGCAGGTGAACGCAACACGCGGTGCAACGGTACATCAAGCTCACAACGGTGGGACGGCTAGTCATTTACGGCAAGGATGAGCCTAAAAACCTTGTGCCCGAGCCTTCTTGTCCTGCTCGCGTGTCAGCTCTGCTCGTCACGTAAGTCTACGATGCGGAGGGCATCGTTTTTATGACTTTCGCACTAACGCTTTGCAGTAATTATCAGGATAAGCTGAACAGTACACCGTTGGATGTATGGATTGTATTTTTTAATGAAGTCCTTAAATGCACTTTGATATTAGCGCACACCTTGACAGGCGTCAAAACCAGAATAATACTGAAAACTCTAACAACCAAATAGAACAAACAATTCCACGTAGAACCTAACATATATTTTGGCCATGTGTCCCCGCTACTTTCCCGCCCGCATATCGCCTTGTGTGTCTTTAAAACTAGAAGAGCAGGAGTTCTACTATTCCTGCCTGGCGCGCGGCTCTGGCAGCGGCTCGCACGGGCTCTTTCTGCATTGCAGTGCTTCCTCGCGCCCGTATGGAAGTGTCTCCGCATGGGAAAGGTGCGCATCGCGCACACCCCGACGCAGGGGACCAGCTCGAAGGACGCTCCTTGTGTTCGACTTTGGCTGTTATTATTGTTTATATCGAGCTATTTTATATGTTTAAAATGATATCAGTCATAACAGTTTTACATGTCTGTCTGCGCGTGATGAGCAGCCGAAGGTGGTACCACCCATGGACCCATCCTAAACGCAGCGGGGGGGAAACCTGTCCGTGACATTCATAACGTGGCATCCTGATTACTGTGTTACTCTCTTAGTTTCTGATTCGGTCATTTAATGTCAACTTACGTGCTAGCGTTGTAAAAGTAATAACCACCGTATTCGTCATCGTTATCACCATCGTGATCATTTTGTTAAACACATATTTAATTAGTTGCAGACTTAAATATAGCGAGGCCATGGCCAATCTGCCCCTGCCATACCTGGAAGCAGACACACTCACCGAGAGATTCACACACACACACACACACACACACACACACACACACACACACACACACACACACACACACACACACACACACACACACACAACATGTAGTCTTGATCTAAAAATGACCTGCGCTGTGTTGTTTCTTTCCAACATGATCTGGACTGTTGTGTATGTTGTAAGGTGTGATTCTGCTTTTGTTTTCTGCTGTATGTCCTAATTTGTTTTATGTGTCGATATGTTGTAAACTCTGTGTGTGTGGGTTAAGTGTAGTGTGGTCTTATGAGAGTGGTGTTTATTGGTGTTGATAGACCTATACTGGATTTCATGGAGCAATATATTCTAATTTGTGTGCTGTAAGTATGTTCTGTGTCCTGTGTGTCTACAATACCGATATGCAAGGTGTAGGAGTATGTAGTGTGTAACAGTATTTAACAACTTTAATACCAACCGCTTTTGTATCAGTGACACTGTGTAATGTCTTTGTCTCTTGTGTGAATCCATACAGTTTGAAATATGGATTGAGTGTGTGCATAAGAATAGTGTTTACTATTTCGAGATGATCCTTTATGAAAAACAAAACTCTAAGCATCTCATGTAACCCTACAGATTATCATCATTCTTCTTACCCCCCCACCCCTACCCCCTCACCCCCCATTTTCTGTCATCACTGCCTGATAGATTCACTCTCTGAGATTACATATTATTGTATTTGTGAGAGAGATCAGGAGATGAGAGAATGGGGGTGGAGAGTGATCGACCTTGACTTAATTATGTAGCACATGGTCTCCCCCTTCATGGGCAGAGCATATAGTCACCACAGCTGTACTCGTGAACCTTTCACCTTCACCATCCAGTGGCTGTACATCCCTCAGTGAAGCTGTTGATTGAATGGGTCACTTTGTGTTAATGTTTCATAGAGCATCGTGAGAATACACTTATACGACTGGTTTGGAGTTCAGTACGTCCTGTGAGGTTGAATTTGCTGGAAGCTGATCCATACGAAGTTGCTGAATTTGTGTTTGTGTAAAATTGTGTTTTGCGTTTTGATCAAGAGTTTGAATTGTGAGTTATTGTGTGTAGGGTACTGTGTTGTTTATTGCAAAGCTGTCATACATTGGGTATTTTAATCACAGTAACATACTGAATCCCCTGTACATATCACTGCTATCTTGAAAGGACTGAGATTCATTGAAATTGAAATAATCCTGGTTGGTCGCTCTATGCTATGTGCGTCACTCAGACTTTACCTAGCAAATCACACGGCTTCAGAATATGAGATCCAAAAGGCCACATACATTCAGTGTCATACTTTCAGTATCTCATACATTCAGTATGTGGCCTTTTGGATCTCATATTCTGAAGCCGTGTGATTTTACTCAGACTTTACCTAGCAAATCAAACGGCTTCAGAATATGAGATCCTATCTCTATATATATATTCATATTCTGAAGCTGTGTGATCTGCTAGGTAAAGTCTGTGACGCACATAGCTCCATGTGTGTGATTGGGTGTGTATGCGTTTAGTAACAGATGTGAAGTGGATGCATACAATGTGCACTGTGTGTGTTTCCATTTGTTTGTGTGTGTGTGTGATTGTGTTGTAATCAGAGCGCGCACACATGGGGGAAAGTGTGCACTGGTGTTGAAAGCGGCTCTATTCCCAGGCTGACGCGGGTAGCAGGACGGGTTTTTGGTGATTGGCTCCCCCTCTCCATCCTTTCTCTTCTCAGACGTCCTCAGTTGCACCGCCTCTCCTCCCCTCTGAATTATTCATGTGTCAGCTTGCAGCAGCCTCTCCGAGCTCACATATCAGGCACCACGCCCTGCCCAAAGGCTCCTCCACACACACACACACACACACACACGCATGCACCAGTAGGGCTGTTCCCAGGGCAGGGTTCCTCTCATCTGGTCCTGACCTCGCCCACTGTGAGCCAATGCATTCACGCTGATCCAGGATCAGAACTGTAGCGCCGTTACCTGATGGATGTTGTCAGCCAATGCGTTCTCCTGAGTCATAACAGTACAACATCTCCATTTAGCTCAGCATCTCGGTACTCCCTCCTTTCAGCACCCACACAACACTGTCCCTCATTCCACTCACTCACTCACTCATATCCCTGACTTTGGCGAGACTGAAACTGAGACTGCAGTACTGTTGCTTCAGCAGGAATGATATTCTAAACGGTGTGAGATACGCCACTTGCAGCGGAATAAGATGGATGAGCCGTGGCTCAGGCATTGGGAGATCGCTGAGTCAGCCTGGCTGAGGAAGAGAGAGAGAGAGAGAGAGAGAGAGAGAGAGGGAGAGAGAGGGAGAGAGAGGGAGAGAAAGAGAGCTTTGCTGCCTGCACGCTTCAGCACTCACTCAGCACAGGGAGCTCTCTCGCCTCCCTGCTGCTGCTGCCGCTTTAAGCCAGCCGTGACTCTCATACTGAACGCACAGCACAGTGCCTTTGGGAAGCCCTCCAAAGGACTGGGGGGAGAGGTGAAGGAGGGGGGGGGGGGGGGACAGGAAGAGAGACTGACGAAGGGAGAGAGAGAGGGAGGGAGTCCTAGGAGACTTTTTTGAGAAGATGTGAGCCAGCAACATGGCAATGAAGTGAGAAAAAAGAGAACGGAAGAGTGAGGAAGAGAGAAAGAGAGAGAGAGAGATGGGAGGAGAGGAGATCTAGGAAGAGAGCCAGGAAAGACAGATAGATAGAGAGAGAGAGAGAGAGAGAGAGTGAGAGAGAGAGAACAAGAAACATGATGAGGCACTCGCGAGTGAGCTTTGAAAAGGCAAATGGGAGGGGGGACTGAAGAGAGCTGCTAATGAGTGTGAGATCTGGAGAGGAGGAAGAACAGGTGCACTGTGGGAGTGATCTGGAGAGGAGGAAGAACAAGTGCACTGTGGGAGTGATCTGGTGAGAGTGAGAGAGAGAGAGTGCATGTTAGTGTAGAGGAGGAAGAACAGGTGCACTGTGGGAGTGACACGGTGAGAGTAAGACAGAGAGTGCATGTTAGGGTAGGTGATTAAGTGCGCTTGTGTGCTCTGGTGCCCCCGATGAACCCATGGGATGTTTAATGCAATATACTGGAATGTGTTAAATGCGTTAGTCTTAGGTGTGTTTTGTTGTGCAGATGACAATCAGAGATCA
>NC_045152.1:20089824-20119824 GCF_900700415.2 Clupea harengus
GTGTGTGTGTGTGCGCGTGCGTGTGTGTGTGCGGTCATGTGTATGTGCGCGTGTTCCTGTGTGTGTGCAGGCAGCAGTGGCTGGTCCCCCTCCCCCATAGATAGGCAGCCGTGGCTGCAGGTTGACCTGGGGAAGAAGTATCGCATCACAGCCATCTCTACTCAGGGCACCTTCAACTCCTATGACTGGGTGACCAAATACATGGTGCTGTTTGGGGACCGACCGGACGCCTGGAGCCCATACGTCATGAAAGGGGGAAACATGGTAAAGAGGCCAAAGGCTGACGCCCTCTCCATGCTTAGGAGGGAACTCATGCCTAACTGGGTTCCCTATCCTGTCTGGACATACATATTTAGTTAAAAACACTGTGCAGAAGTACATAATTTGGTCATAATCAGTGGCATTATTTTCACATGTACATTCAATCTATGTATGGCTCCTTTAAGAACTCTATATTGTTCATGTACTTGACATTGGTTGTAATAAAAAACTTTCCAAATATAAACTGATAGTTAAATACTCTATTTGTCAGGAGTGCTTAGAATATATTCCTATGCAGAACTGTTGTTGTAGACAGCCTGATATATAGTTTATCAGTCATGTTCTAACCACCTCTATGCTCTGTAGACATTGCCAGGCAACTGGAACTATTACCAGGTGAAGAGGAACGTGTTCCACTACCCCTTCACTGCGAAGCACCTGCGGTTCCTGCCCATGGGCTGGAACACCGAGAACGGAGGCAAGATTGGCGTACGGCTGGAGGTGTACGGCTGTCCATACGGTGAGCAGACCTGGAGTGAGCGTGGCCCACTGATCACCATTCACATCACTGGATCACAGAAGTGGCTCAGTTCTTCAGCAATACCAGTAAAAGCATGGACCAGCAGGATCAACACTTGATTAATCTCATGGAGCTAGATGTGTATTACATCCTGATCTGGAGACAGCCTTGTGGGAATTGTGGGTGTAAAATGTGATGAGAACGAGAATGATTAGCGTGTGAAAATATTCAGATCTAATCCACGTTCTAAGAAGCGGGCGGATTCACACAGAACTCAGCAGTTGGTGCCTTTGTTAATTTGTCCAGGGTTAGACTTTTCTCCATCAATTTTCAATGGTATTTATGCCAATCACTTGGCTCTAGATTTGTGTACTCCAGTCAGAAAGCCCACAAAGTCTGTGACATTTGACCTTTTGATTTTGCCTCCTCAGACTCCTATGTAATGCACCTTGAGGGCGACGACATGGTGGCCTACACGTTCCCCGAGCAGTTCCGCACGCTGCAGGACCACTTTGCTCTGAACTTTAAGACCCTGGAGAGAGAGGGGGTGCTACTGCACAGCGAGGGCCAGCAGGGAGACCTTCTGACGCTGGAGTTAAAGAGGGGCCGCCTTTTCCTGCACATGAGCCTCGGTACGGAACGCCAGTTTATCTCATCACTGAGTGGCACCTAGTTCTCTCACAAACAGGTCTGAGGTCAGGTCAGAGGCGTCAGGCAAACGCAATAGTCAGACAGGCAGGGGCAGTAAAAGTTAACATCCTGCCCCAGAGCAAGAGGCAGTAAAACAACTGACACAGGCATGTCATCCTTCAGGTAGCAGCACCGTGCACCAGACAGATGGTCTGACTACCGTGAGGGCGGGGAACCTTCTGGACACTCAGCACTGGCACTACGTCACCATCAAACGCTATGGCCGCCAGGTCAACTTCACACTGGACAGCCAAACCGAGATGACCACCCTCAACGGAGAGTTCAACTACCTGGACTTGGACTCGAAGGTGGGGTATTTACACAAATATACCTGCAAATCTTTGATGATTCAAACACTGATTGCTGACCAGAAATATAGGTCAATCAAGCACCTGAGTTCTCGACAGCTTTAATTTTGAGACCAACACTAGCAGACATTTACCAAAGACCTCTTATACATGACAATGTGATAACAAATTCCAATAATTGAATTCATACCTGTCTTGTACTGCAGATGTATGTGGGGGGTGTGATCGAGAAGGACCTGCCCCATCTGCCTGGCCGACCAAACTTCAGAGGCTGCTTGGAGAACGTCTTCATCAATGGAGTCAACATCATCAGGAAGACACAGTACCAGGAGGAGGACATCCGGCTAGCCAAGGGAAAGGTACTGCTTCAAGTCCGTTACAACAGTTCAGCCTTTTAGCATTGTGCAGGACCTAAAATGAGATGGCTTGTGAGTCCTGGATGTAGTTACATCTAACTGGTTGTGCCAGTTAACAGCCACACCACTGATAGCACAACAAAAACATGTCTGACATGTCATTAATACGTAAATGAGCATAGAGATAGACTGTCCATAAGCACAAGTCTGACATGTCATTAATATGTGATTGAGCATAGAGATAGACTGTCCATAATGGACAAGTCTGACATGTCATTAATATGTGATTGAGCATAGAGATAGACTGTCCATAAGCACAAGTCTGACATGTCATTAATATGTGATTGAGCAAAGACATAGACTGTCCATAATGGACAAGTGTGGCATGGTTGCTTAGAACTGACCTTAAACTGCCTTCAGAACAAGATGCACTACACGTGTCGTGACCTCCTGTGGAAGCCCATGACCTTCATCGGGCCCAACAACTACCTGCAGGTGCCCGGCTTCTACCGCAAGCCCCGGCTGGCGGTCAAGTTCAAGTTCCGCACGTGGGACTACACGGGCCTGCTGATGTTCACACGCTTCGCTGACGACCTGGGCTCCCTAGAGCTGGGCCTGAGCGAGGGACAGGTCAACATCACGCTCTTCCAGCCGGGGAAGAAGAGGCTGAGGTTCGCTGCAGGTGAGGAGTGCTCCGGGGGGAAGACTACAATACAATACAATACAATACAATAACCAGGCATTACAATACAATACAATACAATAACCAGGCATTACAATACAATACAATACAATACAATACAATAACCAGGCAATACAATACAATACAATACAATAACCAGGCATTACAATACAATACAATACAATACAATAACCAGGCATTACACTCTCCGGTTTACTCTCAGGTGTCAGTGGTGAGTAAGCCCCGTTAGCATTCATTATATTCATCATTCTGGGTCTGTTGTAATCAGCCACATTCCCTATAATTTATTATGGAGTTGTTAAACGGAGGACAAAATAGACAGATGAGAAATATCTTAGTATCTTTGTTTTGCACTCAGTCATCTGGCATGAATGTCAAACTGAGGGGTTACTGACATGCTCTGCTACCCTTGGCTGCAGAGAGAAATAAGCCATGTTAGTTTCGGGAGGAGGAGGAGGAGGAAGAGGAGGAGGACACCCACATGTCTCTTCTTGCCTGCAGGCTACCGTTTGAACGATGGCTACTGGCACACGGTGGACCTGGCGGCCAAGGACAACCTGCTTTCGGTGACTATAGACGAAGACGAGGGCTCGCCGCTGAAGATCACCAACCCCTTCATGGTTCGGACAGGCGACCGCTACTTCTTTGGGGGTGAGTGAGCGATTGGGGCCATCGGAGCGGTGAGCTAACAGAGAGCCATAGCGGAGTGGCGTCGAGTGCTGCAGAGACATTACTGTAGAGAGTGCGGCCAGGCGTATGACTCATTCAAGAAGGGTTTCATTTCTCATAGACACACACACACAAACACCGAAAACACACACACAAACATGCACACACAAATGCACACTAAATCACTAACAAACACACACAAATGCACAATAAATCACTAACAAACACACACAAATGCTCACTAAATCACTAACAAAGACACACGCAGAGCTGGCCTGCCAGCACACCTATCCACATAGAGATGTCTGCCCCTATTTGTAACACTTATGACATTGCAATTGAGAGTAATCAGAAAATCTATGAAAGCAACCAATTGTTTTTCAAGAGTGACAAATCAGGGCACTTTGTCGCAGGCTGTCCGAAGACCAATAACACGGGCCGGTGTGTGACGAAACTCAACACCTTCCATGGCTGCATGCAGCAGATCTTTGTAGATGACGAGCCGGTGGACATTGACATCATGCTGCAGAGGAAATGGGGCCGCTACACAGAGCTACTGCTAGGCACCTGTGGCATAACAGACAGGTGTGTGTGTGTGTGTGTGTGTGTGTGTGTGTGTGTGTGTGTGTGTGTGTGTTATTGTTTTTATTTTTGTTTTGTGCATGTGTATGTGTTTGTTTATTTGTGTATGTGTTTTTGTCGTGTGTGTGTGTGTGTGTGTGTGTGTGTATGCGTGAGTATTGATGAAAGAAGAGAGAGAGACAGGAATGGAAAAGGAGAGTGAAAGAAGACGAGGATGACAAAGAGGATGTGTGCTAGGAAAAAGGAATCTAGTGAGGCAAAGGTTGTTGTGGTTGTCTGTGCAATGGAGACAGACTCCAAGAGCGAATCGGAAAGACAGTACCCTCTTGAGATTGAGAATGACAAAGACGTCTGTGCAACGGAGAGACATTGTGTGTGAGAGTGTGTGTATATGTTTGTGTCTGTGCTTTAGCAAAGGGTGAAGACCACATTCCAGACCGTATCCTCCTCCGTATGATCTATAATGTGATGAATAGGACAATTATCATGTTGGGGCACCTCCCTGTACTGTAGGTAGGTGACAGGGTCACGGTTCATAGCAGCAGAGATGTATGGTAATGCTGCTTGAGGCATCCAGGCCCCTCCACAGGGACTGACACTCACAGGAGATTTACTGCCGTCTGCCTGAGGTCTTTGGGCTTAGCTAAATGCATGGGCAGCGTCACTGCCAAGACTGATGTATACCCACCGCACTGAAGGTGGCCTGAAGCCACGGCTCAGAAACAGCATATGAATATTTGCTCACCATATCTTGGAAAGTAAAGGTGGTCTCCTGGGTCATTACTCAGCCTGAACAGGAATGAAAAGGAAAGGCAGAGAGCTGCATTGTTTCACGGGTTCATAGGAACGGGGCTGCGATTGAAAAATGACAAGGGAGCTTTTTCGCCGGCTGGTTTGCATTGTTAAAAAAATCATTATCTCTGTTATAGTAATCATGACTCTTAGAGTTTTCTCATGACATTTTGCCAAAGACCCCCTCTTACTGGAAATCTTCAGGCCTCAGCTTTCTCAGAACAGTTGGCCCTCTGATTGTTGTTGTGTAACTTTCACAGCTCTGTGCAGACAGTTGGCTTCATCAGGAAATACCACAACAATCTCCAGAGTAGTTAATTTAACAGAAAGCACTGCTATCCACAGTCGACAGGCCAAACAAATAATCATTGAGTGTTTAATTACAAATCCTTTAAGAAAAGGGACAGGACACCAGGGAAGTCTTCATCATGATCCTAACATTGGATGAATGGAGGTGCGATATGCAATTGAGGAAGCTTACAGGCTGAATGCTTGGCCTCAGTCATGGTTGGATCTGGGCGATAACAGGCCTCAGAAGAGTAAGAAGGTTGTCTAAAACACCACCAGGAAAAGGGGGCGAGATAGCTCATGTGACCTGACAGAAACTGTGTGTGAAATAATAATGATTCATTTGATTTCCTGTCAGAACTTAGTATCCTGACTTGTGCCTGTTACTGCACATGTACTCCGTGGTGACACAAGCTCTTTGTCTGCAGATGTACCCCGAACCAGTGTGAACACGAGGGCCGATGCATCCAGTCCTGGAACGACTTCCTGTGCGTCTGTGAAAACACAGGATACAAAGGAGAAGTCTGTCACAACTGTGAGTATCACACAGAGAAAAATGAATACCACTGTTACATGCCTCTAAAAAAGGCAGAATCTGCCAATCTGTCAATCTCTCACCCTGTCCTATGTCTTCCTCTCGCCCCTGTCCTTGGTCTTCCTCTCAGCTGTGTATAGGGAGTCCTGTGAGGCGTACCGACTCAATGGGAAGTACTGGTCAGGGAACTACACCATCGATCCAGACCTGAGCGGACCGCTGAAGCCCTTCATGGTCTACTGCAAGATGACACGTGAGCACGAGGCTGCATGGACCATCATAGACCAGCGGGGGGGGGGGGGGGGCTGTCACTGTTGTTGCTGTGTTAAAGTGTCTCCCTGCCACACCAGGATATACTGCTCCATTTAGTCCTAAACATATAGAATACTTATGGCATGTAGTCCTAAACATATAGAATACTTATGGCATGTGGACTAAGAGTGAAGTCTAAAGCCTGAATGTGTAGAACTTAGTCTAGTTGTCAGAGTGCAGAAATCCGTAGGCTATTGATACTAGAACAAGATTCCGATTCTTGAAGAAAAGAGGCAAAGGCTGTTCATAGACCTTAAAGTTGGAGTCTAGAGTAGTCAGTGACAGCCTCAAGGTTTACAACTGAAGACGTGGTCATGATGAGTCTCTTTTACTCTGCTTTCTATCACCAACAGCGTTCAAGTCCTGGACAATAATTGAGCACAATCGTATGGAATACACGAAGGTGTCAGGCTCCACTATAGATCGACCTTACATAGGTGAGGTCCAGTATGTGAATTCCACCTGGGATGAGGTCACTGCCCTGGCCAACACGTCCCTGTACTGTGAACAGTGGATCGACTTCTCATGCTACAAGTCCCGCCTCCTCAACACACCCAGTAAGTGCCTGATTGGCTAATGCCAAATCTCATTCTTTCCTGATTGGTGTAAAATAATTTGCTTTCTTTGATTGGTTTGCATTGCATCATTATCTCTGTTATGATAATTATGACTCTTAGAGTTTTCTCGACCACGGCATAAGGTATCATAGGTTTAGTTTATTATATCTCTGCAGATGCTGGATCAAAGTCATACCGCTGGTTGGGTAATAGTGATAAATATTAACAGCCCTCCATCATCTTTTATGCCTCAAAACAGAAACAAAAACACACTTACATTACATATACTATATATTTCCTTCAACATCTCAAGTATAATTGGTTATACTTTTCATATAACTCATATAAATCCCCTTACCAGATTGGTTAAGAGACAAAGACCCCTCCCCCCTCTTACTGGAAATCTTCATGCCTCAGCTTTCTCAGAACAGTTGGTCCTTGGGAACAGTTGGGATTATTGTGTATAACTTTCATGACGTAATGGGACCACAACTGTCCCTACTCTGCAGATGTTTCCATCCTGGTAAACATGCTTCCCAAAGTTCTAGTTTCATCCCAGCACAACCCTGGAACATCGCGAGGCACAAGGCCAACATTGTATTCCTCATCCTCAGAAAGCTAGTACTCTAGTAACCCGACCAGCTCTGTGCAGACATTTGGGTTCATGGACTTGGAAGGTTCATCAACTTCCTCAGGAAATTCCACAACAATCTCCAGAGTAGTTCATTTAATAGAAAGCACTGCTTTCACAATAAATGGGAAATAATCATGTCCTTATAAAATGGTTGCCCTCATCTTCCTTGTCAGATGGGAGGCCATACAGCTTCTGGGTTGGTCGCCACAATGAGAGTCATGAGTATTGGGGCGGAGCTTTCCCAGAGAGCGGGAAATGTGGCTGTGCCATCAACCACACCTGCACCGACTCCAAGTTCCAGTGCAACTGTGACGCAGACTACCGCCAGTGGTGAGAGAGAGAGATGAGATAAAGAGTGTTATGTGAGAGAGTGAGAGAGAGATGAGATAAAGAGTGTTATGTGAGAGAGTGAGATATTTCTCAAGTGCTCAGCAGTCTGCTGCCATGTGACCTGCAGGTACTCAGATAAGGGCTACCTGATGTTCCGGGACCACCTGCCCGTCAGGAAGGTCGTTATTGGCGACACCAATCGCACTGGCTCAGAGGCTCAGTTCAGCCTGGGGCCACTCCGTTGCCATGGAGATCGTAAGTCATGGGGTTCATTCAGCCCAAATATCAAATTAGACATGAGTATAACTCATTGTATGCAATAATATTTATCCGATAATCATGATATGAGGTGTTTGGTACTTTTAGTTTGTTTGTAACATAGTTGTATTTTACACCTGATGTCAGGGATCTGCTGTGTCTTCTCTTCTCACAGGAAGCATCTGGAACACCATAGCCTTCACCAAGCCCACCTACATCACTTTCCCCACGTTCGTCCCCGGCCCCAGCGCTGATATCACGTTCCACTTCAGAACGTACCGTTCCAGTGGCGTGTTTGTGGAGAACGCAGATGACCACCATCGCAGCTTCATGCGGGTGGAGCTCAACTGTGAGTAAACCAGCATGTCAGAGAAACAAAAGTGAATAACAGCAAGTTCATAGTTCTCACAGATGGGAAGAACTATCTAAAATAGTGAGTTTTGCTCACATAATATTGATTCACTGTGATGACTAGCAGTACTGTAGGCCAGAAAAAAAATGGTTTATCTCCGCAAGTGCTGCTTTCATTTTTCTTTACTTCTCCAACTTAATCCGTCCATCCCTTTATCCTTCTCTTCTCCTCACACCCCTACCTCTCTTATCTCCCCCTTAGCCACCCATGAAGTGGCGTTTGTGTTCATGTTGGGGGACGGCATACAGAACATCACGCACCGCTCGCCGCGCCCGCTCAATGATAATGAGTGGCATTACGTGGAGGCAGAGATCAACGTGAAGATGGCGCGCCTGAAGGTGGACTTCTACCCGGCCGCCATCCGGAAGTTTCCGGGCCAAACCTACATCTCCATGCAGTTCACCCAGCCTCTCTTAGTAGGTGTGTTGACTGAATGAATTGGCATGAATTGGCTACTGTGTGTTTTCCCAGACCTCATCTGTGTTCATTATGAATGTACAACTATTTTGTTTCCATTCCAATTTTCCCTTTTTTTCTCAATCCTCATCTCTGGCTTCCTCACCTGTTCTGCTCTTCTGAAGGTGCTGCCAATCACACGCTGAGGCCTTTCCTGGGCTGCTTGCGGGGGCTGCGGCTCAACGGCATGCCGATCGACCTGGAGGGGAAGGTCAACGAAGAGGTGGGGATCCGGCGAAACTGCACAGGGGCGTGTCTGAACGCCAGCATCCCCTGTCGCAACGGCGGCCAGTGCATCGACGGCTACGCCGACTACTGGTGCGACTGCAACAACACTGCTTTTGACGGCTTCTACTGCCACAAGGGTGAGCGACTCCCCCTCCCCCTCCCCTCCCCCTCCGCCTCCGTGCACACGTCACTGTGTGGGTATCTAGAGACACATTGCAGAGGCTGCTTTCGAAAGAGCTCAACATCGTCTCCTTGTGTAAGAGGCCATGTTCTTTTTTTTGTTTGAGCTAATCTTGGACTATCTGAATATGTAATCCTGTTGGAGCAAGATAGGTAACAAAAAGAAGCCCTCTGAACAGAGTGGAGTGAAACACCAAGAATCTCTTGTTTTTGTCCAACTCTTGTAGGCAATCCGTCGAGCCTGACGCAGCCAAACCCAAATATTTAAACGTTGCTCTCTTTGCTTTACACACAGACCCAACTCATTGCCCCTGGTCCGTTAAAAAAAAAAAAAACACGTGAAGGTGAACTCAAACAGGCCGCTGAGGTTTTCTGTGGCAGGACATCACCATTAGCGCCACATTCATTAAATCCTATCACATGCACCATGAAGCAGAACCTCCCCTAGTGCAAACAGACACAGACATAATGAATGGATGCCCAGCAAACACAGGGCACATGGCATTGGATATCTCATTTATTTATGCATTTATTATTTGTGCATCGTGGTCCATTTTAGGTGGAAAGAAAATGGCCTGGTTGAGATGGTCAATAATGTTTATTATTTTGTGTTGTTTGTGGGTGAATGCCAGTTGGGTTTTTGTGTTTTCTGTGCTGATGTCATATGCATGGCTGTGTGGGTTCAGAGCTGGGCTGCTGGATGTCAGGGCAGAGATAATCTACTTACGCAAGGCCTTCAATAAATATAACTGTATGTATGTGAATGTGTATGTGAAAAGTGTTCCTATTTCTGTGCTGGTGATTGTGTAGTCTCATGCCCGTGTTCTTGCATTGGCAGATATCGGGGCATACTTTGAGGCAGGCTCTTGGCTTCGCTACGACATCCGCAGTGAGCCCATCTCCGAGGACGCCTGGTGGGCCAACTACTGGATCGACCCGCACTGGCACAACTACAGCCTGGGCTACAACGACACGACAGACGACATCGAGTTCAGCTTCAGCACAGTGCAGACGCCCGCTGTGCTGCTCTATATCAGCTCCTTCTATAAGGATTACATCGCCGTACTGTTAAACATGGATGGTGCGATATGGGCGTGCGCACACAAACATACATGCACGCACATACATGAACACACACAAACTTTACTGTAAGAGAAACATACAAAATCATACAGAAAAGGTGAAACAAGGCAATATAGATAAATGTGCATATGCTTTACACAAATAGACTCTTTTGAGAAGAGAATAAGAGATAAAAGACACACACATACACTTACAGAAACAAACATATAAACACACACACACACTCAGGGTCTCAGGCTTTGTGTAACTGGTATGTGTGTGGTTCGACAGGAAGTCTTGCTCTGAGGTACAAGTTGGGTCTGATGACGTATAAATACCAACTCACCTACCGCAACCTGGCCGACGGCTACCCTCACTTTGTCAACATCACCCGGCATAACAGAACTCTGCGAACACAGGTGAGCTCTGCCAACCACCCACTACAACCTCACGGGCAGACAAGGGAGAGGGCAGAGGGCAACGCTGAAGCTCTGATCATATGAGGATATGTGTGTGTGTGTGTGTGTGTGTGTGTGTGTGTGTGTGTGTGTGTGTGTGTGTGTGTGTGTGTGTGTGTGTGTCAGGTGGACTACATGGAGCCCTGGTATGAAGTGGTGGCTCTGGAGGTGGACGCCAGGTTTGACTCTCCCAAGTCTATGTTCCTGGGCAGAGTCATGGGTAAGTCCCAAACATATAAATATAACAACATAAAAGGTGTTGTCTGTAAATCCGTGTTTCTCTCTCTCTCTCTCTCTCTCTCTTTTATATGCCTGTATACTGTTTTAACAGTAAAGAATATGTATCTGAATCTCTTTCTTTCTCCTTCTCCACTCTCTCTCTCTCTCTCTCTCTCTCTCTCAGAGGTGGGTGATATAGACTATGAGGTTGCACGGCACAACAGCCCCGGCCTACAGGGCTGCATCTCAGGCGTGCGCTACAACATCTTCGCCCCACTGAAGACGCTCTTCCGGCCGAACGTCACAAATCCGCCAGTAACAACGCATGGATATCTGGTAGAGTCCAATTGTGGCGGGTTCGTCCCTATACATGGCTATGTTCCATGGGAGGTGGACCCCTGGTGGACCGGCCTATGTAAGACTACATTTCCCTAAATCCATTTGTTGTGTCCGTTAGACTGACTTGTTTATTTTCCTATGACTGAAAGCAGCTAACATTAGCAGTTATTCCTAATGAATAGGGGGGCTCCTCAGGTTGTCATTTTGTTTTCAAAACAGATTTCGAGCAGACCTTCCCAGCATGCTTTAAGGCAACTGATCACATCCCATTTCAGAGAGTTCATAACGATAATGAGGGGTATTTTAAGGGGGAAACATTACTGCACAGGTGAAGTGAGTTTTCTCCTCTCTTGTCCTCTTTCCTGTAGTCTTCTACTACATCCACGATGACGTGACCCCACCTTGGATGACCCGTAAGTGCTCCACTGGATTGCTCTTGAAATATTCATCTCCACCCCTCAATTTTTAATGCCAAGTCACCATCACTCTGTCAGGCCTAGCCCCTTTCTGTGATCTCTCTCTGTGTCTCTCGGTCCGTCTGTGTGTGTGTCTCAGTCCCCTAACATCTCCGTTTCTGTGATCTCTCTCTGTCTCTCGATCTGTCTGTGTGTGTGTTTCAGTCTCCTATCATCTCCCTTTCTGTGATCTCTCTCTGTGTCTCTCGGTCCGTCTGTGTGTGTGTGTTTCAGTCCCCTGTCGTCTCCCTTTCTGTGATCTCTCTCTGTGTCTCTCGGTCTGCTTGCTGCTTGCTCTTGCTCTGGCCCTGCCCCTCACACAGACACTCGACCTCTCACTGCCTTAGTAATGCTGTCAACAGCAGAAATCCTCTTCCCAGACCACTGGTGGAGAGAGAGCTTAGGATTATGGGTTGGAGAGATAATGGGTTTTTGGTATTTGCCTGTCTATGAAAATGACAAAAATAGTAGCTGACACACACACACACACACGGACACGGACACCTTAATGTTCACAGATGTATTACACAAAACAAGAGGATATTACTTCAAACTTAACACATACATAGACAGCAGATTAATGCCAGGCTCAAACCTAACCTACTGGACACACACACACACACACACACACACACACACACACACACACACACACACACACACACACTCAAGCACAAGACATCAGAGAGTGTGTGGTCTGGCCTCACCCCTTTCGCGGGATAAGATGGATCAACGGGATAAACTGTACTTACAATGATTTCTTGTCCTAATATAAAACAAAATGACATTTCTTTGCCATACATGGATCAGTATGTGACATCCTAATAGATTACATAGTCTGAGTATGTTTACTGGTTGTTTGTGTGTGTGTGTGTGTGTGTGTGTGTGTGTGTGTGTGTGTGTGTGTGTGTGTGTATTTATCTGTGTGCGCCTGTGCGTGTCTATCCACAGTAATCATCGGAGCTGCAGCCATTCTTCTCTTCCTCATCCTGTATGGGCTGTATCTGTATCTGTACCGGTATAAGGGCAGCTACCTCACCAACGAGCCCAAGAACCTGGAGTCTCCCAGCAGCTCGCGACCGCTCACCGAACCCCCGACCAAGGAGAAGGACCTGACCGAGCTCCAGGAGTAGCCCTTCAAGGGCTAGCGTACTAGTGCTAACTCTCTCTTCCTTCAGCTTTCACTCTTTTCTTTCTGTCTCTCCGTTACATGTCTCTTTCAGCTGTTTCTATTCCCTCCTCCTCTCCCTTTTACCTGTTTGTGTGACTGAAGCAAACTGGTTGACAGAGAACGGGCACCATAGGAGTGTTTGCTAATATTCCCCGAGGACCCCATCAGGACCCCAGGGCTTGCTGACAGAAGTGCCTGAGTAATGATAACGCGATATCACATAAAAAGTGTAGAACTGTTAGAGGCAATCACTAAGAAAGCTAAGAGGCAACAACTCTACCCGCAACCCAACTCTCCCCTGCTGTCTCCACCTCAGAGCTCCCTCAGTGACCCCTGACCCCGAGGGAAGTAGGGAGTGCGAGACAAATGGCTCCTCTCACAAGATTCCCAATCATCTCATACTGTCAGGATGACACGGTCACATCTCCAGCAGTGTGACATGACCATCATGCAAAAAGTATATTTATACGTGTCATGAAATTATACCTACGGTCCGATTCTATTAGAAAAGCATGAAACCATCAGAATATCCAATGAAATATGAGAAGCATTATTTTGCAACATGCACTGAAGTATAAGGCACATTGGCAATACTAAGATCCTAACCTTTGTATGAATATTTATCATTTATTATTCGTATTTATCGTAGATTCTACAGACTATCTTCATATCTGGTACCGTTTTTGAAGAGGGGCATTAGCCTGGGCACCAGTTTTGAGACATCAGCACAACTTATGAGAGGGCCTAAGGTGTTGGCGTGTAACATTGGCAACCTGGCATGAGACCTCAGCAAAGCCTCCACAGTGTGTAAAAAATAGGATCTGTCGGAGCAGCAGAACTCCCAGCAGGTCACAGGGAATAGGAAGTCTAAAGCTGTAGCTATCTGAAGACAAGCATTTTTTGGAGGCACAAGGTTTTCATGGAAAACTGTAAAATACTGTAAAAAAAAGTAGTTACGCAAATATTCAGCCTCTTCATAATTCATTCTGTGCAGGTCACGCTTATCTGCTTTTAGAAAAGCATTTCCTTTCATCCTCACTCAGGCTAATGTGGTGTTGCAGAACAACCCATCTGGTGCTAGTGAGTGCTATCTCCTAGGTGTAGGGTCAGGTCTGGAACTAGAAACTGGGTCGAGTCACCCTCATGAAGGGTTTAGCCATCAGTGCATGCACTCTGTGACACAATATGGCCGGTGTGTGTGTGTGTGTGTGTGTCTAAGTGTTTGTAAGAGCAGAGTACTGGTGTTTGTAGGTAGGAAGATAAAATAATAATAATAATTAAAAATAAAACGTGACTCAGGGTTAGTTGGACACAGGAAGCGTGATGTTTACTCCCCTCCGTGCTTCTTTCCTCTTAAGATCTAATGGTGTAGGGTGAGATGTCGGCTGACAGGGGTTGGCAGGTGGAGGCAAGAGGGTTACGATCCCTCCTGTGGGTACTCCCAGCGAGTCTAAAATGTCCGTCACCTCACTGAACCAAGACAGAGTGTTCAGTGAATCTCAAGCAGCCCTAAGTCAACAGCTGCGGCTACACCGATAGCCCGAGGAAGGACTCCACCTGGTGTGAACAATCAATATGCCGCATCACGCAGGTCTCTTCAGTTCGACTGGAACAAACACCTGCAGCCCTCTGTGGACAGACTTGGACAGTCCTGATTCTTACTCCACATCTAGGAAAGACGAAATATGTTTGTCCAGGTTAGATCTGTCAGTACTACTAAGTGTGTTTATCGGGATTAAAATACATTGATCCACTGAAAATACACTTACTATGAATAAATGTTAGTGCCATGTGGGCAGGTCTGCGTCAACATATTGACTATTCTGCTTGTGGTCTAGTTTCAGGTAGATGGTGGTCTTTAGCTAACTATGCTGCTTTTTAGTAATTGTAGTGATTTGGTCTTTTCATTACATTTACAGTGGCTGCAATGTTGGGCAACTGAATGTGCTTCCGTAGAATTCAACCGTTTCACCTTGGTGTGCTGCCATGTGATCATCAGGGACGGCTGGCGCCTGTCCTCTGCTGTTCAGCTGAAATATGACCTCGGTTCAGATTTCAGATGTGTCTGCTTTCTTTGTATTCAGTCTATTTTTGTTACAGTCACAATACTTGCAGTGGTAATGCTGAATCAAGCAGACCAGAGTCCTCTACCAGAGGCCTGCCTGTGTGGCGGAGGCGTTTATGCTAATAGTCCTTCCCTTCCCAGCGTTAGAGGGTGTCTCTGAGTGGACCGCGCAAATGGCTCCTCGAGTTGTCATGTGACTCTTCATCGCCTCCCAGTGGCCACACAGCTCTACTGCATGCAGCAGACTGGAATAGAGTTGAATGTGATTAGACTCTGGGATCAATTACGTCATCCTTCACAAGCGTGCTGTAGTATTCATCTGTGTGACGCTTGCTATATGACAGCATATCTGTCGCCGCCGCGCAGCTATCCATGAGCTCATCGTAACTAAAGCGGTAGGTGGTGATGCTCTAATGCTCACATCAGCGCTGCCACAGAAGAAGGACAAGGTCAGAGGTCATTAGAGAAGAACTAGATAGAAGCCATGTGCCGTTTTTGAAAAGCTATGCATCCCAACAGCATGTCTTCTGCACTTTGCTTCGTAATGCAATAATGAGAGTTTCTTTCGCTTCCAGTACTAGTTCAATCACCTAAGACACCCTTTATTGCACTTAGAGTCTTATATTTATGTACACATAAATATATAAAATGTATATGAACTTTTTTTCCTGATTTGACTGGTTTGTACTGTAATGGTTGAAAGACGCTGAAAGTGAGTTTGGATCGCGAGTGTTAGCGGGAACTATGGATCGTGTTGCTTCATGCGCGTGTTGTGTCTGTGATGAGTCTGACGGAGGAATTGGCTGCTAGGCAAACCCACTCCATTCAGTCCACTGTGTCCCACTCTTCATGCGCGTGCTGTGTCTGTGATGAGTCTGACTGAGGCAAACCCACTCCATTCAGTCCACTGTGTCCCACTCTTCTACCTCTGGATGACCACTATTCATTATTTCATATATCCGCTCCGTGTCCTCCCCCACCCATCCCAGGTCTCACCTCCCTGACTTTGTTCCCTCTTTGTCCAACTTCCCCCTCCTTCCCGCTCCCCTCCAGGTCTCTCATCTCAACGCAGTTCAAGACCACCATGTCTTACAAAACAGGGATTCTCGTATCATTGTATATTTGTATTATCTTGTTCTAATAGTGAATAGAGAATCCATTTCAGGTGGGCTGTTGGTCATGCCACCTCTGATGCCACTGGGTTGTCACATCAGTCTCCCCCTCTCTGTCCATTATGTATGAGCTGATTTAGCTTGGTGCAAGTCAAGGGTTGTAGCCAGTTTTACTAAAGCCTTCACGTGTGGGGCATAAACCTGTGTAAAAAGTGACTTAAGCATTCCTAGCACAGCGTAATGTATGTCTTTCAAATGGAATGTGTGTACATAGAGACTCATATGCTCATTACTCTAAGTTAGTGTTCAGGGATCAGCTGTTTTGGATAGGGGGGTCAAATGTAGGTTGTAGAGGATCTCTGGATGGTCCTTCAGGTCCATGATAGGATGTTGGCTTTGGCGTTTTTTTGCTATTGTCTCTTTTCTGATTAATCACTACATCACAGATGAAGGTGAACTAGAAGAGTGAGTTTGGTTCACAAGGTCAGAGTTCAAGTTTTGGGGTCAAAGGTCAGGGAAAGTTCTTCTAGGTCGCCTGCAGTGTTTCACTATTTTTAGAAAAACATTGATTATTCCTATTTTTTTCCTTTTGTAGTCATCTTGTAAACATTATTTTTCTGTGTTACTACCGTTGTATATAACCATGACTGTGTAAAATTGAGACGCTAAACCAAACTGTCACTTCAATAAAATGAGCTTGAAGGAACACTGTGCTCTGCTGCCTTTTTCTTTCCCTCATTTCCTCACCAGAAATAATCAGACCATGCAAACCTCAGAGACGTGATACTGTATAAATGTAGTTTATTTCTTTCATACACGTATCTGCTTACATTTACATGACAGGAGGAGATCCCATAGCATTTTATTTGTAATATCAGCACAGGAGCGCACACATGTCTCAGATTGCTCGTCATACATCTTTTGGAATGAGGGGATGGATGTAAATGACAATATATATCTTTCAGGCCAGGAGACCCGAGTGAGTACACACACATGCACACACCTGGTGGCACACACATGCATACATCAACCCTAAACTCTCCTGCAGTCTGCAAGAGGCTAGTTAGCCTAGCCACAGCTACCGCATCCAGCAATAGCATTTGAAATGTAACATTCCCATCTTACCTCCTGGACACATAGCAAAGTACTGTAATCAGCATTATGCCTAGAGCTCCAAGTAAAGGCCTCTTTTAAGGTCTAACTGAAGCCCTCAGGATCACTTCATAATGACCATATGACACATAGTAGCATAGAAATAGCTTAATATGATCTTTTTGTAAACATCTTCTTCATTGGACATAAAAATACTTAAGGCCTGGTTGTATTTGGTAACATTTCTCTCAGGAAAGGGGTCATTAGAGATGATAACTAACGCTTGCAAACAAGCTTTATATGTGCAATACATTTTTAGATTTCCAAAAGTGAGGAATTCATTGCCTTCCCTGTCATGTAACATACATTTGCAACAACCACCTGACCACCCAGTTCAATGGCCATACTAGTTTCCCTACATCAGCGATTCTCAATTCTGCTCTCTGCATCTCTCCCTGGTCCAAGCACATCTGTTTGAAATCAATGTCATTAAAATGCTGTTCATTACTACATCAGGTGTGTTCTGCTAATCAAGGGTGACAAGCTCAGTCAAGTATGCATATATGGTACCAGGGAAAGATGGAGTCTGTGCTGTGGGGGTGGGGGAACGTATAAGATGGATGACCACAGTCCTAGGTGTCTCTGGATGCTTTTCTGTTGCCTATCCAGTAGAGAGCAGCAGAAGTCCCTGCTAACGTTATCACTATGATCTACTGCAACAGAGTTCCTGTGAGATTGGTTACATGGGGAAGGTAAAACTGAGATCGCGTTTAGGCTATGAATGCAGATCTGAATCTAGGGCAAAACACACGTTAGCAACAGGGTAGCTACTTGATTTGGAACTACTGTAAGTGGTGCTATCCCAAGCCTGTGTGCTATCTTTTTTCTGTCCTTCCAGACGCTCTCTATCCCTTAGTCCTCTTTTAGGCCTTCTGTGTCTGTTTGTCTGTCTGTCTGTCTGTCTATCTGTCTTTCAATCCTTTAAGTTTTATTCTCCCTCTAGTCCCGCCATCTGTCTTCTGAACTCTATCTCTCCCCCATGGATGCATCTCCCTAGAACAGACTGTTTTCTATCTGCTCTGGCACAACATGACATCAGTATTTCTTTCTTTATTACCTCAGAGTCTCTTAGGGCCAGGCCACCTCAACAACAACATGGGTAACACACTGAAACAAAATCATATCTGGCTTTTTTTATTTTTTCAAATCAACTTTCAGCAAAAAAAGACCTCTGCTTTTTGCAATGAAAAGCTTTTTTAAAATTGAGGGGCAGCCTAACAGCCAAAGTGGCTGTTCATATTCATTAGGTCAGCGTATTACTCTTATATTTTTCCTCAGGCCTTTTCTAACAGATACTGATAACTTGTACTAATGTGAACTGTTTTAAATCCCTAAGACTGATCTTAAGTCAGGAAAAGATGATGCCGTCTGCAAGCTCAGGTTATGGATGAGCTAGGAGCGAGCCCTTTCTGAAGCTACGGAGGCTACCATGTGTAGCTATGGGTTGGCAAAATCCTGCACAGACAGGCCCTCTAGCTGCCCTATGAGAGACACATTTGTTGAGGGCTAATCAGATTACACACCGGATGTCCAGTGTCTGAGAGCTTGCACAGAGATGAGATTAGCGGTTAGCGTGTGTTGAGAGGAGTAGACTACACCTTTAGCTAGGTCACCAGAGAAGAGAGCTACAGAGGAGGACTAACTAGACTATAGTGTGTGTCTGTCACGACACCAAGGCATAGCACGGTCTCCTCAGACCAAACCAAGCTAACATACAGAGCAGCACAGCTGTTAGGATGCAGAGCGAGTGAGTGAGTGAGTCAGATAAATAGAGCTTCGAAAGCTTCAGGTACACAAATCAGATTTGGAGCTGAGAGCAAACACAGTACACTGATTGGTTACAGAGAGACCTGGGGGGAAGAGTTTTGTGACATGCGCAGAGGAGCTGCCATCTGTTGTAAGGCTAGTGGCTGAGCTTCTATGGCATACAGACCAGACTCAGTGTGACGGAATGCAGTGGGGTCAGGAACGTGGATGTTTAAACTTCAAGGTCAGAGATCAAAGTTCAGGGTGTGGAGGACGTGTCCTTTGATTAGACAGCATCGATCTCCCTCTCGATTCCCACATACTTCAGTGCATCTGCTTGGCTGTATCTGATCAAATAGAACAAACAGTGTGAGCTTTCAGGAATGCATCTGTGTGTGTGTGTGTTTGTGTGTGTGTGTGTGTGCCCCTGCGTATGCATTGGTGAGAGCGTTTGTGCATATGTTTCTACGTGTGTTTGCATACATTCATGCAGATATACATGCAGATGAATGCATGGTTGTGTGATAGCTTCCATTGTGTGTGTAGAGTGTGTAAATGCATGTTCATATGAATGTGTGTGTTTATGATGATGCTCAACCTGTAATCGAAGAAAAGCTCCTCCCCTTGCTGGATGGCTCGCTTGGCAAAAATCCCAATGCGGTGGTCTCCATTCACCATGACAACTGCAAGGAAAGTGTTAAGAAAATACTTAATGAGGGGCCAAACAGACTGACAGCTTCAATGTCGTCCTTCATCTAATGCCGTGGTGTAAACCTTAATGTCAGCAAGGCATAACATAAAAGTCCTGTTCAGTTATATATCAATATTATAATATCGACACCAGTGGTGTTTCTACATTAGGGGCACATGGGGCACTGCCCCACCAGATCCAGATGGCGCTGTGGTGCAGAACGCTCAATACATCTGTGCTTTGTGGCAAAATATATCTTATTTTATTTAATATGCAAAGTAGTAGTAGAGTAATTTGATTGGTATACGTTTCTGTGGAGAGAGTCAAAAGTTTCAGATTTCTTGGTATCAATATCAGCGAGGATCTGAGCTGGACACACCATATTGGTGTGGTTACAAGGACAGCGAAACAGAGGCTCTTTTTTCTGCGGCGACTGCGGAAATTTGGCATGGACTGCACTGTACTGACCAATTTTTACCGCTGCACCATTGAGAGCATACTGACTGGTGGAATTACAACATGGTTTGGCAACAGCACTGCCCAGGACAGGAAGACACTACAAAGAGTGGTCAAATCTGCACAGCGTATTACAAGGACTGCATTGCCATCCATCCAGGACCTTTACAGCCAGCGCTGCAGGAGGAAGGCCAAGCGGATCATTTTTGACCCTAGTCATCCCTGCCACAGTCTTTTCTCCCTCCTGCCTTCTGGAAGGTGATACAAGAGTATAAGGTCCCGTACCAGCAGATACAGGGATAGTTTTTACCCACATGCCATCAGGATGCTGAACTGTCCTTGAAATATCTTTTTGCACTACAATTTGTTTCTCTTTTTCCTACCCTTTTTCTCCATTCTCCAGTATTTAATTTATTTATTCTCTAAGTTGAACGGACACTGAGCACAAAGAATTTCATTACTGATAAATGCTGTTTATGAGTAAATGATAATAAACTTGAACTTGAACTTGAACTTGAACTTCTGTGTTTGTGCTCGCTCTGTGAAATGCTGCCTGCTCTCCGCTGTCCCTCACCTTCTGGGGCAGCGCTGCAAACATAAGACTGTTGCTATGGTAACACCAATGAGCGTGAGTGACACAGGCCAAAGTTTACATTGGGAGATGGGGCAGTTTTAAATGTGCCCCACGAAATCTGCCTAGCAACCCGTGACCAAGAAAAAATACAGATCGTACTCAGACAGATCTACGCCACTAACGTTACTGCTCGTTAGCTATCGCTAGTTTTCTACTGTTTTGGAACCAGCCTCCGAGTTTCAAGTTGCAGCCTGAAATAATTTCTGTTTATAAGACAACATTTTATGTAAGTTTTGCTTATTTAGCAGCATGATTTGTTGGTGTTATTTGTTTCAGTTGTGCCTTTCGCTTCATGTTGTATGCGTGTGCCACAAGCTTGATAAAGCATGCAAGTTATTTGAACTATGTTCAAATATCTAATCTATCTAATCTATCTAATCTATCTAATCTTTTTATTGTATTGCAATCTATTTTATTTACTTTATTGCTGTATTATAAGCAACATCTTTGTGTCGCGCTGATAACTGAAGCATGTGAAATGTAATTGAAATTAGATTTCTGCTCCCTGCCGGCACTCAAAATGCAGCCCATAGCCCAGACCTGGGCAAAGTGCGGCCCCAGGGCCATTTGCGGCCCGTTGGCTGTCCCTGACCGGCCCGCGGAGGTCAATGGTAAATTAGGGATCAAACGTAAATACCTGTACTTATTATACGGCTCTTCAGAATGTTCCAAAAAGTTCAGTTAATTTGAATAGGCCATCCCAACGTTCGCAGGTCTGTAAATTCTTTATATTCACTGCTGCGAAAAATGTATGACTGCTGTCATAGGCAACGGGTTTTGTGCTTCTAATTCACACCTCTCATATCATTCCGCAAGTAGTCCGGTCATTTAAGGTAACTGAAAGTCATTGAAACTTGAAGTCAGAAGGTGGGTTGCTTCGCATTTGCTTGAAGACGGCAACAAAATCATTAAAAAGAGGTATTTTGGAGGAATGTCTTCTATTGTTTTGGCAAGTAACCGTATAATAAGCGGGATATTTTTTTCCGTAAAAATATATTTATTTATTTACGTAGGCCTACATTTGTGCTTGTGGGTGTGCCTGCGAGCATTTGCGCTGATAAAAATGTATATTACTATTAATTTGTATACTTATACTATTGCATTGCAAGCTTGATCTCGTGTGTGTGTGTGTGTGCCATGTGTATTGGTCGTCTAGGCACACCTTTAATACTGCAAAAACACGCTCATTTTTAAAATCGTTTTTTGTGAATGATGATTAAATGTTGATTAAATAATGTTGCCGTTTTTACTATGCCTGCACCACATTTTTGATAGCCTAAATGTAACATCTACGCTTACCAGTAGCAGTTAATCAAAACCATACTATTTAATGTTTTTTATAAAGAGATACAACTTATATTGAGCAGAAGTGAGTTCAGCATATTGGTCCAGCCCTCCACAACAGTCCCACTATCTCATGTGGCCCCTTGGGGAAATGAATTGCCCACCCCTGCCATAGCCTATGCCTACATGGGCTTATAGGCAAATTGCTTATATAATAATATATTAATCAGCTAGCTCTATTTTTGTGATGATGACATGACGTCATACAAAATTGCCCCACCAGAAATCTCGGGCTAAAATCGCCACTGATCGACACGCTTGGACAACTCTTCTGATAATGGTTCCATCAAAGAAAGACGTGAGACATATGAATCATGTAAGTCATGCAGGACTTTGTCCCCAGAGGTTAGTAATATCTTGAATGACTGTAAAACCAGGAGAACAGAAGAAGAACCACATGAAACCTCTTCTGAAGAACTACCAGAACTTCACAGACCGTGCAGGCGACTCGTACCTTTGGCATAGCAGTTGGGATTGACAGAGTGATTGGCGAAGCGGATTTTGTTCCCTTTCCGCGTGGCGTCCACAACAAAGTCTGTTCAGGCAACACAAACGGGTAAAGTGGGGGTAAGTGAACTTAGCATGCTCTTCTCTTTCCACATGGATGTGTGAGTGTCACAGGTGCACAGTGCTGCTCTCTCACCGTTATTCAGATTGAAGAGGAAGCTGGACATGTATTTGTCATAGATTCTCCCACGTCTGTCGGCCTCGTCCTGCGAAATCATCTGAATACACACACACACACACACACAAGTGCACATGCAAGCACGCGCGCACACACACACACACACACACACACACACACACACACACACACACACACACACACACACACACACACACGCACACACACACACAAACATGGTGGTGTATCACATGACTGAACCCTAGGATCTGCTGGACTGCATGTAGAACAAGAAACTGTACACTGGTACAAATATGCATCATTGATCGGACCCAAGTACATGTTGTGTGTGTGTGTGTGTGTGTGTGTGTGTGTGTGCGTGTGCGTGTGCGTGTGCGTGCTTACCTCTCCACAGTACTCAGAGATAAACTCATTCTTCTGAACGGACTCTTTGATGAAGGTGCCCCATCCGGCCACATCAGAGGGAGCCAGCAGGAGATGCTGAACACACAGACCATCAAGTCCCATTACAGATGACCTTCTCAAGACGCTAATGCTAATGCGTGTGTTATTAGTCAGTAATACAACTACATTCATTCATAGTCATGCCTCTGGCCTAATACCTTCTTCAGGCCTCTCTGGATGCTGCAGTTCTTGCAGGACACCTGCTTGCTCTCCCAGTGTTCGTCGGCCGCACCGCAGGTCATGCAGAGGTCAGGGTCGCACTCCCGCACCGCCAGGTAGCACGGGCACTGCTTAGTGTTGCACTGCGTTTTACAGCGGCAGCCTGGGAAGCGGTTCTGACCTGCAGCCACATGGGGAGGGGAGGACATCATTATTACATGAATGAATGAATGAATGAATGAATGAATGAATGAATTAAGGCTGAACTCAAAACTTTCCATAGCAATCAGTGTTGCGTTAATATCTATTTGTAGTGTAGACACAATAACACTGCAAAGGTGTGGCAGTTTGTACACGGGTTGGATAATAGTTTTAACACATATAAAGTTTGCTAAGTACCAGACAGACTGAAAACTGACAAACTGTGCAACACATTTTGCACAGTTTATCTGTGAACAGATAAAAGTTACTTTAGCGGCTTTAGTCACTTTAGTGCCATTGCAGAGATTAGCAAAACACACAGTGGCTCATACTGGGCGCTCCTAATAAGTAGTACTGTACATGAGATAATCTGTCCTTGGAGCAATGGGAGAAGAGCCTATAGCCAGACTCCCTGATGAGTATGGACTGAGGTCACTTCTCCTCTGCTTCATGGAGCAATGAGCAGCGTAGACCCACAGCGAAGACTGGTGCTTGCACTGGGTGTGCTGCAGTCACTCTGGCACGCCATGACAAGATGGGGCACAGCATCGCTGTGGGCGGGTTACACGGAGGAGGAATGATGGAGATTGTCATGGGAAACTGCCCACGGCTGTGTGTTATGTAGACCCTTTGTACTGATGGTAGTCAGTTATACAATCACGATGCAGAATTAATACTTTGCTGAGCTGCAAAACTCAACTCCTGGAAATAAGCTATATTTATCACCAGGTGTATGAGTTGGGAGTTCTGTAACACCCACGATTAGCCGCCACTCTGGGTGTGAGAAAACATTTAAACTGTTAAAAAATAAATAAAACTGAGACCTGAGAAGCAATCTTTTAGTCAAATATCCCAGTCCAACGCCACACTGAATGAATGATGGTCTCATGTGGCCCTCTAGTGGTGGTTTAATGGAACGGCTCTGAACATCATTCAGCTCATTATAGCTAATTGTCCTCTTCACTGGTATGTGTCACTGTAGCCATTAGATGTGTTAGTGCCAGTAAACGACAGACCTTTTGGATTTTATAACCCTTCCCCTGGTCTCTGAGGGCAGGGAGTGCCAAGAGTGCAGAACGCAGCTGTGCACCAAAATCCGCTGGGGCCTGGCTGACGTCACTCACATCGTTACAGAGGAAGAAGCACACATATCTACTGACCGGTCGGTTAAATCTGACTAGGAAACATGTTCGCATTTAAAAAAAAGCATTTACTAGCATTTACTAGAATGTACAAAGATGGGGAAATCAAATGTATGAAATGTTGCCACTCAATCTCTTCATAGTTAGCATCAGACTATCCTCACTCTGAAAACGACCCATGTCACTTACTACACGGTACTA
The DNA here is from genome assembly GCF_900700415.2 of Clupea harengus. Lineage (NCBI taxonomy): Eukaryota > Metazoa > Chordata > Actinopteri > Clupeiformes > Clupeidae > Clupea > Clupea harengus. Next base: position 20,114,593 of record NC_045152.1, read on the forward strand.
CAACTCCCATCTCAACCTCCTTCTAGGTTTGTTTTTTTGTAATTCGCATCAACATCCTTCTTCAAACCTTCTTACTGATTTGCACTTCTTTCTTTTGCGCTATTTTTAGTGTCTGTCACTGCAAGTCCCACATGAAGACAAGTTAATTTCCCGAAGCCGGCATATTCCTCTCCAGTATTAGACTTACGACTGCATGAGACTGCACGACTGAGACTTTTTTTCTGGTCTCTGCATGTGTTTGTGTTCAAGTTTGGACCATCGTGGGTTTCGCAGTCTCTTGAGTCCACACATCTGTTCCATGTCGACTGTGTGGTTTGGTGAGTGTCAGGCTGTGTGAGAGTGTGGGGATGTGTTGCCTAGATGTATCTGTGCATACTCACGGGGCTATGTGTGTGTGTGTGTGTGCGTGTGTGTGTGTGTGTGTGTGTGTGTGTTTGTGTGTGTGTGTGTGTGTGTGTGTGTGTGTGTGCGTGTGTGTGTGTGTGTCTGTACCCGTTATTTATGAGTAACTGATGTTCCAGAACACCGCAACTGTGTCAGATCGCTTTCAGATTGCACAAGTCTCAGTGTTTCTGCTCAACACACATCAAATATAAACTTACACGGATATATGCACACTCTCTCTCTCTCTCACACACACACACACACACACACACACGCACAAGCACACATACACACAGATACAATTTATCTGGAGACCACTGCTCTCACACAATGTACCCTAAGTCATTTCCTCTTGGCTCTCTGCCTTGGGAAGGTGGGAGAAGAGCCGTAGAAAGCAGAAGAGGCCGATCATAAAAGTAAAAGACAGTCGGCCCAGTGAGAGCTGAAATCTCCCTGCAACACTTTATTACTCCCTGCTCCCATGTTCTCTCTCTCTCTTTCTCTCTCTCTCTCTCTCCCTCTATCTCTCTCTCTCTCCCTCTCTTTCCACTCTATCGTTCATGTATTCCCACTGTGAGGCAGCACAGGAGTATGTTTGGACTTTGTGTCCCTCCCCCTCCCTCCCCCTCCCTCCCCCTGCCTATCTCTCCATCTCTCTCTCCTTCTTTTTGTCCTCTTTCATGTTCTGTCTCTCTGTCCCTCTCTCTCTCTCTCTCTCTCTCTCTCTCTTCCTCTTCTCATTAATGAATGGGTCACATCCAACACCTGAGACAGATCACTTTACTGCCACTCCTCTCCGGTTACAGCGGTGTGAGAGAGGGATTTGGGAGACAAAAGAGCGAGGGATAAAAGAGGAGGGAGCCGAAGAAGAGGGATTTGGGAAGGAAAGAAAAAAGGGATTGAGCATTTAGGTGAGGATGATATCCTCTGAGCAGCCTACACACTAGGCCTGTCTTCCTTCCGCAGCCAGAGGGATTTGCTTTTGCACATTTGTGTCAAGAAAAGTGTGTATGTGCGTGTTTGTTTGTCTGTGTGAGTGTGTGTGTGGTGAGAGAGAGTCTATGCGAGAGAGTGTGTTTGTGTTTGCTGATGTGTGTGTGTGTTTGTGTGTGAGAGAGAGAGAGAGAGAGAGAGAACGTGTATGTTTGTGTTTGCAGATGTGTGTTTGCATGTGTGTGTGTGTTTGTTTTTTGTCAGCGTGAATGTGTGTGTGTGTGTGTGTGTGTGTGTGTGTGTGTGTGTTTGTTCTGAAGAGCCACTTACACTGGTGGTCACACTGGCAGAATTTCTCGCAGAAGTTCTGGGTCATCACGCAGGGGCAGGAGCTGTCACATGGGTGCTCAGGGTGGTCACATGGCTGGTAGTTATACACCTGATTGGACGAATTATCTGTGTGGGGCAGAGGTAGAGTTATTAGACCAATACTTTACCTGTACACCTTGCACCAAGCACTTCAACAATCAGGGTTGAAATGACAGACAGGCAGACAGACAGATAGACAGGCTGGCAGACAGACATGCAGATAAACACATTTACGTAATAAAAATCAATTTTTGAAGGCTGAGCTGTACCTTTTTTCAGCTGGATTTTGGCCCATAACCTGCAATGGCAAAACCCAGATTGATGCATTTAAATGCTGATTCTTACACATCATTGCAATCTCTTGTATTTATATTATGGTTGACTGACACCTGTCAATCATACCTGTGCTTCCTCTTTTTCTTCTGTGGAGACGCCCCTCCCTCCTGCACTGGCACACGGTGAATCAGCATCTCCTTCATGGCAAAATCATACACCTGAAAACACACACACACACACACACACACACACACACACACACACACACACACACACACACACACACACACACAAACACATAAATTCACCTAAGCACACACGCGCATACAGGCGCTTGAGATGACAAACAAACACCCACATGAAAATCTATGTGCAAACACGAACGTGAGAGAAATCAGATCAATCTAAGAAAACAGGAGCAAGAGAGACAGAGAAAAAAAGAAAAAAGAAAAGACAGAGACAGAGAGATCTCAGGCATTGCAACAGAGACAGAGAGATCTCAGGCATTGCAACAGAGCTGAGCAGCACTGACTTGTCTGCAGGTCTTGGTGCCTATGAGTCTGGAGATGGAGCAGAAGTTGTTGAAGTAGGTGCCATGGAGGACCCTGAAGAGAGACTCTTCCGCCCCGCTCCACTGCTGATCTCCCTGGGCCTCAGCCTTCTCCTCCTCCCCCCTCTCCTCCTCCTCCTGTTTCTGCTTGGTGGGGGTCTGGCAGCGAGAGTTACCTTCTGAGACACCCCAACACGTATATATATACACACACACACACGCACGTGGACATATGCACACACAGAACACCCCACACAGAGACCAACAAAAGGAAGCAGTTCAGCTTTCAGTGCCTCAGGATATTTTACGACATCTTTCCACGCAAGCATTATGTGTGTGTGAGAGTGTGTTCTTTGCCAACCTGAGGAACTGGTGGTGTCATGGTCGCTGTCACCTTCTTTGTTCCCCTCCGTAGAGCCAGTGGACGCAGGGCCACCCGAGCTGGAGGCACAGGGCTGCCGGCGACCACGGCGCGAACGCTGAGATTTTTGAATGTTCTGGTCAGCAAACTCTTTTGCCCCTTTCTAATAGACAAGGAAACAGAGAGACAGAGAGCATACATTAGGGTGTCTGTAGATACATTAGGCCTGTAGGTAAGTATACTGTGTGTAAGTATACTTCAATGTTGGGAAATGTCTATGATTTGACTGTGTGTCTCTTTGAATTGTGGGGGCTGTTGTATGTTGTCTGGTGTAGCTGTGCCGTGTGTTGTCTTCAGACTGTAGATTGCTGTCTGTGTTGTTGTTGAATTGTTGCCTGTTATGTCTGTACTCTGTGATGTGTGTTGTAGTCAAGGGTCAGTCACCTGCAGAAGGAAGCAATTCAGCCCACATGGTTCTGTCTCCATGCGAATCTCTTTGTTCCTCCTCTTGTAAACATTGGGTGAAGCATGGAAGGCTGAAAGCACAGAGAAACACATTCTCACAAAATAATACAAGCATCCAAGGATCACCCAATCCTGTGTTAGATCTATGTGTAGGGAGGGACCTCGTAGTACAATCTGTCTGTGTGGACACTGGGCTATAAGTCTATATCTGTGTGTACACTGGGGTATAAGTATCTGTGTGGACACTGGGCTATAAGTCTATATCTGTGTGTACACTGGGCTATAGGTCTATAGCTGTGTAGAGTCTGTGTGTACACTGGGCTATAGGTCTATATCTGTGTGGAGTCTGTGTGTACACTGGGGTATAAGTATATATCTGTGTGTACACTGGGCTATAAGTCTATATCTGTGTGGAGTCTGTGTACACTGGGCTATAAGTCTATATCTGTGTGTACACTGGGCTATAAGTCTATATCTGTGTGGAGTCTGTGTGTACACTGGGGTATAAGTCTATGTCTGTGTGGAGTCTGTGTACACTGGGGTATAAGTCTATATCTGTGTGGACACTGGGGTATAAGTCTATGTCTGTGTGGAGTCTGTGTACACTGGGGTATAAGTCTATGTCTGTGTGTACACCAGGGTATAAGTGTCACATAGTTTAATCGCAGCAGAACTGATCGGTATGTTCACTTGTCACAGTTTATCATGGAAGTCATAAAACGTTAAAGAGTTAATACTTTTTTGGGGGCTGTGGCTTTTAACAGAATGACTACTGTGAGAACACGTTGAACGATGTGATTGGCCGAAGAAAAATCTATTGGGAGGAGTCAGTAATGTAACATAATTGTGATTGGCCCTAGTGCAAATATGTTTTCTTGCTACAGATGCCAGCAGGTGCACATTTTCCAACATATGGGAGGAAATAACATTTCTGAAGATTTAAATCCCTGTTTCCACTCCATAACAAAGAGAAATCTGACCTGTGTACATTAGAAGTTCATCCTATGGGCCTAAGTCTAAGTCATTGACAACACTGCTCAAGTCCAAATTCCAGGCCAATCATCTTTCCTGTCCCATGCAGCTCCTTAAATAAGACTTTATCAACTTGAGCTTAGCAGTGCACTCATCCTGTTCTCTTTTTTCCTTCCTCGTTTGAGCGCCGCTTTCTTGTTTGGCCTTGCTGAACGTTATTTATGCTGCTAACCTATTGTCCATTTGCTGAAGAACACTTTAGCTTTTTGCTAAAAGGATCAACCATGGAGAAAACATTTACGTCAGCTACCAAATTAAATAAGTAGTGGGTAGAAATGACATTAAAACCCTTATGAAAGCCGTTTTGGAACATTTCAAGGACAAATAAAAAAATACATTAAAACAGGCCATGAATCAAAACTATGAGTTAAAAACACAAGGTGGGAAGGTGGTATAGCTTTCACAATTGTGTGAAACGATGAGTGGGCGAGAGGGCCCACCTACAATAGTAAAGCAGCAGAGAGTGGCCTTCCTACACGTGTCCCTGACAGCCTCTGGGCCCCAGTGCACTGCACCCTCAATACCAGTGGGAGGAGTAGAAGTGAGGAGAGAACATTTAAAAAGAAGATGTAAAAAAGAGAGAGGAGGTTATGTCAGTAGGACATAGAGAGAGAGAGAGAGAGAGAGAGGGAGAGAGAGAGTGTGTGAGAGAGAGAGAGAGAGAGGGAGTATGTGTGTGTGAGAGAGAAACACAGAGAATGAATGCAGAGCAATGCTATACAGATGGGAAAAGTCTGGTGGACAGGAAAAGCTTTTGTCCTCATTATGACAACAGAACTACACAAGCTCTCAAAGCAACCACACAGAAGAGAAGAGATGAATTGGAATGGGATTCAGAGGGGAACAACTGAGGCTACAGTGA
>NC_045152.1:20124824-20269824 GCF_900700415.2 Clupea harengus
CAAGTGACTCGCTGTCTCGGTGGCTGGCAGAAAACACGCGTGCCCCACAAGCACATCCAGCCCTGCACAGTGGAAGTGGGCGTGCCTCAGCGAGACAAGATGAAAACGGTGAAGTGCGTAGCTGGCTTTTACTTTTCCACATTTCATAAGCTCTGCGCGATTAAGTCTGGAAGCTTCTACAACAAAAAATAATTGGTTAATCGTTTGAAGCAGAGTCACTGGGTGCTGTTCCCCCCGTAAACGAGTGGAGAGGAGTGCTGTGTAATAACGCACTTATTCTCGGTCCATCTACATCTCATTCTGACATGTTTAAAGGACCAATTTTGGATGTTCATAGTCTATTTGTGCAAACCGCTAACTGTACATTGGGCACGTTATAACACACTCTCTTCACGCGCACTCGCACAAACTCCTGATAAGCCCTACAGAGATACACTGTCGCAGTTAGAAATACCTCCAGAAGCCCCGTGTCCTACCTCTCGTTAAAAACGTGCGAGCTCTGTTGAAACGTTCCGTTCAGGACTTCGAGTCCCAGAGCGATTCAGAAACGTCCTGTGCCAACGCGAATACGTTCCTGCTGTGAACCCACCGCAGATTGTGGTGTCAGAATGCTTCCATCGAGGATCCGAAGGGATGTGACAAACTGTGTAACGTCTGTAGGCATTCCGAGATTGGAGTTGTGTAGTTAAGAGCTGCGCACTTCGCTGGCACGGTCGGAGCTTGGGTGACGTCTTTATAATGCTCCCACTTCGCGGTTGTTTGGCTGCAGGAGGACGACTCACATGTGTCAATTAAAACAGCAAAAAACAAAACAAAATCTCAATGGATTATTTGTCATTCAGTGTAAGAATAATAATAATAACAACAACGTCGACGATGATTATGCTGGTAATAATAATAATGACGATGGTACTGGTGGTGATGATATTATTAATACTATACTATACTATTTAATACTATACTATTAATACATGGCTAATGTGGTTAATATGGTCGGGGTATTACAAATTGTGATTTTAATACTTTTAAAATCAACACAATGATTGGATTGCATATTCACTCCAGTAGCCTAGGCCTATTAGTACAGTAGGCTACAAATAGCCAAGTAACCTAATCAACGCGGTGATCAGTTTGATTGGTCTACTACTTATGTCTTTGGGGGATTGTAGCCTAAAATGCATGTAACCGAATGCAAGAGAGAGTTCATGGTTAGTTTATTACATTTCGTCTATATTTGTGAATTATTCAGCGTGTTAACTGCGGGTGTCGTGTCCAGCAATCGGACTTCAGTGGTTGTGTTCGTCTCTAGGAGGTGAGCGTGACCACGTGATGGTTGTTTTCCTTCTTGCTTTCCCTTGAGGATGATCTGCGCGAGAACTGCAGTCACAGCGACCGCGGACGCGCGTTCACGCTGATATTTCAATGTCACGTGGTAGGCCTGGTGGCGCAAGAACGCTTGGGGCGACGTGCAACGTTCCGGTTGCATACCTTCATCAGCTATTCCGTGTACCAGAATTAACTTTGAATAAAGGTAACACGAAATATATATTACACAGAGGGTATGCTACATTTACTCCACTTATGTAACCAGCACTTAAACAGCTTTATGGAGTTTTGTTGTAAAACTAGTGAGGTACCTACCTAAAAATCGAACATGCAAACACCACCAATTCTAATGTCTAATTTGAATGCTTGATCACTGTTGGGTTTTGTCCCACAGTTTCGACCAGTTTATTTCTACCAATAACACATTCAGTCTAACCTCCTGAATATCTGTGAAGAGGTTCATATATGCTGTTGAAAGCAGATACAATTGTGTCATTGCAAAGGGTGCTATAGGTTTAAAAGTTTGGTTGTTATAATTGTCATTATTGTTGTAGCCTAAAATAGGCTAATAATAATAACAACAATGTCAGTCATAGACGTTGGAAGTAGGGCAGCCCCCCCTATCGACAGCTTTCCTTTACTGCACAAATGTTTTTTTGTTTTTTTTGTAATACAACATTGGGGCTTACATTTGTCTGACTTTCCTGTATGTCTTCCCTATTTCCTTACAACATAAACAACATGTGTTTTCTCAGCCAAGTGATATGATTGTCAGAAACAGACATGTATTACATATTAGAACTTTTGATTCGCATGCGTGCGCACGTTAACCTGGTTAGTAGGGTCAAATTAGACTAGCAGACAGTTCAAGACAATGTCAGAAGCGGATTCGATTTCTTTAAAAGTAGAGCATAGACTACATACGCTTTTAATACGCCTTTATTGGCATTTCTGCCAGACTGCTAACTTGTGAAAGCGTAATGCAGGCTGCTTACCAACACGCCCTCCAGTGGCATAGTGTCTGAGTTTTAAACCACGCGCACATATGACAGCTCATTTCGGTCTATGCAGGCAAAATGAATAGCAGATAGGCCTAGACTAGTTGTAACGAAGGTAAAAATGGCATTATAGAAAATGTAGTAAAGTAAAAGTAAAACAAATAGTTGGGTAAAAAGTAAAAGTAGCCTAAGTAGTAGCATACTATCAAGGGCCTTTGATTTCCCTAATGACATTTGATTTTACACTTTTTATTAAAGGATTATATTAAGGTGTTTTGATTGATATGAGCATGCGTGACATAGGCTATGCCTTTTTTATATGAAACATTTTAATACTAAAGATGCTTTGTTAACATCAACATTTTACGTTTTTAGTTTTCTTAATAGCTGTATAATACTATTATTATTTGTTGTTGTTTCTTATTACAGCTTTGGGTCAGGCTCATTCATTCTAATTAATGGCATAACGTTGCGAGTTTTAAAGTAGTGTATAATGTGAGATGGGTGAAGTAGCCTAGGCCATGCCCCATGCACCCCTTCCCCGAAAATATTTCCACGTCCCTGATAACAATATTATCCTAATAATAACATGAAAAGGAAATCAAAATGAGTAGTAAAACAAACTTGGTTTACATACAGACGTTCATGATTCATTTGTTAGTAATTTCTTCAAGGGACAGTCGTTTAGTGTGTTTGGGTTGGTTGTTTGCATTACATTTCTCGAACTTTCTTTTTGGTGCAGATCTCTCGCTCAGTTTCTACGCAGCAAACCGTCCAGTTGCGCACACTAGGTGGCGCCATGATGCCGTTTCTTGTCGGACTGCCATGAGTGGACAGAGACGGCTGGTGACTTCTGGTGATTCATAGAGAGGCAGCCTGCTTGTTCGAAGTCTTCTGGCTCTTACTTGTGTTTATACTTTGAAACACAATCTCACAACATATATATTCAGTTGTCTGTTAATTTCTTGTCTTTTTATCATGTAGTGTAATTCTTTGGTTATCCAGGTCCTTCCACCACCTTTGTTCTTTATTTATTTGTAAAATAATTAGGATTTGATCATTACATTCATGTTACTGTTATCATATATTTTCAGCTTTTTTGCAGACATTCCCCCTGTATGCTGCTCATGCATGACAGGTATATTATATAGTTCTAGTTCAGTATTTAGCAGACACGTTTGACTAAAGGGACTTGCAAATCATTAAAGTGAAGACATTTAGGCTAAAGCAAAAACAATCAATTGACGATAATAATAATAATTACCAAAAGTATCATAATATTTATAAAGAATGCTTAAACTAATTAACTAAAAGTGAGTTTTTAAACGCTTTTTAAATGTACCAAGGCTGTCACTGGAATGGACTGCACTAGGCAGGTCCTTCCACCACCGAGGTACCACAAATAAGAAGAATCTTGACTACGATCTCTTGCTGCTGAGAGAGGGCAAAGACAACAGATGCTCATCGGAGGACTGAAGTGGTTGTGAGGGATTTCAATTGAATTATAGCAGGTACAGGGAGTCAGTTAAAGCCCCATTCCGGGAGAATTGGTATTTTTTGCTACTGAGCACCCCCTAAAGTTGCGGAGTGTAGCTCACTTTTACACCACTGTCGTGAATACAAATGTTGCCACGAGACCATCTAATGGACAGTGTAAATGAATTTGAATTTGGAGTATGTGTAATCCGATAAAATGTTGTTGACGACATGCTTAATATACATTGGACAGTGTAATTTAATACAAGCTACCTGAATTAGGTTTTGAAGGTTGCAAACTTCCAAGCCTTATTGGCGTGTGATTTGACGAAGACTGATTCAACTTTTTGACGTGAGATGAATTTATTTGGATGCTAGCCTGAGACAGGATAGGTTGATCACCTTGGGCATTACAAATCTCTGTGAGACAGGGATAACACCAGTAGCGCATGGGCATTGTTGTTGCGTGAGGTGGTGCCATAAAACATTACGTAGTTCTCGCAAGAGGTCTCGTGCCCTGTACCCCAAAGTTACATAGTACAAATACCAGGCGCCCAGGCGTGCTGTGGCAGAGACGCCATTCTCCATATTACAAGCCAGTGTGCCACCAAAATTATTTTGAAGCTGTTATTTTGGGGTAAAATTGTTGCATAATGATTAAGAGTAACCAGCAGAGAAGTTACATGTGTCCTCTTTGGCTGATGAAAGATTGAATGCACCGTCACATTCTGAATCATCTGCAACTGTCTCACCACATATGCAGACAGGCCTGTTATAGTATAGTTACAAATTGACCAGGGCTTGCACAACAAGTTTGTGCCGTTTTAGTTGGGGTCAATGAAGATTAACCAAGCTGGATGTTAATATTTCGTGGGATAGCTGGATTGGCTGGCAATACCAGGAGCTCAGTTTTTGAAAGACTGAGCTGAAGGTGTCCAAACTCATCCAAACTGAAATATCACTGAGACATGCAGAAAGTCGAGCCAATATTCTGCAGTCATCCAGGGGAACGGTCAAGTAAAGCTGAGTATCATCTGTGATAGGAAAACCCATGGGAATGGATGCTGTCATCTAAGGAAGTGGTGTAAATAGAAAATCAGTGGGGTCCATGTACAGATTCCTGAGGAATACCAGATAACTAATGAATTTTAATCCTGTAATAAGGTCAAAAGATAAAGCGTCAAGCAGTCATTTTTTACATAATTTTACCTACCAGGTGTCTAGCACTTTTTGCACCTGTAACTGCTTGGTTGACCCAGGGAGAGTACAAACATACATATATTTCTTCAGTCATCAAGGCTCTTATCACACATAACATTCCTCATCCTAACTCACTAGCCCCCTTATTTCTATTCACTCCCTCAATCATTTACCATTCATCACTCATCACTCCACAACCCCACAATCATCACTCATCACTCATCACCCATCACTCATCACTCATCACTCATCACTCATCACTCATCACTCATCACTCATCACTCCACAACCCCACATTCACCACTCATCACTCATCACTCATCACTCATCACTCATCACTCATCACTCCACAATCATCACTCATCACTCATCATTCATCACTCATCACTTATCACTCCACAACCCCACAATCACCACTGATCTCTGTGTCACTACCACCTCCCTCATACCATGTGGTTTTTATCATCAATATTCACCCCACCACTCAGCACTCTCCTAATCAGGTAGGACTCTTCAAATCACTCTCCTTATCACTGATCTCTCTGTCATTTCATCACTTCCCCTGGCCCATGTTGTTTTTCTTATCACTATACCCATCACTCATCACTTGCTTCCTCAGGTATTACATAGATCATCACTCACCTAATCACTGATCCCTCTCTCCCATCACTTCTCTCATCACTCTTGAAATATTCCAGCTTGTCCCTTGTTGTTTTTCTCATCCTTCTCCTCATCACTCATCACAGTGCTCATCAGACCTCCCTCCCCTCATCCCTCTCTCTCTCTCCTCCTGGAGTCCTGTCTCTTTCTGCACATTCTCCTTGGCCTCAGGCTCTCCTACAGGCCAGCTCTGTTTGTCCTGGAGCTTGCAACAAAAGCAAAGTCGGGCCGGAGGGAAAGCCTGTGTTTGAGTTCTTATCTGCGGAAACTATTTCGTTTGTATACACTGATTCTGTTGCCTTTGGCATTCCGGACAGGACTCAATATCTTCAAAACTACGTGTGGGGGGGGGGATCCTGTGATCTCTGTATTATGAACTAATAGGCAAACTCCTACTGTTTTGTATCATTTCTAAGACAACAATTGTGATTTTAAAGAACTGATGTCAGTTTAGGATATTTCAATACATTTACATGACACTCATCCTGCTGCCAAAAGGTCTTATACTCATTCTCAGTTTTATCACAATTCCACACACCACAACACATTACCAAAATACCAAACACTAAAGTATGCCAATACACTCTGATTTCCATCAATGTTGTATTGAAGCTGAGGATTGTCACACTGATTTTGAATGGCTTCTCCTTGACCTAATGTTGCTTGGATTGTAAGCACACTTGTATTGTAATATCACTTATATTATAAAACACGGCACATTTCTTTGGCAGGTCACAGCAGAGTTTTGGGATGTAGATGTCCCATGAGGGCATACAGGGAATAACCTGACTTGCAACAGGAGTCTGATACTCATGGAGGGTCAACTTTTCTCAGGAAACCATTCTGACTAAACTATACTGACATATATGCTATAACTATCATGTTATAAATCCCCTTTCAAGAACATGCACCAGGGTACGGTTGCTATGGTAATTCAACCCAAGAGGACCAAGAGGGCAAATAAGGGGAAAGTGTGTAGTGGAGTGTATATGTGCAGACACTGTATGCTGCCAGATGTTTTCACCTTACCAAGCTAAAAGGGAAAGCAGGTAAGGCCTATGTAGAGGCATCCTAAAAAACAAATCTGAATTAAAAAAAACATATTTTATGTTATCTTAATTTATATTTATGGTCATTATCTAACTAAATTAACACAAACCCAAAGATCAGGCAGCAAGGCTGCACATTTCATCATTTGGACTTGAAGCATACAAGGAATGTGTATGAGCTGGTTATTGTTTCTGCCTGTATTTACCTCTTCAGAAGACAATGCAGTTTTGTAAGTATAGGTCCATGGCAGAGCATACTACCCCTCAGGGTGGACATTGAACCCAAACATTCCTGCAGAACAGAATAATATAAAAAGTAATTATTGAGAGAGAATGTTTGGGTAGGATGTTTATTGCCACAAGTTGCACAATGAGTTCAAGAGATCCTGAGGATATGAAAAACTGTCACAGGGCTTTCCCAAGGTAGCCCAAGCATGTAATATGATAGTACCGACTGGACTAAAAGAAACACGGGTAAAAAGCAAATAAAGTCAAACCTGTTGGGCCTTCCGAGGAGGAGTATCCCTATAATGGCCAGACAATGTAAAGCTTTACACGACTTCACTAAATCAAGAAGGAAAACATCTGCAGAAAGTTTCAAAGCACTGGTCATGACAGTCATCTGGTTTTGTAATACAGACCATGCCCACCTCTGGCTGATACTGCTGAAACAGTATTTGCTGGGATGATTGGTAAGACAACTTATGGGTCTTTTGGTGAGCAAAACAAAATTCATTCTTGATGGCATTGGGCTCTGACACATCGTTCCACATGTGATGTGTAAATGGTGAAAAGTGACCTTTAGTTACCCTTAGCTCCTCCTTACACCTCCATCTTGTAGTCTATGTTCAAGCCAGAGCTCTTACACCACTGTTCCTGAGTCATTAAATAAGTTTCAGTGCACAGTCTGGAGGAAGTCAGCGCAGAGAGAAGAAACGCTCAACTCTGATTAGAAAGAAAATGTGGAAACAATTTTGGCTCTCAGAACTCACAAGGCCCTGATCCAAGCCCAGCTGAGAGCGAAAAAGAGAGAGGAACAGCTGAGCTGTGTGTGTGTGTGTGTGTGTGTGTGTGTGTGTGTGTGTGTGTGTGTGTGTGTGTGTGTGTGTGTGTGTGTGTGAGAGAGCATGTTTGTGAGAGAGAGTGTGAATTTGTGTGAGTGTGTGTTTGTAACACTTGAACACGGCCCAGTCCCAGGGCTGTGTTAACGGGAAGAACTGTGATTGTACAGTGTGCTGCATGCATGCGTCAGTGAGAGAGACTGGGCCGCGTGTGCGTCAGCAGCAGGGAAAGCCATTCCTCGGGGCCAACGCTGGGGGGATTGTTTGTCATCAGACCTCATCTCTCACACAGAAAAACACATTGCATGCGCTCGGAGTCTCTGAGTCTTTGGATTCGACCCAGCAGCCTGAGAGAGACCCATGTGTGCCTTACTTGGCCTCTCTCCCGCCGCGCTGCTCAGGGTGTAGCAGTGACGGACTACATCTATGTCTCCATGTCACATCACGTCTGTGGTGACGGAGTAACTGTGGAGAGCGGACACCAAGAGCATGTGATCCAGAAACTCAGTGTCAGATTTAAAGCAGAAGTGTGCGCACACACACATCCATGTTTAACAGACTACACACTGACAGAGTTACTCTTACGGCCAACAACTCTGCAGAGAAAAAAACGACACTCTCACTCCCAAATCTGTGAGGATGAGAGGAAACACCTGGAAGGGAGAAACGGTACAGCACCTGTGTAGTTCTGCACCCAGACACACATGCTGAGAGTGTCAGTTAACATGGCAATGAGCAAGATGGTGTGTTCGCAAGCTTCAGTGAGGTCTGAGCAAATCAAAGAGTCACACCGGTTATTTATCTACCATCACGCTGTGGTGCTGCGCTCAACACCAGTGAAGCAGATGTTCGCCCTCCCTGATAAACCCACCGACGCCTGGCTGGACATCCCTGTTCACAGACCACAGGGCGGTCGCTGTGGATGACATACATGCGTGGAGGACTGGAATGTACAGATAGCCGTGAGTCAGTTGCTGTAGAATTTTGAGTCATTGAACAGATATTCATGTACACACGCACACAAAGACACACAGACACACAGACACACACACACACATACACACACTAAGACACACACACACACACACACACACACACACACAAAGAAACACAAACACACACACACACACAAAGGACAAACCAACACTGTTTTTAAATCCAATCTGACAACATGCTTCTAGAGATTTGATACATATGACTGTGACGATGAAAAAAAATCACAAAATGCTTGTGATGAATGCAAATGATGTGTGTACTAAATTTAATAATGGGTTTAACCAACTTTCTGGCAAAATTGTTGTAAGCCTTGTGAGAGACTTGAGACTTGAGATTAGTGCCAGTTAATCACCATCAGACAAAATCATCAGTGAGAGGACATTTTTAACTCATGCCACTCTGACTTTGTCACAACAACTCTGACACTATGAATCATTTTAATCCAAAGATTTAAGAGAAATGGCTAAAGCCAACCAAACATCCCAAGTGCTTCTTCACTTCTTCAGAAACACTCAGACCATCTCTGCCGGGTTTCATGATCTAGTCCTGACAAAGAGAGACTCCATTAGGTCAATTTAAGCCACAGCAATGTATCGGAGCTCGGGACTTTGAGGCTAACGTATGTCAGGTAGAACACTGCTAGAAGTCTCCTTTCTACTACTGCTGACAGTCTCTGAGAGGCACCTGTCACTCTGGGCTCTGTTCACTGACCCAGCAGAGTAGACAGTGGATAAAACTGATATGAAGTGACTGAACAAAGACTGTTGGGTCATGATGCCTGCACTGTTACTGTGATTAGACATGGGACAGAAGTGGAAGGGTGCAACCTAACTGAATATGTGAGCTGGACATATGTCTCTGGAGGGGTGGGGGTTGGTAACTGATCAGTTAACTCCCCTCTGAACTGCGTACTCAGATACCTGAGGCTATAAAAACACTGAGCTTACCGGATCGAATGGAAAGATCTATTGGCAAGTTAACGCTTTGTTGTTCAGTCAAGCGTACGTGTGAGATACAGATAGAGGAATTATATTTATTCTAGGGGTGAGAGAGAGAGAGATACTGTAGCTGCAGCAACAGTGACAAAACAAAAAAAAGGGATTTGGGAGTTGTGGACAAGAGAGAGAGAGCAGAAGAGGCTGCTGGTGCGGCTGCCCCATTGTGAGCGCTCACCACCCATCTGAGGAAATTAACACTTCCTGTTGTTTTTATAGCACTTTCCTCCCGACAGCGTCTCTCACATGCTCTCCGAGTTGGCCAGGGAGAGACAGAGGCGAGCCGACAACATGAGAACCTCAGCCTGGGTCCCCTCTCCTTCTCCTCTTGTTTGGGGTAAGCTATGTCGTTCTTACTTGACTGTTACTGGAGGCATAAACAAAGAGAAAAGGGGAACAGAGAGGAAGAGAAAAAGAGGAGGAAACAGAGCTTGACAGAGCAGTTTTAGACCACTGGGTTTGTGTGTAGCAGTGCTAAGCTGACTGGAGGGTTGAGAATTCTCACAGGCAGTTTGGAGTGCAGGGTTGAATGTGTTTGGGAACAAATGTAGAGGTATTAAATTAGTCTAGTGAACACTGACACATATTTGACTCAAAACTCAAAGCGTTGTTTTTTCCTATGTGCATACATTACCTGACACATAATAATGTTATTTAAATGGTTACTCTTGGTATATAGTAGAGAGGGGAAACTAATTTGGGTGGATAGATATTCTTGTTAATGAATTTGATTTCAGTGGTGAAGTATTCATTTTCAGAAGCTTAGTGGGCCAATTTGTCCTGCTACTGCAACCAATGAAAGTGGTTAAAAGAGAAGCACAGGAAATGACCACGAGAGACCCTTTGCACAGGAAACATGGGAGGAGAGGGCATCTCTTTTCCATCCTGTCCTTCTCAGACGCTCAAGCACTCTTTGTCTCACTTGAATGAATGAATAGTCCATCACAATTACAACTGGAACATGTGCAGCATTCTGCTCCCTCCTTATCTTCATGTACTATGTGTGTGTGTGTGTGTGTGTGTGTGTGTGTGTGTGTGCGTGTGTGTGTGTGTGTGTGTGTGTGTGTGTGTGACAATGTGCAAATGCAATGAAATGTCACTGTATTCACATGAGTGTGTGTGTCCATCTCTGTGACTGGCTGTATTAAGACTTATTTCTGGATGGCCATGTGTGTGACCATGAGTGTTGTCTTCATAGTAATCTACGGAAGCCTGCTGCTAGGACAGACCAGGGCTCTGGTCAACGAGAGCAAGGACATAGGGGACAGGAAGGATGCAGAGAGCACCAAAGAAATCTGGGTGAGTATTCTAGATTCTAGTTCTGAAAGTGTATTTGGGTCTTTGCAATATTAAACCTTTAATTTAGTTTGATCCAATACATTGCAGTATGACTTCCTAGGATTAGTCGTCACTGTCCACATGTGTTTAGTTAGCCAGGGAGGAGTGGCTGTTTAATCCTTTATTAGGACTCATATTTGTCTCATGTTTGATATGTTCCAATCCATTGAGGTGATGGTTTGTCAGGTCAGTGACATGCCATAAAGGGCAGGGTGTATGTGATAGACTGATGGCTGTGATTCATAAACAACCCCCTCACAGCTCCATGCTACCACACAAGCCCAAACCCATTTTTTTTACACCAATATAGGAGTAGAGAGTATCTCCTGAGGGAGTAGAAAGAGAGTGTATCAAAATGTACTGTGAATGTTGCCAATTACTTCAAATCCTCTAGGAAAACAAATCAACAACAGGATGTTGTGAACATCAGCATCTAAACATCTTTGAGTGTATATAATTACCAAGCAGCCTGATCTGTGTCTTAGATTACAAAGAGGAAGGACACAGACAACAAGGACACATTAGTGACAACTAACCTTAATCAACCTTGGTTTTCACAAAACACTGCTCAAACCTGGGTTCATATTGAGGTTGACATCAAACTTCTCCTTGTCTTTTAAACACAGACGATCAGGCCCTCGTCACCAGTGCCAACACAGGAAACAGCACCACTGAGTAAGAACCCTTTTCTACTCTATGCATGCACATACAGTTGTAGCAATATAATATGCATCCATTCATGTAATTGAAGCTAATTACATCAAACCAGCAACAAGACAAAAAAGGCTGGCAAGTGATGAGACAGGGCAAATACTGTAATGCCCTGAAAACAAGACACTCCATCTTGTACGGGCTACATAGCTTTCTTGTGATTTTCTGAGCTGTATGTGTATCTGTATGTATTGAAGAAAAAAGCATACACACACACACACACACATCAGTCAGCAGAGATGATCAGCATCATGGGACTACACCTTCTAAACAAAGCAGTGGAGCAGGTCTCAGAGGTGCCACTGAGGTCAGTATCAGTGTGCTGCCAAGATCAAACCATCATCAAGATGATAATTCATGGGATGGCAACAGAGAGAAGGGGAAAACGTGTAAAACGTGACAAACAAGCAAGAGTACACTCTCCAAGAATTTTCTTCACTCGTTTTGTTCTGTCTCTAAAGGATTTTTACCTGATCGTATGATAGATTCTTCAGATGATTTGGGAGATTATAGTGAAAACACTAGTGATATTTTGACCATGTTCCACGAAAGGGGTTTCTGTGATCCCGTGTGGGACTTGATGTGAATGCTAAGTGTGAGTGCAAGTCCACGGGAGATCAAGTCAGTCAAGAAAGAACAAACACTCGTGTGTGGATGTGGACGCGGGCCTCTTGCTGAGAAAAGCACAACAGATATTGAGTTAACTGCCAAGAGCAATAGCCATGGGGGATCTTTTTCAGGCCAGCAAACACACAGGGCAGGCTTGCTGGCCAATACAGGACCAATGAGATTGGCCACATGGCCCACACATGGATTGTGTCAAAGGTTAATCGAAACCTTATTGTCAGCAATATCTCCCTCCTTGTCATTCAGCCAATCCGAATTCACATCTTCATTAACCAATGCACCCACAAAATACCGCACTATACAATATAACAAGGGACAGCACCACTTCATAACAGTGAGGTGAACAAGTCACAGCAATATGAAATAGCACAGGCTTCCACAACACAACGCATGTCAGTTACAGTCAAATTGTAACACATTTTTAACATGTATTAACGTCTTGTAGTTTCAATGACCAAAAAAGGGCTGTTTGTGGTCTTTCTAACCTGAAGGTCTTAAAGGACTTGCGCTCACATGGTCAACATGGCAAACACAGCCTGCAAATGTTACGTAAAGCTCCTGGCTCATACAGAGCTTTGAACAGCCTCACTCGCTTCCTTTGAAGTGAAGCTCTAAAATTGCGGCTGGTCTGAAACTGTGGGTCTGCGGCGCTATAGACAGATATTATTGAGAGCATTGTCCTTGTAGAACAGCTGTCGATTTAGAAAAGTGGAGAATTCTTTCTGAAAAGTTTTGCACCTGGTCTAGTACTGCCTGCGTGTAACCGCGCCTTGGGACAGGGCAAAGGACAATCGTACCCACCCCTCCACATGAAAACTGAGACGATAGATGAGATGCTAGGAGAGGAAGAGCAAAAGAGGGCGACAGGAGCGGTCAGGAAGTGGGCAGTCCCGTTACCATCAGGATCATCTGGTAACCTCTGGTAAGACTGCCTCAACATCTGGTAACTGAAGGTTACGAGGCGTCGCGTTCCCACCCTCTTGCATTTCCTGTTATGTTAGGTCGGCACGCTTAGAAACTCTCTGCAGACGGTCATCAAGTCCCGCCTCGATTTCTCTGTCATGAGGGGAACCCTTACTTTCTTTGGAGTGTTCCTCTCTATTTTATCCGGTAAGTGTGATTTCAGTGGACTAGAAACTTTCACCATGTTCTTGCTACCCGGAGCCTGTCACAATTCTGCACCGAGTCACTAGTTATGGCTTAGCAGACAGTGTGGACTGTTGCCTTGGTAAGGTTACTACGTGTGATCTAATATTTAGAGATCGCGCTGTAAGGGCTTGTCTCTTTCAGATGAATACAGAAACATGTCCTTTCCTCACTCTTCATTCAAAATATTTTTTTCTCTTTTCTTCAGGTATTACTAAAGGAATGTTGAATGAAACATACGGTAAGAAAAAAAAAATCTGATTCCGTTTGTAGGCTTTGTTCTTGAGAAGTTGTAGCAAATTAATAACGTACAAAAATAATAACGGAGAACTTTTAAATTATCAGCGATGAAAGAAGCTAAACTGTAGATGCGTTACTTGCCCTAAGATATAAACAATTTTTGTTGTTGTTTTTCCTTTGCTTTACAGCTTGTGGCAATAAAAGCGCTCACTGTAATGGCTATTGTGAAATTTGTGGGGACTTCCCAAGGAGTTTCTGCTATGAGTTTCTGCAAAATGAAACGTGTTACAAGACATTTAAAGAGACCATGAAGCAATTTAACAACACAGACCTATGCATATGGAATCTGGTGCAAAAGTAGGTGTTTTTTGTTAGTACTTTATTGTTCATCCAGTGTGGCAGGGAACCAACAATTGATAACCCTCTCTCAATGTCATAGGCCCTACAACACCTTCACAGAATGCACTGAGGAGATTGCCGATTGTCTACTGATTCCATGGCCCAATTCTGTGGTGGAGAATATCTTTGTTGAAATTCACACCGAGTACTTCCAAAACTGTGCCCTGGAGGAGCTTAGGGACCCTCCTCCCAGCATCGTATTTGCCCTTGTCATGACCCCTATCTGCCTCATCCCGATCATGGTCTTCCTCGTCGTGCTGAAGACCAAGAATGGAGACGGGAGGTCTTGACGTGCGGCTGCCATCCACGCTGGTTTGGGCACACACATCTCCCACCCTGTATCCATATCCTTGCAAGTCATCTCTCTCTTGCATCTCATCTCATGCTCTGCAGTGTTGTTATTTCGAGTGAGGGGAGGGTGTCGTTTTTTGGTTTCACAGACTGCCTTGGACTGCTTTGTGCTCAATCTCATTCAATGTGAATGCACTCCCTCTCCTTGCCATCAAAACTTTCTTATAGAACCAGGTGTTAATTGTTAAGTGCCATGATCTTACTCTTTTTGAGGTCTCCTTAATTACCACTTCATTGTGGTCTCAAGGCGGTTAGAAATGTAAGACTTTCAGTAGCCTATAACTTCAAGACATGCACTTTTTATGTGTCCAGTAATGTCAGGATTGGAAAAAGGAAATTGCACATGGTTGAAATGAACTGGAGATGCATCTGCAGTCTCAGATGTTGCTGTTGATACATGATCCTTGATATCAGCCTTTCCTCATAACTCCTGCTCAATACTCATCATGGCTTTAGGATGTTGTGTGGTTTTTCCTAGAATATTTCAGAACTTGAACTACACATCTCGGAATTTTCTACTCATATTTTGTAATCAATACACTGCATAAAGGGTGTCATGAAATTATATTTTCATACAAACATTATTTTCATAGCACTTGCAATGTTGGGCATCAGTTTGATGACAAAAGCCCCATGGCTTGCTGAGAAAGTGACAGGGCCATTGTTGGCTGTATATCTCAGATGCACATAGGAAAAACAAAGACGAGGCCATTGCAGCCAATAATGGTATTATAAATAATAATAATAATGTGTATTTTAAAATTGTAATTACAATTGTTTTGTATTCTCCATTACCTGACTGCAGATTGTTGAATGTACCAGGGATCAGACAAGAGGTCAGCATCGCCTGACAGGAAAATTAGGGCGTGCTCTCCGACAATAGGCCAGTGGCATTGAGGATGGCCAGAATAGACTGTTCTGATTGGCTGAGGAAATGGACGGTCAGGGTTGAGGACAAGCCTCAGCAACACAATAGGGTGGAATGATTTCCGGGCATTGTCCTCTAACGAGAGTGTGATGAGACTTGTGTCTCGCGATTCTTCTCAGCTCTGTCAGAAACCCGGTTTGGCAAAGTTGTCCATGCCGTAGATATATTTTTAGATAATGTAATAATGCAATAAGAATGTATTGACAATATGCATTTTTTTGCATGACAATGAAAGTGTAATGAATATGGAGTGGCTTTCAGTTAAAACGACCAAATAAATATTTACTCCCTTTGTCTACTTGTGCTGTTTATGTACTTTGTATCATAATCTGTGCCATGTATTGTGCCATTCAGTCAGTGTGCTTCCCTTCAACGTTTGTCTGGGACCATTCTCATTTGTAAGCCTGTGATGTAGCAAACAATTCCCTTCTCATTATAGCACCCTGGATTTTCTTTCATTCCCTTCAAATAGCACTTGTTAAATACTGTACATTTCTCTACTGAAGAAAAATGTCAGGAAGATTGATATGAGGGATCAAAATAGAAAGCAGGGAAGTAGAAATTGTAGGCATTTCACATTTCATCAATACTGGCTAATCAAGGAATGGCAATCTTGAGAGACACAGAATGGAGAACAGACAATGTAATTTGTTCAACATGCAAAAGCATCTTGACCCTGAACACCTGCAGATGATCTTGGACATCTGTGTTCTGTGTTCAGCTGCAATCTTTACATCAGACAAACTAGCCGTTGGGGAGAGATTTGGGGAGATATGTACATAAGCTCATCAAACCATCCCCCTGGCCCTACTGAATATGCCCTTTCATCACACAGCTGTTGGCTGGTACAATGGGATATGAGAATTCAAATGTGTGCACAGTAGAAAGACTGCCCTCCTGAGGTTAGTGACCATCAGGTCATTTTACATTTTACAATTTTACCTTTAAATTATTTTCGATGACGTGTGAAATCAGAGACTAATTATAAGGTTATCATTTTTAGATATTGGATAGTGAGGACACATTAGCTGTTACTCATAAGAACCATAACCCATAAATAACATTACGTTCTCAACAATGTTTATCCTCAGAATATGCACAACCAATCAGCAAACAATCACACTATTGTTACTGTAAAAAGAAAACAAGACAATATTAGTGTATTTTCTTTTAGTTCTGTAACATATTTTGTATATCAAAATATTAAACCCAACAAACACTAATAAAACTTTACATTAACACAAACACCAGAACACACAGATGCAGGTAAAAGTAACACTAGCCATGGAGATAAATAGAAGAACATGTGTGTAAATGTATGTGTGTGTATTTGTGTATACAAGTCTTATGATCCTAAGAGTGAGTCCTGATTCTCCACACAGGACTTCAGAGTGAGAACTTGAAAACACTGGATATAAAAGGGGGGGGGAAGGGTGTGTGTGTGTGTGTAGAGAGAGAGAGAAGGGTCATTGCTGGTCCCAAGATGAGGTTGAGGAGTGGCGACTGGTCTCGGAGTGAGGGTTAGGGTTTAGTAGGGACGGTCCCTGCGGTCGTGCCGGTGGTCCGCCCTGTAGCAACACCACAACCATTACTCTCATCATCATCATCACACAGCCTCATTATCAATGTAATCATCATAATATCATAGTCACTGTCATTGTCAGACACATTAAAAGTCTCATCACCACCATGATGATGATCTTTATCCCACAGGAAGAAAAAATACTGCCCACCTTCCGTCCATTTTGCCAGGGCCGAAGCCTCCACGGTCCCCTCCGCGGTCCCCTCCGCGGTCCCCTCCGCGGTCCCCTCCGCGGTCCCCTCCGCGCCCTCGGAATCCCCCACGGTCTCCTTCACGACCTCGGAAGCCTCCGCGATCAAAGCCACCCCTGCCCCCTCGATCTCCTCCAAAGCCCCCACCTCCTCCTGCTGGAAAAAGAGAGAGAGAGAAAAAGAGAGATCAAAACTGAGAAATGGCGACATTTCTTTCTTTCTGCCGCACATACAATGCATTGCCTTTACAAGGTTCGATTAGCGGCCTGTGCTTTACTAATCAGTAGCTCTATAATTATGATGGATGTGTGAGCTCAAAAAAAAGTAGGACACACACTAACTCTAGAAACAAACTGTCTATCGAAGCAAAAAACTCTCCCCAGCTGGAAACCCATTAAGCTGTCCGTACACCCACCCATCCACCCCTCTCTCACCTCCTACAGGCGACATCCCTCCAGACCCCTCTGGTTTGGGGGCTTTGCACTGGTTGCACTCGTTCCTCCAGGAGAAGTTCAGGTTTCCACACGTCCTGCATCATGACATGATCACATTACCACTGGAAATGACGTGCACTTTTACACCTGGACGTGGCACAAAGACCATACTATGACATTACTTGAAACGGACTCTGCCAGAGGGCAGAGCAGCTGGTCACAAACTCACGGATTAGAGCACTTCCAGTCTCCAGCTCTCTGCTGCCCTCCACCTGAACCTCCATTACCACCGGCGGCGCCGCTCCCGCCTCCGCCGCCACCTCCTCCTCCTCCTCCTCCTCCTCCTCCTCCATTGTTGCCTGGGAATCCACCCCCTCGGGCGCCTCCAAAGCCACCCCGACCCATGGGCCCTGCGGGAGGCACATTAGACAGCATGGATCCCCCAATACCATACTGCATAAGGTCAAGTCAAACACACTTGTTTTAACTACCCTTACACAGCTTAAGCTGCTATGGTGGGATTTATGACATGGTGTCATGTGTCGTGATTTTAAAACTTGATATAAGATAAGATCTCTTGATATAACACACACACACACACACACACACACACACACACACACACACACACACACACACACACACACACACACACACACACACACACACACACACACACACACACACACACACACACAGACACACACAGACACACCTCCTCTACCTCGACCGCCTCTCATGCCTCCTCCCCGGCTTCCAAACTCTGCTCGTCGGGTGGCGAAGGACACCTTAATGCGGTTACCACTGAAGTCCTTCCCTATTGAAATCAAGTTGGGACGGCGAGACATCAGAACACACTGCAGACCAGACAATTCTGATGAACACGACAGAAATGAGAGCCCGTCCAACTAGCCACCTAACCAATCAGACATGCCCAATCCATCACTGTGGCGAACAATAGATCAAACTTACCATCAAACCAATCAATGGCTGCCTTGGCTGAGGGTGGGTCATCAAAAGAGACTGTGGCTTCTCCTTTCAGCTTGCCTGATTCGCGGTCTGTGTAGAGGTTGATCATGGGCAAGCCTGTCTTCTTATTGATCTGAGAGATGAGGCGGGAGAGAAAGTGAGGTGAGCACCAATGTCAACGCCAATCTTGACTGAAATAATATTTTATGTAACAAGCTTCACCCTCGTGAGTGAAACACCTGTGTGGCTGAGGCTTTCAGAAAGTCAAAACAGCACTGAGACGACCACTGTCCACTCCCAGTGAGAACACGCACTGTGTACCTTGATGATGCCAATCTGCTTGAAGTAGTCAGCCACCGACTCCACGGTATAGGTATCACCCAGACCCTGAACGAAGATGGTGTTGTTGTCAGCGTTCTCCGGATCTACCACTGTGAGAGAGAGAAGACAGACACATTATTAGACAGATGTTGTGGTCCAGAACTTACATCACTGAATACACGTACAAGATAGAGTCACAAGACCCAATGGATTGTGTATAAGGAGTATGTATTGCAAGTATCTAATATAGGATAGAAATCACAAGATAATAAAGAATGAAACAAAAAAAGAAACATGACAAGCAAAAAGCATAAAATGTTCAAATGTTCTTGTGGAGGGGCCAGATCACTGACATATCTGGGGTGGTAACCAGTGGCCTGTGGGTGACCTGCTCATTGAGTAGTCAGAGTGTAGGTGACAACAGGCTACTTACTTGAGCTTGGCCCCCCAGGTCCTGGGAGTCTGGGGCCTAGCAAGAGAAAAGGAGGAACATCAGCCGTTTTCAGGACACATACAAAAAGACACACATACACACACACACACAACCCAATTTATAAACCCTTAAAAGGTATCTCCCTCATTTTTGAGCATGCCTTGCACTTTTTTTCTGGAAACTGTAGAACAGGGTTTGCCTTTTAGACCACAGGCCTAAATGTAGTCCACCCAATCCCTTAAGGCCTCACACTGCGCTCACACAGAACCCAACACACATCACTACCAATGGCCTCATACACACTTACAAATGTATGCATACATCCATACAAGCACACTGATGGTGAAACTGCTGATTCGTGGCAGGTCTTAGTAGTTGTGACACTTTTCGATTTAGCAACACACTCCTACAGTTCTCAGAGTGCTATTGCACGCATTATTACAAAAAAACAAAGTACCATATCCAACACCATTTTGCATTTTCCTTGTGTAGAGAGAGGTGCTTTGGTCACAGTTGAAGAGTGCAACACTGAAAACATCCTGTGGTGTTTGAAGACCATTTGATCATTTTGCGAATAGATTTCTCATATATGTAGATAGAGGTCACACAAGCTTTGCACACCTGGACTGATCTCTGTCATACTCCCATAGAGCATTTGTATTGCATTTCAATCAACGCCACATCACATAAAAAAAACAAAAGGTAACAATCATGGGACAAACAGCTCAGTGAAGCACAGCAATAAATCTTGATGAGGTCTCATCACCAGCCTCTTTTCCTTGATGTTACATTGTGCATACAGCGGACCCACTCTGAACACCGTCAACTCAAGAAGCTTGCACATTCGCTCAAACAGATCCTCAGATTTTGTCTCTGAAGGTTTATCCTGCCTTTGTTTTTTATTTACACTTAAAAAAAGTGCTCTAATTTGTCTTTTGGTACTTCAACAATGCACTGTAAATTTGCATTTCTGGACATCCAAGATTTTTTCACGACAAGGTGTTTTCCTTAATTGTGGACCTCTGGATCTTGTTCTTCAAGGATTATGATGCTGCCTTGCCGACTCAATTCAGCAGAGTGACAGTGTGTTTGGTTTTAACACCTGGGAACTCAGTTTTGCAGACAAACTGAACTGGGCGCATACGTGTCATGAAGAATACATTTCCACTGCACCACACTTAACAACCGCTGGGTCTTAGCTTTGGGTACTTGTAGTTTTCTCTTGTAGCTCAACTTGTAGAGCCAGGTGCTAAAACACCAAAGTCATGGGTTCGATACCCAGGGAGCAGACATAGCTATGAGAATGTATATCTGTGCTGTACCATAAGTGGCACTGGATAAAAGCGTTTGTTATTTGAATAAATGTAAATGTTGTAGGTGCAACTGGACACAACAGAGCAATTCTACCAGCATCCTGACGGAAACACAATTCAACTAGCTCTTCTGACACACATGTGCAAACACAGCACTAATCAGAATACATTTCCCCCCAGATATATTTCAAATGCAATCCAAGGCTAATTCAGCCAAAACCCACTGGAGTTTGCAGTGTTGGGTTTCAATGGCAAAATGTGATAACGAGTGAAATTAATTCCTCAACCGATGAAGGCCGCTTTCTTTAGCTTTAGGTGTCTGGGTAGAAGTTCACGTGATCAACCTGTGGACCAGTGTTGCATGTGTACAGATCACACCCATGTGATCAACTCAATTTTGATACATTTCACTTTGGAGACAGTACCAAATAGTACTGGTACACCTCATCTGGAAGAGACAAGCAACAGTGTTTGAAACCAAACACTTAAGTGAAACATGCCAAGGCCTGGAATTCTCATGTTTTTAGTTTTTTTGCCATGTGCCCAAGAGCATATCATGATGTGAAAAGGTATTCCCAAATGTTTCTTTAAGTAAGACTCATTGAATGGCCTGAGACTTTCTCGTTTGAAGGTGGAGTTAAAATCTCTGCTTTCCTCCAGTCAGAACCTCAGACAGGCTCAAAGGCATTGATTGGGCATCCAAGATGGCAGTCAAATATGAGATCAAGGCAACAGGTTTGAAAACAAAGTTACGGGTTTTATGTAACTTACCATGACAACTCAGCACTATTAAACATTACAAAACATTGCGCATTATAATCTAGTGGTAAAGAAACCAATCAAGTGGGAAGATTCATCAATATATATCTATTTATATTCATATCAATGAATCATTTAATTGTTATGTACATTTTATATGGTGGCATCAAACAGCCCCTTAAATACCCATGTAAGCTAGGCTCGATACACATACAACTGAGACACACCCACAGCTCATGTACAGACACAACCACACCGAACACACACAACAAACATGATCCACCTGAGTTGTCGATTTAGAGATTGGTGTTTGGCACATCTACATTTTATGTCCAACCATACACACCACGCCATTTTGTCTTGTTGACAAAAGTATAATATGAAAAGCATTGACTGAACAGTTGATTTCCCCAGTGTTAAGTAGAGAAACCTCCCATTTGTGGAAAAGACATGCTGGAGAAAGCCCTTTTGTAATCCCTTGTAGAGTCTCATTTAAAGAGTTTGTCACTTACCACCAAACTTATTGAATCCTCCTCGATCGCCCGTTCTGATGGAGAGGGAGAGAGAAGCAAGTCGATTGGGGCCTCTGGTGAGTTTGGGCCCGACCACTCCTGCTCACCCCAATGTCGCTTTGGGGGACCAGGAACACCCTTCAGTAATTCCATTTCTACCGGTCCTTCCTCTTTTTCTTTCCTCCTCGCCTGCTTCTTCCCCAACCCTCATGTCAATACTCAAAATGTCTCTAACACTTAGATTTAGTAGCAGCAGCAGCAAGCGATGATCTTGTAGGATCGCCCCAGTAGCTACTGCTTCTCCCACTAAAGAGATGCTTTAACATTCTAACGGACTTTTCTTTTTTGGTGAGATTTTTTTTTCATTACACCAAGTCCATCGAGTCACCACTCGATGCAACAACAACCATTTACCAACTCTTTCCTTTTTTCACTTTGCATGGCACTGTCAGCTATCTGCTGGGTTTGAAGTGTTTGAGATGTTAACTCTGCCACATCACCGCATCAGGTTCCATTTTCACGTCGATTTCTTCCCTTCCTTCTGTCTTACAAAACCCTTTCCCTGCAGCTGTGGCTACCCTGTCAGAGCCCCATTTGGAGGTTTGGACAGCCCCTTGTGCCCTGCCCCTCCCACCTTTAAAGCAAAGCCAACCACAACACGCCCTGGAGGACGTGAGACCCTAGGAGGAGATTGGTAGAGTGATTAAAACATTCATCACATATGGCTGTCACCCTGCAGGAGGAGGGAGGAGAATTAAGGGAACAGGGACCATGGGAATAGTGAGCCGGTGCCACTAATACTTATAGGTTATAACCAGTGAAAGGGTTAATAATACTTATGGGTTATAACCAGTGAAAGGGTTAATATTAATGTCATTCTCAATTTGGTACAGTTATCACCATTTAGGTCCTTTTCGTCTTTCCTGTAATAATGAGCTATACAAAAACATCTGAACTGAATAGTGTGTCTAATATGCATGTCCTTTTTACCTCTAACTTCAGTGCTGTCCAAAAAGCCTGCAGCAGTACCTCAACACAGGTTTGAGGAGAAGAGTAGGAAGAGTGTATCCAAATGTTACATGTACTTAAATGTAACGCAAGGATTTTCCAGCATGAGACACTGTTTTGGTGTTAGTCTGCAGTGGTTGTAAGCACCTTGGCTGATATGCGATTACAGGGTCCTAACCCCTTGGTGAGTGCAGAGTTACTTTCTGAGAGGACAAAATGGTTCCTGCTGTACTTCACTTAAGATCTTTGTCAGGATTGCTCACACATGTAACACACCATCACTCTGGACCACATATAAATGCAGTGTTTCATGTCATGGTCAGATGTCTCAGTTCAAAGCCGCTGTGATCAATGCTGTGGCCCCCCTGTGGACCCACATGGTTTAGTTTAGGGCTCTAGAGATTGATATTTTTTTTAGACCCCCTTTAAGCATTGTGAACCACAGCTACGATACAGACAACACTGAGAAGTGGGAATACTTGGTGGAGACTGGGATGGCAGTTCACAAAGCTCACAGGATTACCAACACAAAGGTTAAAGGTCACGGATACCTTCATCATCCACTGAGATGATGCCAAAAAAAGATCAAAGATCTGTCATAACTTGTGCTTTGAACGTGTTGAGATGTGCAAGT
The DNA here is from genome assembly GCF_900700415.2 of Clupea harengus. Classification (NCBI taxonomy): domain Eukaryota; kingdom Metazoa; phylum Chordata; class Actinopteri; order Clupeiformes; family Clupeidae; genus Clupea; species Clupea harengus. The sequence goes on from NC_045152.1 coordinate 20,148,482, forward strand.
CAGAGATATCTGAAGAACATACATGACTGGATCACAAAGGTGTGGTAGAGACAGAATAATCCCAAGATCCATTATCTGATCTGCGTCACCTCAGTCTTTCCAGAACCAATTTACCCTCTAGTGTTTAAACCTCATGTAAGACTTGACCAGTTGAAGTGAGGACAACCCCAAATGGCAAGAAGGCTCTTTGGTAGCAATGCTATTAGAAATGATTGTTTTTTTCCCCCAGTCCATATTACTATTTCTTTTCAAACACTGTGAACAATAAAACCATGTTACAGCTTCATGCTGCCTGATTGGTTAGGCATTCTTACCACCATATGCCTCTCCAGCCAGTGTTCATCCATTAGGCTGTCTTAGTGAACCAGAACTTAATAGAATATTCACACATACCATATCTCAAGCACATTAGTTTTTGAGAAGGCTGGACAGTTAGGAATAGGCATTTAGATCTTATATACTTTGAATTGCTGAATCACAGACCCCCCAACAGTGGAGTATTAGATTGATTCATGCACCTTGACATGAGCGGCCTGTGGGATTGTGCTTACCCTATGCCCCCTGGTCCTCTGGGTCCTCCACGGCCCCCCCGCTCAAACCCCCCATCTCCTCCGCGGCCTCCGAAGCCCCGGCTTCCCCCGCGGCCTCGGCCACTGTACCCTCCGTCTGAACCCCTGAAGCCTCCTGCCCCACTGTCTCCTGTGGGTGAGTCCTGACCATAGCCTAAAGAGAGGGGACATTGGAGAAAACCGATGGGCATTTCTCATTTTAAGATATATCTCTTACCACATCTAAACAGACTTGCAGGTTTTTACCACTTTACTATTTTTTTTCTCCATCCTCATCCTCAAACTCATTTTGATCCTAACCACACCCACTAGCTGCCATTGCCTTTTTCATGTAGACACAAAAATCCTTACTGCTGCCTTAACAAACTGAATTTGCAGCTCGATGAAATAGCAACTAGACACAACAAAAAAAAAGAAAAGCATTTACCTCCTCCCTGTCCATACTGGCTCTGCTGTCCGTAGCTCTGCGGTGGGGGCGAGCTGTAATTCGCGGGCTGGTTATAGGGAGAACCCCCGTGCTGCGACGGCTGTGGTCCCGCGCTGCCCCCGTAGCTTCCACCCTGCCCTCCGCTGCCTCCACTGTAGCCTCCGCCCTGGCCTCCGCTGCCCCCACCATAGCCTCCGCTCTGGGGCCCACTGCTGCCATAGCTGCCTCCCTGGGGCCCACTGCCCCCATACGCCCCACCCTGGCCACCACTGCCGCCGCCGCTGCTCCCGTAACCTCCACTCTGGGATCCAAAACCAGATGACTGGGAGCTGCTGCCATAGCTGAGAAAGAAAAATAAATAAAGTTACGTACATATAAACAACAAACAAACAACATGATTAAACTCAGAAATAGACCTGCTCATGATATTGTGTAGTATCCACTAAAATGAGGATGGATGTTCCATTTGTGAATTACAACGATGTCTGCAAATCTTTGTGGCAGTGACCATATTTCAGCCTTTACTCAGTACTGACCTGGTGGCAGAGGGAGGAGGAGCAGCCTGCTGCTGGCCATAGCTGGAGTAGGAGGACGGCTGGGAGTAGCCACTCTGGGGAGGCTGGGTACTGTACGACTGACTGGACTGAAGAGAAGGAGGCGGAGAGCCATATCCACCTGAGTGGAATCAAGAGGGAAAAGAGGGTTACAGGCAGTCCAGAGCACATTAGAACGGGATACACTATCTCTGTTTTTATGTTTTATTTTATTTTATGCACCCTATCCTATTTTTTATGTTTATGTTTTATGTTTATTTTTTGTCTATTTTATGTGGATCACTGTGCATGTCATTTCTTTGTGTACGAATTTCTTTGCTGTTAAGCACTTTGAGCATTGTTTTGTATGAAAGGTGCTATACAAATAAAGTTTATTATTATTATTATTATTACACACACACACACATGCAGCAGACATGAAACAGGCACCTGACTGAGACTGCCCGTAGCTTGAGTTGTAGCCACCCTGGTTGTAAGCGGCTGAGGGCTGTTCCGGACTCTGGCTGTAGCCGCTGTAGGGCTGCTGGCCGTAGCTCTGGCCCTGGGGCTGGGGCTGGCTATATCCACCACCTGATTGTCCACCATAAGCCCCATATCTGTTGATCCAGAACAACACACAAGGGTAAGCCACGCTGAGGACTATTATCAGGACAATACATTCTCCTACCAATACTAGACAATATGTGTCACTCAAATTAAAATGAGGTACATTAAAGTTCTATGAAATAGGTTTTTCTAAGCTTCTTTTAAATTAAGCCTACCATAGGCTAGGCCACTGGAGGTAAAATGGCCACTTACCCATGGGACGAACTCTGGGAATAATCTAGAGGGGAAAAAAGACAATTTGTCAAAAAACAAACAATGTTCTACCAAGACCGGTTAAATTCAGTCGAATTATCAGGTGTCTTGGTTTTGTCTGAGGGTGCTATGCTTGCACATCCATGTAGAAAATGAGGTAAGGTTACCGTTGGTTCATTATTTCCCTAGTTTACATAAACTGTAACTGAAATAATGTATTAAGTGACTACGTTGTTTATTATATGCAGTATGTCACTCCAGTCAAAGATTTAAAGGCGGTTCACAATGTCACAATGTTGCAGAGGGTACAGCTGTGCTAGAATCATACACCATCAATCTATCCCCTGCTCCATAGCAACCAAACAGGGAATCTAGCTAGCTATTTAACGTTAGCTACCATAGCTAGAGCTTAGTTCACTTATCATATATTGAGCTACTATTTGACGAACACTACAATTAATTACACCCCCTTTAACTTCACTATCACGACCAATGCTAGCATCATAAAATGATGCAGTTCAATATGTAAACATGGATATATTAAATGTCGGTCACTCGAGCATAGCTAGACAGTGACGTTTATCCTTATGCACATAGCTACGAGACTAGCAAACAAAATGGTGGGATCCGACATGTTCTTGAGAATGACCTAATTCTTCCGACTCGAACTTTATTGTAAATCACGGACTTTAAATAATGCCACATTGATATTTAAGCAACAGCATACTTTCATAAAGACTTAACGTTATAACATTAAGGATTGTGGTCTAGATGCTAGAGAATGCTAGCTGATAAACCTCTGCGGTCCTGACATTTAGCAGGCGATAACTAGCACGGGTTATTACATGACATTGCAACCTATTGCAGATGTGACAATAATACAGGTCTTGTAATTTAAAATGTAGGTAACAGTTTCAACTTCATCGACCATGTGGCTATATAGAAACTTACCACTTGACGCCATATTCACGTCTGGTGTCTTATCTGAATGTCAACAGCAGATATCTACACCAGACTGCCTACTACTGTCAACACTGCACCACAGAAACGTAACGTGCGTAGGATGAGCGCGTACTCTCCAAAGCCAATAACTGCCCAAATAACCCATCAGAAAAGTGCTGGCCACAAAAATTACAATAACAAGTCTTGTGAAACACTTCTGTGTTTCAGAGGATCGATCTGCTTTTTAAAAACAGCCTTGAAATCAAAATGCATAGACTACATTTACTTAACGCTGGTCTATAACTAGTGTCAGTATTTTATATGTTACACAAAAAGTAAACCTTAAATCTCCCAGGTGCATAAAACTTGTAAAAAGTGTAGCATGTACCATCGAAACAAAAGTCTGAATGGACGGTGCAGTGGACTATATGCATAAGAAATTGTGTAGACACATGACACACACACACACACACACACACACACACACACACACACACACACACACACACACACACACACACACACACACACACAATCAGTAGCTCTGTAACAATGAACAAAGACAACACACAGCAGTGGGTACAGTAGAACCATTTACTTAAAAAAACCGAAACAAACAAAAAACGAGATCGCAATGTGCAACAATATATGCTCTTATCACTAAGAATATGAACGGTGGACCATAGGAAAGACCTCTGATGCATGGCAAATATAAGGGGACAGCCAAGGTGCCTCCGGATGGGCCTCACTTCTTGGAAAACTTGGCCTGCTTGTGTTTGGGTGGGGCCCACTTCAGACACACTGTGTCCACTGCAGAGAAACAAAGAGACGCGTTACAGCCAAGTGGACCATAGCACTTGTATTATAACACACACACACACACACACACACACACACACACACACACACAGACAGACAGACAGACAGACACACACACACCTGTGATAGGGGGTTTCTTGTACTGAGCACTCTTCAGGTGCTCCTCCACTAGTTTGGGGGTGACACAGATGACATGCTGGCCCTTCCAGTACTTCACCATGTTCAGAGACTGCAGGGTGCTGATGATGTCACTCTGTGTGATGCTTGTCATCTGACTGCAAGGCAGATAATATATAAGAGGTTAGAATGTGTCTCTACAATTCATCTGAGGTCCAGAATATTGTTTATAACGAGTCTGCATGCGCTGGTTGATAATTACTCAAATGAGTGTGTCAATAGGGCTTTTTAGGAATCAGAGAAGTTGAATGAGCAGAAGACTGATGCCTCTTCAAGCAAGCAATCTAAAGTCTATATGAAAGATTTTTTCACAAGGGTTTACGTCTTATGCATGCCTCTGTGTGTGTGTGTGTGTGTGTGTGTGTGTGTGTGTGTATTCACCTGAGATCTTTAATGGACAACGTTCCCCTGAAGTCTCGTAAGATCTCCAAGAGGACCCACGACCAGTAACTCCGGTAGCTCAGCTTCCCCAAATCTGACAGCGGCTTCTCTGGCGAGCCCACAGTGTTCTCCAGCTTGGACAGCTCATAGCCTATGTGAGACAGAATGGTGAAGAACAGATCAGAAAACAAATGACACAACACAATCAATTGGTATTCCCCCCCCCCTTCAGTGCATAGATATCTGAATACAGGACAGCCAGGAGAAGCAACGTACACTTCATGCCACCCAGAGGCCAATCGCTGTCATTACTAGGTCTATCAAAGCTCAGTCAAACCCACTCTCCCCAGCTGGACAAACAATTCACTGCAGTGACAAAAATATGTCAGACGAGGTAGAATCAGAGATGACAGTTCACACTTACTGAAAGCTATAAGGAATTTTCCATATCCCCTCCGCTGGTATGGAGGAAGTGTAAGTATACAGGCTACATTATTGCCATCTGGTGACTCTTTCTCCTGCAAACAGAAAATCAGACATTACATTACTTCCATTAATTCACCCTCTGAAACCAAAGTGTTAGATTATTACGTCTGCGTATTTATGTTCATGCAACATCAGTCAGCCATTGGTGTAAAAAATGTTTTGGCCTTTTATGAATCATACACCTCAGCGCAAATAAACCACATGGACATGGCTTGTTTCTGATGCACATTCTGTGCCCAATGCAGAATGGCAGCAGAGCCTCTATTCAGCCATACCTTGGAGAAGTATCCCACTATATGTGCCCCTTGTCTGTTGACCTCGGTCAGAATGTAGAAGATGAATGGCTCCACATCGAAGTATAGTGTTTTATGGTCCAAGAACAGTTTGGCCAGCAGGCACAGGTTTTGGCAGTAGATCTGCAGAAATGGAAGAGAATGGAAGACATATATTAGGAGAGCAGAATAACCAAACTTAAGCTTTTTATTTCAGATTCAGGGCATTACTGGCAGGCCAAATTGATCCTGTCTGACCGAATGATGAAACATACATTTGAATTTGCGAATATTTGATTGCTTTATGCTCAACAGGGATGTTAAACTTTCATTTCATTTCCCTGCTTTTAAGCCATGCTTTCAGGTAGTCGTGCTCTGGTATCCGTTTCACAGTTCATTGTGTCCTGGTGCATTGCCAGACTGCTGCAGAGAGCAAGGCAACGTTATATAACGGTCACTTTCTTACCTTATGGTCTCGACCGTCCACCTCGTATACAGAGATGTTGTTCCTGCGATAGATCTCCTTTCCTGGGGGCTGTCGCCACTGGCACTGTGTCTGCATGGGAGACGGCGAGCAGAAGAGTGGGAAAAGGAAAGGAAAAACCAAGACAAAAAGACCAATGCATGAGGAGTGTTCAAATTAACATGCAACACAATTTTGTGAGAATCAAAACGCATTGTAAGATAAAGCATTGAAGCATGGCATGGATTGAGGGCAATGGCACTCTCACCAGGTGGTAACGGAACGTCTTCTCATACTTCATATACTTCAGACAGTACTCGCAGATCCACAACTTGGGCTGCTTCCCATAATCCTCTGGGAACGGCGAGAAGTACCAGGCATCAATCTCAAAGTTTCCAATCTGGATCTTATCCACATACTTCACTTTGGTGATCTAGGTGATAAGGATTGAGAGAGTCGTCAACACTGAGCCCTTTAACGTGAAATGGTGTGCAAAACCACAGTGCTGAGTCAACACCAAGGGACTACTCTGACTCTTACCGCCTCGTGCTCCTTCTCCAGGGCTGCTGTCGTGGGGTCCATCTCTGCGTACGTCTGGGGAATATAATATATAGCATCAGAACAGACACACACACACACAAAACTGTGTGCTGCTTATCTACCAGAGTTTAATAATACACAATAAAATAACAATAAAACAATAATTTCCAATTGTTGTTTATAGTGAACAGTGCCACTGGTTACAAAATAGGAAAAGTAATCATTCTTTCTGGATAGATAAACAGAGTTCTGTAATAACACAGCAGACACCAATACATTACACTCTCGTTCTGAATGCCTAGTCACTAATTTAACTAGAGCAAGAGCTGTGCTTATTTAACTACAGCTTGGGCACAGTGGCAAAAAATAATCTGCATTCTTTTTTCCAAAGAGGTTAGAGCAGCAGGAGAGGGAGAGGTACCTTCTGGACATGATTGATCTCATCGTGTTTGCGTTTCTGGTTTCGGGTTATCTTCCTCTCAGGCTGATCCCCCAGCTCCCCACACTCCTCCACACTCTTCCTCACCGCATCCTTCACTGTCTTTGTGAGCGCCAGACGAGACTTGCCCACCCACTCATCTAGCCTCCGGTTAACTGGGGAGAAGAGGGGAAGAGGAGAGAGAAAAATCATGAGCACAGATAACAACAACAGTGGACAGGGTGAGGAAAATAGACAGATCTTTAGGCCTGAAGATATGTGTGTATTAAACCATTATTGCTGGTGATATTGCTTGTGTGTGAGTGTTTCTTTACAGTTTGGACTGAGAGCACTTACATCCCACATAGTGGACGTAGAACTCCTCTCTGCCTTCCTGTTCATTCAGTCTGAACTGGATGACTTCAGCAGAATCTTGGGGAGAAAGCAGAAATGGACATGTGACATGATCTGCAAGGGACTGTGGCCCACTCACAAAAAGCACCTCTATAAGACAAGTAGAGTATACTTGTCATGGGAACTTCAGAGCATTAGTTCAAGACGGTTTCCTGTTTTTTGTATGGCTATAATAATTGACGACTGAGATCATTCTGCGACTGTAAGCCTGCACTTCTGGCATCATTGGGGATTCCAGAGAACACTACCCCTGCCTATACTAAGTAGTCGATAATCACTGACCAGGCTGTAATGCATACAGTTACTGTCCCTTTCAAAACATTCATTTTTCAGTCAGCTGGGCAGTGAAAAAGTCGGATACGAGAGACCACAGCAATGAGCAGACCCTTGGCTTCATTGTGATGTGTTTAACGTTGCCTGCCCATATTAGTTATTATCGATTAAAGAGATATACGTTTTCAGTATCGAAAACTACAACGAACGCTCCCACAGATATCAGAGACCTCATCTAAGCCTCAGATATGAGTAATCTCATACTGCAGTCGTACAAAAAATTATAAAATAACTCAGTGGCATGGGTATCCTCTAACCATGATGAATTACGTTAGCCAGTTAGCGATAGCTGGCTAACATTTGTTTACCTACGATATTTAGCTAACGTTATAGCTAGATACCATCTCCGAGAAGCATCCTGGCTTTACCCAAACCCTAACAAATGTAACTACACTTAGTGTATATTTCTTCTGATAAATAGACTATAAATAGAATAATTTTTCATTGTTTTAAATGGTGTGCAACTCACGCCATGTTTTGTCCGCGCGCTGACAAAGGTAGGTCTCCCCGATTTCTACGGTGACCTCTTGCTCCCTTCCGCCAACCAACATTGCTCCATCGCCTGAGCGGGGTGTACTCGAGCCCCCGGCTTCCCTTTCCCTATCAACGGCCTCTGCTTCATCGTCCTCTCCGCCACTGCCGTTTGAGGAACAAGTGGCACGATTTCCAGATTCCATGTCTCCCCGATCGTTTACAGAGTGACCAGAGTCTAATTCAACATCCATTCTATCGTCGGTACCACAATTATCATAAGCATTTTCTCGAATTGAAAGGCGCGCGTTTGACAGTGCGACACCAACGCCAGAGCCCGACATCTTGGCAGAACGTAACAATAACGTCGACTCGAGACTTCCGCTGAAACAACATGCGGCACCCAGCGGGAAGACGCCAGATTGCAGAGGCCAGACTTGCATTTACCAGAGTGGTCCGAAGTCCGTCGCAGGACTGTGGAGTCACTCCACTTTGAGGTTATTTTATGTTGCCTACATGAGACATGCTCACTGTGTAGATTCATTTCTATGATGTTCCTGACACTTTTAATTTGAGATAGCGTACTTCGAATATTTAGCCTTTTAATTTAATTAAATGGAATTGGTTTCGGTCCCTAGTTTTATTTTGTATTAAAGGCCATATGGTTGTAGGTTTGGCTATGGCTCTGAAAAGTGTGTACACGTTTTGTAGTACATTTATTGAACAATGCACCACAAGACCGTGCCTAAAATGCTAAATCACCATGCAAAGCTTTCAGATAAGGCACAGGATAGTTTACTCGTCTCAAAGTCTCTCCACTGCAAAAAGCCTACATATTGCACGTCAGAATCGTTTAACAAGGCAGCGTCATAATTGGGCTTTGGGACACGTGATGTAAGGTTTCAGCATCTTCATATCACTTCATGTGTGCCTACCTTGTGTACTGGTCAATGGTCGATTCATTTATTTAACTACGGAGAGAAAAGGACAGGTAAGGACTCGTTTAGGTGTGGGTAGAACCTCTCGTTTTCACTAATAGGAGAGCTCATCTTCATTGTCATTACTGTGGTACTTCCTTAAATATTATCAATTATTATGCATTCAAAATTATATAGGTCTATCATCCGATAGGCTTATCAAACTTTCAGATCAAAATCATGACATATATTTTTTGCGAAATATAGTAAAATATATGAAGCCACTTGTTTTGACTAGGTATCAAATAAAATCATAATGAAGAGCAGACACTGAAGCATCTTGAAACAAGAAGCATCTTTGCTACAAGAAATATAATGAAAGGCAAATTTAGTGATAACCTTTAGGGTATACATACCTATGGCATAAAACAATGTCTTCATAAATAGTAAACTATTCGTATGGGGTAGAATACTGTTTTGAATAAATGTTATAGAATATGTTCAACTTAAAATGTCATCATCCTAGTAGCCTCATATTATATTGTAGACCTAACTAAAAAACCTAATTAAAAAAAATTAAAAAAAAACTTTTGTTATTGTTTTTGGTACAAGAATCCTAAAAAGTGTTAATTCAGAAAACAGTACATCAACAGTGCACTGATGCCTGTCTTTAGATCTTGGACTGTAAGGAGGTTATAAAAATGAGGCACTATCATAGCAAGGGAGCCTTTCAATGGGAAATTACCATTTGAAAGAGGCCTGGGTTTAAAAACTGTCCCCCCTATTCTCTTATGTTGCAGTGGCCTATTTGTAGTCTAATGCACTTAAGACCTCTATCAGCACAATCATTAGCTCAGCAATAGCATTTGTTGAAAAAGCGTGAAAAAAACCATGCCCCATCATCTGAAGTGGACACTTTGCTCATTACTGATATTGAAAAGCACCTCATAGTTGGTTGCTATGGGTTGCTATGATTTATGACATAGTTTACCTTTGTGATGCAGGCGATTACATATGTAGTGTTCTGAAGTTAGTAGTAGCAGTAGTAGATGTCTAAGTTGTTATGTATGACAGTCACATGATGTACCTTCAATAGGGAAAAGACTGATTTTATAATTAATAAGGTCATTTTTTTTCCAGGAAGTGAAAAAAACGTTTAGTGAGAAAGGCACGATTGGAACCATGGAAGGTCAGTGCCATTTTTAATAGAACTGTTGTCTTTCTTTTGACATCCATTAATAAAGTTTTGGTTTTGAGGATAAACTGATTAGCTAACCTGAAATGTTCTGTTATATCTTCATACACAGAAAATCCTCCTCAGGATAAGCCTAGTTCATCAAGATACTCTGATGGCTCAAGCTCAGGATCTGCCCCAAGCTCACCTCAGGAGAAGATTCTCGTTTCACCTTTACAGGAATATATTCTTAATCTCACTGAGGAGTGAGTTGTGCTTCTTTTGTGTTAACCAAATAATGATTTAAATGTCCTGAAATAATAGAGGTATATTTTTATATACATATATATTATAAGTTTGTACACACGGAAGTCTTATGTTAAAATGTCCTCTTCTTTTTTTTCCAAGGGAGTGGATGGTTTTCAGCAGCATATTGCATACTCCTGTAAGTACTGCTGTTCCAACAGTGTGGCACATTAGTTAAACCTTTCAAACTTTTCAAATTAACTTTTGAATCAAGATTTCATTCCATTATCTGTTTTTGTTACAAGTAAATGTGACATATTAGTTGTTGACCACAGATGACAAGGATGCAGTTTGCTGAACTGTGCATGGCCATCTTGAAGGTTGTGAGTCTTAGCTCCATTACAGTGATTCTGCCTGCGTACATCTGTGTGGTGAAGGATGCTGAATCTTCTGCCAGCAGATCCTCAACACCCACTACCTTCTCAGTCATTGCCTCAACTGAAAGGTATAGTGAAGCAGAAACATACCTTTTGTGACTTAACCAAATGCCATGTGAGATATATCATTAGAGAGAAAGAGATAATACATCAGAAGTAATGTTTGCTAAATTACATGAATGGTTTGTGAAACACAAACACTTAGCTAAAAGGCAAAAAGTGTGTACCTAGCAAGCAATGACCCAGTTCACAAATGGAGTCAGCATCATTCCAGTAGTCTGCTAGGGGCGAGAGTCTAAGTCAGCTCATGTACATTTCACACGGTAATGAAACACTTTGAACATTTCTCCATATCTGTATCTTTACTAAAGGGCTCCATCGTCAGTGCCATCTCCCGAGTCACTGGTGACTGATGGAGATACATTCACTACAATCACTACAATTCTGGAAAGCATCTTATCCAGTGGGAATGTTCACAACATCGCCAAAAACCTCGTTAGTCAGGTTCAGGGTGTTCTCCAGGACAGCAGCCCAACTTCCATTCCTGTGGCTGCCAGCAAAAGCGTTTCGGATTCTGAGATTTTGCAGAAGAGAGTTCCACAGCGGACAGTAAGTGCCTCTCAGCTGGTTTACTCCTATGCTGAGGAGGCAATCAAGAATTTGCTTCAGCCATATTTTCTTCCTCTTGTGGCATGGAATGCCAGGGAAGATGCTGCCTCGGCCAGAGTTCCCCTTCCCAGGATCCCAAGCCCTGTGCCCTCTCTGCTGGGATTGGATAAAGCTGAAGGCACCTGTCTGATAACTAGATTGATTCAAAGATTGCCTGCTTACATTCATTTTCGGGAACCAGTGGATTCTTCTGCAACTAGTGAGCAAGATGTAATATCCCCATCACGCAAATTTAGTGATGTGGCCAATCTGTTCACCCGAGTGATGACCTTCCAGGTTATGGATATGGTTGATTCAGAGCTGGATAGACATCAAAGATCTTCTGATGTATCCAGGATGTTGTCGACAGCTGAAGATAATATTAGTGCTGGTCACTACGATGATCTGTTCTCTGGATTGATCCAGAGGTTCATTGCAGAATTCAGTTATTCTGACTCTATTTTCTCGGATGAAGTGGATGACGTCAGCGACACAGCATTTTCTACCAGGAGCCAAAGCACCCGATCTGGCACTGCCTCACAAAAACTTGAAAACATGTTAGGTCTGTTCACCAGGGTGATGATTAGCCAAGTAATGGATGTCCTCCGCATTGAATCAGGAGTCGAACTGGACAGAGATATGATAAGAACACGAAGTCCCTCCTCTGTAGGCTCTGTGCTCGGTACAGACAGCAGCGACTATGGCTGTTTTGTCACTGTTCTGATGCTAAGGCTGTTAGCCAAAATCAAGGATCAACCAAATGCCTCTGCTGATATGATGTATTCCTCCCGAGAGTTGATTGAGAAAGTCCTGTCCGAGTTCAGTAGTGCCTCAGGAACTCCAAACTTCCAGACTTATCCAAGCACCTTAAAGATTCAGGCAACATCCAGAACCATGGACAAGTTCCTTCTGAAGGAATTTGGACCCGAAACTGTCCTGCAGAGAGCTGTGGAGACACAGGATGTCTCTTTTGATAGAACCTTGCTGACGGCCTTGAGAAAGGAACTGCTGCAGCAGTGTGATACAGAAGCTACTGCTGCCCCATCAGCCCAAGCTGCTCCACCCTCCCCTCAGCCAGTGCCTGTTGCAGATGAGGGGCGAACCAGCAGGACTAAACTGAAGATGCCCAAAAAGAGGTTCAACATAAAGGTACAATATATAACCAACCATGCTTATGTTATTATGATGTTTCTCCAAGTTGTCCAAGTTGTACTATTGTTCTTTTCCCGTGTGGATGTATGCAGGTAACTCATTTCATCAACTGAGTAAAATTTCTGTTTTTCTTCTAAACTATCAGATGCCAAAAAGAGTCAACAGGAAAGTGTCTCCCGCCAATTCCTTTCCCGGCATAAGTGAGTTTTAGGAGACATTGAATGTGCAATTTGATCATCAATATATGATTCTCTTCCAGTACCATGTATAGTAGTAGTAGTATCAGAAGTATCAAGTTAATTAATTTCCCATTAATGATGTGGATTTCCTTCTTCAGCTGATCAGCATTCAGAGACACCTGCCCCTCACACTCCATCTGATGAGACGGTTCCTGCCATGTCTACATCTGGACAGAAGACACGCAAACGATCCTTTTTCCTCAGGATTTTCGCATGCTGCACTTTTGGCACATCTGAAGCTTAGGCCATGATTTTTCTTAAAAATGTATCTTCCCATTTTTTGCCCAATTGTCACCCACATTTCCCAATCAAAGATATTAATAAATTCATTACATTACATTCATTACACAGAATCAATATTCACTGATGATAAGGAGATGTAATATAACAAAATGTTTTTAATTCATTTTACTTAGAGTGAGTTCAACTTGTCTCTTAACCTTTCCATTTGTCAGAAGATGTCAATAAGAGATACAATAAGTGTTTGTCCCATTTTCAACTTGTTTTACACTGTGTGTTCTGTATAGAAGGTACTGCTGATGGATGAGAATGTAAAATGGTTGTTGAATTTAGAATTGTTAGAGTAGTTCAGTAGCATTGGATTGTTGGATTGATAGGTAGCTAACATTTAAAGCATGCAGGAATTTACCACTTTTCAAAGGCAACTTGTTTTGGTATCATCTTCAAATCTGTTTTGATTGCATATGGTCATGTGAAGGACAGATAAACCCACCTGCCGAACCTACTAGCCACCCAGGCTATGCATGATGTAGCTATGCACGTAGTTCTGGCGTCAGGGTTGAAACCAGGCTAAATGTAGCACAGTGTTGCCAACTATATTGTCAAAATGCACAAGTTAGCATAAGAGCAAGGTTTTATCAGTGCCAACTTTGCTGTTACTGATGTAACCATTATTTTATGTAGTTAGCCTGCTAGTTTTTGCCCAAAGCTACTGCCGTTTTAGAAAGACCATTGTAGGCGTGCTCTATATTGAAAAGGTGTCAAGGGGAAAAAATCAATAAAGATAAAGAGAAAAACTCTCCAAACTCCTCAGGTTAAATGTCTATTATATTGACATGTCCAAACCAAGACACTCCTCAGGTTAAATGTCTATTATATTGACATTTCCTCACTGCACTGTTAAAAAATGCCCATGCATAGCAGTACAAATGAACTGAGGGTATGTATGCATGCTGCACAAACAATACTAAACCCCACCTCCCGAACAGTTCCACTGGCGAGACATTCACGGCTCTTCACCGCTGCTTTACAGATAGGCTCTGTGAGACCATCCCAGCCCACTCCACCCAAGTTCTGTTCATAGCAACAGTCCAAGATTGTTTTCAAGAGGTTGATTGAAAGATTATTGTATCTTTGGAAGGCTGTGCTTGCTAGATTGTGAGTAGCTTCATGTGGCAAAGTTAGATATTTAACATAAAGGATTCTACCATCAAGTAGATAGGTATTTAACATAAAGGATTCTGCCATCAAGTTAGATAGGTATTTAACATAAAGGATTCTGCCATCAATATTTAAGAAGTGAATATCATGGCAGCTCTGTTTCAAAGTTGATCAGGAAGCTAGGTTTCTACTTCCTACGCCCAGGTTGCCCTGGTTAAAGACATAAATAATAGATATCTAGTAGGGATGCACGATATTAAATTTTAGCCGATAGCCGATATCCGATATGCCGATATTTACAAGCTCATTTTGGCCGATTGCCGATGCCGATACCGATATATACACCTCTGCTTTTTAATTATTGAAAAGTCTCTCCTGTACTAGAATTAATCTGTTATTATGATAGGGTATTGCTGTAGATACAGGACATTAAAAACTTGATTTGTATCATTTTAGAAATAGACATTCACTCATGAAACTATTGAAATGATTTCAAATATGGCAGATTTATTTATATTTTCACGTCACAATTTTCATACTTGAACAGTACCAACTTGAACAGCTACACTCTGGAAATGCAACTTGGCTAACTTGGCAAGCTAATGTTGGTTAACTGACTTACAGTTTAATAACATCCCTTCTAGGATTTCTAGACTAATCTATGTAAGGTTATTGCCAAGTTAGCTATATAAATTCCATATATGCAAAAGTAAGCCATGTACAGATAGCGTGGGCTCGTGACATAACGTGTCACATCCCTTCAAATGAGATCATCAACTTCGTTGGTGTCACGTAGCATGCAAGCTAACTAGCTAGTGTTGTCTAGCTAATACCCGGTGAATGTCAATATAGCGAAATATACTGACATAAGCTCTGCTTGTTCTTTTTGTGACGACACAGATGAAACAATGTTGCATCTCTTTTTTGAGTGTGAGAAGACAAAAATGTTTCTTAATGACTTAAATAATTATCTTTTTGAATTATCTTATTCCCTTACTGCAAAGGATTTTCTCTTTTATTATGATAACCCTGTGAACTACCCTTTGGAATTTGTTGTAAACTTTTTTACTTTGCAATCGAAATTTTTCCTTCACAAACAAAAATGGCTACAAGGACAGCCATCCTTTCGTGTCTTTAAGCTAGAAATGGACTCGCTCCTTAATTCTCTTCGTTTGATCAGAAATAACAAAAAAAATGATAGACTTTTATGTCTCCTCTACACGGTTGTTAAAGGATAATTATTTCTTTCCTCTTTGTTTTGTGATGTATTTTTTTTTTCTGTTGTCATTGTTTCTCAGTCATTTGTCTGTTTTTGTTTTAATGTACTGCTGTAATGTATGATGTTCTTTGTGTTATTGTATTGTCACTATGCATCAATAAAAAAAAAAAGAAAAAAAAAAGTGTTGTCTAGCTAACTAGCAACTTATTAACTTCTATTAGCGCACGACAGGTAATGTTGCAAAGCGTTGCACGCGGGTGGTCTGTATCTATGCATGCAACCTACGTTACGGCCAAGCTGTCGTCTCCTCTTCCATCTCCTGAAAAGTTTCCTGACAAATAGCATGTCAACATCCTCTGATACTGTGAAGTACTGCCACACAGCCAACGTTTTGAATTACGTTGTTGGCGCTCATAGTAACCAAAACATTTGCTTCGCGTGCGCATAATTTGAACGTCACTTTATCGGCCAGGTACATCGGCAGAAATGTTCATATCTGCAGATGCCGATAATTACAGTGCATGAAATGCCCTGTATTGTTATTCCTAGGCTTCTTATTACAGTGCATGGAATGCCCTGTATTGTTATTCCTTCGTTTCTTATTCTTCTACTTCTTATTATTAATAATAATAATTTATTTTATTTGTAATGCACTCTTAATTCAAAATAATCTCAGAGTGCCAACATATTAAAAACTAACTATAATAATATAATAAAATAAAAATGAATTAACATAAGCATAATAGAAAACTTTTTAACATTTTAACATACGATTTAACACAAGGCCAGAAATGCCTTCCTAAATAAAAATGTTTTTAGTCCAGCTTTAAAGGAGTCCAGCGTCTGCGTTGCCCTTAGGTGGTCAGGGAGGCTGTTCCATAAGCCATGTGTCACAATAGCATCTCTGTTGTCACTAGTTGTCAAAAAAGATCACAGCGCAGCAGACGGCAGCGCAACCTGGGTAATCTCCGCTCACTTCAACAAACCTCTTCGGCTGTAACCTCTTTCTCTGTTGGCCCTGTGGAACTGTCAGTCTGCACTCAAGAAAGCTGATTTCTTCTCAGGTTATGCCAACCACCTCTCCCTAGGGCTCTTAGCTCTCACGGAGACATGGATCACACCTGAAAACAATGCTACCCCGGCAGCACTCTCCACCAACTATGCCTTCTCCCATACTCCCCGGCCATCTGGTCGTGGAGGTGGGACGGGGCTGCTGATTTCAGACAACTGGAAATTCACACCACTGCTGCCTTCAAACATTATGGTAACTGCTCCTGTTAAAACTTATGTGATTGTTATCTACCGTCCACCAGGACAACAGGGAGATTTCGTCCATGAGCTGGACACCCTGCTGTCATCCATCCCTGAGCAGGAGTGTCCAACACTCATCCTGGCGACATGAACATCCACCTAGACAATCCCAACTCAGCTGACTTTCGAACCCTGGTTCACTCGTTCGACCTACAACAGGTCCTCACTCCTCCAACTCACAAAGCAGGAAAAGAGCTTGACCTCATCCTTGCTCGGAACTGCACCACGGACAACCTAACGGTAACCCCTCTGCATCGCTCAGACCACTTCTTCATTCGCTTCGATGTTCGGCTCATTGAGCAACCCTCTGTCCCCCCTCCGATGGTCTCGTTCCGGCGCAACCTCCGCAACCTCTCTCCCACCCACTTTTCCTCTCTGGTTTCTTCTGCTCTTCCACCTTTATCCACTTTCTCCTCACTAGGTGTCGATGATGCCACAGAATCACTCTGCTCCACTCTGAGCTCATGCTTGGACACTTTGTGTCCACTTTCCACCAGACCTGCTCGTTCTACCCAGTCTCATTCGTGGCTGAGTGATACCCTCCGAACGCAGCGCTCCAATCTCAGAGCGGCTGAGAGAAAGTGGCACAAATCTGCAGCACTGGACGATCTTGCAAGCTACCAGACACTGCTGGCCTCCTTCTCATCCAGCATCACTGCTGCTAAGAAGACTTTTTTCAACGACAAGATCAACGGTAAAACTGACGCTCGGAAACTATTCTCCACCTTCAAAACTCTGCTCTACCCTCCTCCTCCTCCCCCAGCTACTAACCTCACTGCTGATAAATGTGCTTCCTTTTTCACAGAGAAAGTGGCAGCCATCAGGAAACAGTTCGACCAACTGTCTCCCCCCCCTAAGGGCGCAACCGTCAATGGCTCATCATTTCCTTCTTTCACCCCTCTCAGCAAGAGTGAGGTCTCCAAAATCCTAACAGGTAGCTGTCCAACTACATGCCCGCTGGACCCCATCCCATCCAATATCCTTCAAGCCATATCGCCTGCCGTCTTACCGGCAATAACACAGGTGATTAATGCTTCATTTAATTCTGGAACATTCCCTTCTTCATTTAAAGTGGCTCGGGTAACACCGCTGCTCAAGAAGCCGTCTCTCGATCCCACTCAGGTGGAAAACTATCGACCGGTCTCACTTCTCACGCTCCTATCAAAAACCATTGAGAGGGCAGCTTCCAAACAGGTCACAGAGTTCCTATCAAGGAACAATCTCCTCGATCCAAACCAGTCTGGATTCAAAAGTGGTCACTCCACCGAAACAGCCATGTTGTCTGTGACAGAGGCCTTGAAAACAGCTAGAGCAGCAGCTCAATCCTCAGCTCTCGTCCTGCTTGATTTATCAGCTGCGTTTGATACAGTCAACCACCGCATCCTTCTGTCCATACTGTCAAGTATGGGCATTTCTGGCAAGGCGCACTCCTGGTTTGAATCCTACCTCACTGGGCGCTCGTTCAACGTGTCATGGCAAGGTCAGCTATCTGTACCTCACCGCCTCACCACTGGGGTGCCCCAAGGCTCGGTGATGGGACCACTTCTCTTTGCCATTTACACCACCTCGTTGGGCCGTATCATCCGCTCGCATGGTTTTTCCTACCACTGTTATGCCGATGATACTCAACTGTTTCTGTCTTTCCCTCCTGAGGACACCACGGTCTCGGCGCGGATCTCGGACTGTCTCGCTGATATATCCACATGGATGAAAAATCCCCACCTT
Source organism: Clupea harengus (assembly GCF_900700415.2). Taxonomy (NCBI): domain Eukaryota; kingdom Metazoa; phylum Chordata; class Actinopteri; order Clupeiformes; family Clupeidae; genus Clupea; species Clupea harengus. The sequence continues at coordinate 20,167,015 of NC_045152.1, forward strand.
CAGCTGAACCTGGCCAAAACGGAACTGATGGTCTTCCCAGCCAAACAGGTCATCCACCACAACATCAATATCAAAACTGACTCTTTATCTCTTGTTCCATCCAAAACAGCAAGAAACCTCGGGGTCATTATTGATGACCAACTGACCTTCACGGCCCACATCGACTCTGTCTCCAGGTCGTGCCGCTTTGCGCTATACAACATCCGCAAAATCAGGCCGTACCTAACCCAGTATGCCACCCAGCTGCTGGTGCAAACCTTGGTGAGTTCCCGCCTTGACTACTGCAACGCCCTCCTAACGGGCCTGCCGGCTTGTGTGGTGAAACCACTACAGATGATCCAGAACGCGGCGGCGCGTCTGGTGTTCAACCAACCGAAAAGGGCACACGTCACCCCGCTACTCATTGAGCTCCACTGGCTGCCAGTAGCTGCTCGCATTAAGTTCAAGTCATTTATGCTTGCCTACAGAGTGCTTGCTGGTTCTGCTCCCACCTACCTAAATGCTCTTGTAAGGGCAAATGTTTCACCCAGGACGCTGCGCTCGTCTAGTGAGCGTCGTTTGGCACTGCCGTCTGTGCAAGCACGGCAATCCAGACTATTCTCATTTGTAGTTCCACGTTGGTGGAACGAACTGCCTAGTACTACCAGAGCAGGGGCGTCCCTCTCTACCTTCAAGAAGCTTTTGAAGACCCAACTCTTCAGAGAGCACCTCCCTTCCTAACTGGCACCTGACTAGCGCTTAACTTGCACTTCAGCAGTTACATTCCTGCACTTCTTTTTCCTTTTTTCTAGGTCGTTGTTTTCTAATTCTCATGTAAAGTAGTATTTATTGTTACACCATGCTTTTTATTGCTCTTAGCTTGACTGTTCTCTCCCTTGTACGTCGCTTTGGACAAAAGCGTCTGCTAAATGACTAAATGTAAATGTAAATGATAAGCGTGGCGCTGCCGAGCAAAAGGCCCGGTCGCTCATGGTGCGGAGCTTGGATTTGGGGACGCGGAGGAGCAAGCTGTTTGAAGACCTGAGGATGCAGGTGGAGGTTTGGGGAGTAATTATTTGTACTGACTTCTGCACTTAATTCAGCTCGAACCGCTTAACGTAGAAACTTTGTTCACACTTTGTTACGTAGGTCTTGTAAAGGACACCTGTGCTATGCATTTATCTGAACTTTATACTTTTTAAGATATTAAAGAAAAACTAATACAAATTTCCCCATTGACTTACATTGGGCCATTGTGACATCATAATAGGGTCATTAAACTGGCTTGCACCTGTGCTTCACTGACACCTGCGCCAAGGTTCCAAGGCACCTCTTCTCTCTGTCCCTCTCCATTCAACTGTAAAACTAGGAATATTAAGAGACACCTTCCATACTCTACTTTTTTTTCTCTCTATCGTTCTCTCTATCCCTCTCACTCTACTTTCTCTCACACTCCATCTTTCTGCTTCACTCCATTTTCTCTCCTTCTTTCAATATTTCCCCTCTTCACTCTCTCTTCTTTCCTTCTGCACTCTTCTTTCCTTCTTCCACTCTTCTTTCCTTTCTTATTTCCTTCTTCCACTCTTCTTTCCTTTCTTCACTCTTATTTCCTTCTTCCACTCTTCTTTCCTTTCTTCTTTCTTTTCTTCTTTCCTTCTTCCACTCTTCTTTCCTAGCTTCACTCTTCTTTCCTTTCTTCTTTCTTTTCTTCTTTCCTTCTTTCACTCTTCTTTCTTTTCTTCTTCCTTTCTTAACTTTTGCATTTCATGCACTGGTATTTCCTTCAGGAAATGCATTTTCTAGTTAAGTTTTGAAGCTTTTATCTGCAGATACCGATGTCGTGCCGATATTATCCTGCATCCCTAATATCTACAGATCATACAACAGAGCTTTAAAGGAGTCATCGTATGCTAATTTTTCCACAAGTTGACATGGTTCCTTGGGGTCCTAAAAAAATGTAACATACTTTAGTCAAAATACCACATGGATCAAGCAAAAAAAATAGCACCTTTCTCTGCCTGTCTAAAACAGCCCTGTTTAAATGCTAATGACTCATCTCTCCCAGCGGTGAGACACAGCGGGATGTTCAACCTAGTAAGGTTTTGGGATGCCAGAGACGGGCCCTGGCGCTACCTTTGGGCACGTCATTTGGAAGAAAAATGGCTGCTGGAGACTTTGACACAGAGGTGCGCTCATATTGATTTGAACCAGCCTCAGGCCCTGAACAAGAAGAGGCTCCCGAACAAGCTTGAGAATTTAGACTTCAACAGTCTCTGAATGCTTACGTAGTTAATGTGGTCATTTTTAGAGTTGGTGAACATGGATCAACTCATTAAAGTATGAATAGCCTCACTCAAAATGGCTGATAAGTAATACCAAAAAGGCTGACTGTGTAAGGTCTGTGTTCTGTCCGTGTTTAATTTCTGTGTTTGTCTCCCTTGTGTGGTCACATGTTTGTTCCCATGTCTAGTCCTCGTGCTTCCTTGTTCCCGCCATGTGCTTTCCCTATGTTTGTTTGTCTATGCCATGTGCCCTCTTGTTGTTGTCCGTGTCTCCACCCCTCACCTGTTCCCAATCTCCCGGTTTGTTTGTATCATTGGTTTCACCTGTGTCCTGTTAATTCCCCTTGTTTAGTCCACCTGTGTCTTTGTCTGCCCCGCCTTGATTGTTCTCACCTGTCCCTCGTTATCTGTTGCCTGTGTGTATATATAGTCCTTGTTTTCTTGTTTCTTGTTGCGTCTTCGTAAATTATTGTTATATGGTATGGTCCTTGTTTTTTTCCTCGTGTTGCTAGCGTTTAGCGCTTCCTCCTTGTTAAAGTGATTACTCGTGCTTCTGACCTCTGCCTGCCCTACAACTATTCTCCTGCCTATTCCCTGTTTGGTTTTGTTTGCAATTGTTGGACTGCCTACCTGTGTACCGAACCCGGCTAGTAAAACGTTTCACCCTTTAAATCTACCCCTGTGCTGAGTCGTGCTATTGAGTCCTGCACAACACCCACCAGTCGTAACAGTACGAAGACGCCAAAGATGGACTCAGCCGACTCAGACTCAGTGCTCAGACTCAGTTTGAGCAAACAAGCCTCCTCTCTCTGCCTCGTGACAAGGGGGATAGAGGAGCAAGGGAGAAGTTCCCTGAAGTTCCTGAACCTGCTGTTGGGACAATTCGAGCAGCTCCTGGATCGTGGGATTCCCTCGCTGCACCTCCCTCTCCAGCTCCGGTTCCATGCCGCCTGGATTCCGGCTCCAGGGTTTCAGCTTCACTCACCAATACTGTGCTGGCTTCAGCTCCGACTCCACGTTTCCTGCCTTCCGCCTTCAGGACAGCCTCAGCCGCCCTAGGAAGAGCTTCTGACTCTGTCAACCTCGAAGCAGCCTCTACCAATGCCACCATCAAAGCGGTCTCTGACGCCGTCAACGCAGCCTTTGGAGCTTCCACCCTTGAAGCAATCTCCACCGCCCTCGAAGCTGCCTTTGCAGCATTGGAAAGATTTTCTGTCGCACCCAAAGAAGCCTCTGACGCTGCCGCCCCCGACGTAGCCTCTGTCACTACCACCCCAGAAGCAGCCTCTGTCGCTACCACCCCAGAAGCAGCCTCTGACGCTGCCGCCCCAGAAGCAGCCTCTGACGCTGCCGCCCCCGACGTAGCCGCTGTCGCTACCACCCCAGAAGCAGCCTCTGACGCTGCCGCCCCCGACGTAGCCTCTGTCGCTACCACCCCAGAAGCAGCCTCTGATGCCACTGACGTAGCCTCCGTCGCTACCGCTCCCGAAGCACCCACTGCTGCCCCCGACGTAGCCTCTGTTGCTACCAACCCCGAAGCAGCCTCTGTCGCTGCTGTCCCTGAAGCGGGCTCTGACGAAATTGCTGATGGTGACGCCACTGAGGCCTACTCCACAGCAGAACCAGCCGCCGCAGATCAAGCCGTCGCTCACACTGCAGACCGAGCCATCGCTCACCCTGCAGACCCGGCCGTCGCTGACCCTGCAGACCCAGCCGTCGATGACCCAGCAGACCCAGCCGACGCTCACCCAGCCAGTGCGTACCCCACAGCCAGCGCTGCCGACCCGGACCCCGCAGCCAGCACTGCCGACCCGGACCCCGCAGCCAGCACTACCGACCCGGACCCCGCAGCCACCGCTGCCGACCCACACCCCGCAGCTGACCCGGACCCTGCTGCCACAGCTGCCGACCAAGATCCTCCAGCATCCGTTTTCGATGCAGGCCCAGCAGCACCCTCTGCCGACACCGGTCCAGCAGCACCTCCTGATGGCGTCGCTGCTGAGGGCTCTGCTGTCCCTGTCCCGAGCGCCCCTGTCCCGAGCGTCCCGAGCGTCTCGGGCACCCCGGTCCCGAGCGTCTCGGGCGCCCCTGTCCCGAGCGTCTCGGGCGCCCCTGTCCCGAGCGTCTCGGGCTCCCCTGTCCCGAGCGTCTCAGGCTCCCCTGTCCCGAGCGTCTCAGGCGTTCCTGTCCAAAGCATCCAAGGTGTCCCTGCGCCGGTCCCAGGCGTCCATGCGCTGGCCCCAGGCGCTCCGGTCCCTGTCTCCAGTGTTCCTGGGTTCCCTGTCCCAGCTGCAGCAGACCCAGGGTCCGGTGCCGCCAGCCCTAATGAACCAGAGAGTCCAGGTGCCACGACTACCCCAGCCACTGGTCCTGCAACCCCGAACTCCAATCGATATCGCTGGCAACTATTTGTTAGGGTGGTTGTTGTTGTGTTTATTGTTGGGCTGTTTGGCCATCCACCCGGTCGGCTGCCAAAGACTCTGCCCCTGTTTGGCCACCCACCCGGCCGGTCGCCAAAGACTCTGCCCCTGTTTGGCCACCCACCCGGCCGGTCGCCAAAGACTCTGCCCCTGTTTGGCCACCCACCCGGCCGGTCGGCAAAGACTCTGCCCCTGTTAGGCCATCCACCCGGTCGGCTGCCAAAGACTCTGCCCCCTGTTTGGCCACCCACACGGCCAGCCACCAGACATTCTGCCCTTGCTTGGCCGTCCACCCGGTCAGCCACCAGACCCTTGGGTTCGTTCCAGCCTTCTGTCTGGCCCGGCCTGCCCGCCTGCCTTGCTCTGGACCCCCTCCACCCACCCTAGGTGGATTTGATCTGTTTGTTTGTGTGTTTTTGGGCTGTCTGGTCCGGTCTGCCCGCCTGCCTTGCTCTGGACCCCCTCCACCCACCCTAGGTGGATTTGATCTGTTTGTTTGTGTGTTTTTGGGCTGTCCGGTCTGCCCGCCTGCCTTGCTCTGGACCCCCTCCACCCACCCTAGGTGGATTTGATCTGTTTGTGTTTTTGGGCCGTCTGGAATCCGGCCCTTAGAGGGGGGGTACTGTAAGGTCTGTGTTCTGTCCGTGTTTAATTTCTGTGTTTGTCTCCCTTGTGTGGTCACATGTTTGTTCCCATGTCTAGTCCTCGTGCTTCCTTGTTCCCGCCATGTGCTTTCCCTATGTTTGTTTGTCTATGCCATGTGCCCTCTTGTTGTTGTCCGTGTCTCCACCCCTCACCTGTTCCCAATCTCCCGGTTTGTTTATCATTGGTTTCACCTGTGTCCTGTTAATTCCCCTTGTTTAGTCCACCTGTGTCTTTGTCTGCCCTGCCTTGATTGTTCTCACCTGTCCCTCGTTATCTGTTGCCTGTGTGTGTGTGTGTGTGTATATATAGTCCTTGTTTTCTCGTTTCTCGTTGAGTCTTCGTAAATTATTGTTATATGGTATGTTCCTTGTTTTTTCCTCGTGTTTCTAGCGTTTAGCGCTTCCTCCTTGTTAAAGTGATTACTCGTGCTTCTGACCTCTGCCTGCCCTACAACTATTCTCCTGCCTATTCCCTGTTTGGTTTTGTTTGCAATTGTTGGACTGCCTACCTGTGTACCGAACCCGGCTAGTAAAACGTTTCACCCTTTAAATCTACCCCTGTGCTGAGTCGTGCTATTGAGTCCTGCACAACACCCACCAGTCGTAACAGACTGCTGAGAAGCAGGCCACCATGATGTAAACAAGATTAATTGACTTTGCATTTTATCCCGGGAGTGGGGAGGGGTACCAAACACACAACAAGTTCTGATTGAGTAAAGTTAAAAGACAGAGCTTATTCTGGTTGGCCACAGAAGCAGCCACACAAAAGAATGTGGGAGAAACTAAGTTCCTTTCAAAGAGACTGCGCAGCTGTTCATACGGATAGATCATCCATGGAACATCTTCTATTGTGGCTTAGAGACACACCAAAGGTCTCCGACTCTGGACTCTTGATTGTGGAATTGCAAGAAAGTTGCTATTTTCTTTGCAACAGTCAACTTTTTGTCACTCTCACAATTATTTTTGTACATTGGCTAAGCTCATACGGTCTTGCTGGATGTGTGTCACAGTAATGGGCCAAGCAGGGGGTGTATAACATAACACTTTGTAATGTATCTTTACCTCCATTTATGACAGCGTTTAAACATTGTGCTCTCATGAAGTCGTTGCATTAGGTGAATTATGTCTGCATAGTTACACAACAGTTACATATAACTATAGCAGTTATGGTTGTAGTAACACAACATTCAAATAAACTACACATGCAATTTTGTCACTTTTTGAATCTCTTTCCCGATACAGGGGTATTTGTGCTAATTGTCGCTTGTTGTATAATGGCTGTCTGTACATTGTTTGACTTTGAGGAATTTATCAATAAAAGCTTATGACACTCACGGAAGTTTGGATCTGCTTTTGTTGGTGTTGACGTGCATTCTCCCTTGTACTTTGGGAAGTTCACTCTAAATAGCGGCTCACCGGCTGATGTTCTTGCTTGGGGATGCCCATCATTTCAGTGAAGTGCAGGGCTACCAGGCAGTCTTTGGAGGAAAAAGAATACTTTGATATATGTTATAGAGCTTGTGTGTATGTGTGCATATCTGCACTCCCATGCATACAACATGGAGTAAAAGCGAATCAATCTAACCCTAGAAATGTATTCTGTTACATCTACTATCATATTGTTTCACAAAGTCAGTCACATTTATTTGAATTCTGCACAAGTTTAAGTACAATAACACTGACATACTAAGCATGCCCTACTTGCATTTTTCTCAAAAATCCCTATCAAATAATCATACAGTGAAATTTTTTTTTTTTACTTGTGCTGGAATATGTGCAAAACCTTAAACTGACCCACAGTGACAAATTGTTTTGGTAACTTCATGTAGTGTCTAACTTCTCGAGTATGCTTTACTCATAAAAGCTCTTAATCACGCCATTCATGAACTAGTAAGTGCCCCATCTCACATGTATTACCATGTCATTGTAGTGTTTAAAGCTATCAGTGGGAGAGCTAATGGCCTTGAACCATACAGTTATGTGCAAAAGAATAGCAGTCTCACATCACTAATGTGTTTAAGTACTGATTTTGGCAGAAATTATGATACAACATGGGAACTAATTCATGACTAGGTGCAACAGAGCAATGGCCAAACAACAGACTTACAGTTTTTCTCGATTGATTACATTCAAAAACTGGAACTTATGGCACAATGACCACAACCTGTAACTCATGTGCCAACTCCCTAAACCAATTCTGCTAAACTATAAGCACAATTATGTGCTTTAGACACAGATTTCAATTGTTAACCGCACTTTCTTCAACTCACAACACACAATTATCTGCTTTAGACACAAATTTCAATTGTTAACCACACTTTCTTCAAAACACTAAACACCATCCTCTCTACTTTGCACACTTCATCAATGCCAAAACCTCCTTGTGTTCAGACAGAACACACTGCTATTCAATTGGCAAAACTTCCATTTCCAAGGCTGTTGTGCAATTTGAAATCAAAGCTTTAGCAATATGATGGCCACAGGTTAGCTCCTGGTTTGGAGAACAATTGATGGCAACATTGAAGTGAGAGGTGATCAGAAAGGCAGAGGAGTGAGAGTAAGAGGAGGAGGAGGAGAAGGAGGAAGAGGATGAAGAGAAAGAGCAAGAAGGAGAGCCATTATCTCTGATGAGATTCGGGCCACTGTGGTCAACCCTGTGGTCAACCATGGTTTGACCATGCAGGAGGCTGGCCAGAGGGTTCAACCAAATATAAGCCGCTTCTCAGCTGCATCCATTCTCTGGACATTCAGAAGAGGGAATAGGTAAGAAACACTACTATGACAGGAAAACACTAGTTTGAATGCCTTATCAGGAGCATAGTATTCTTGTATTTTCCATTGTACTGTATCTGTAAAATTACGTAAACAAATACAAAGTGCAACCATTGATGACCAAGACTAATTCCTAAACATCAATACAGTGAGCCTAGCCACAGTGGACTGTGTTCTAAGGCGGAACACCTTGAGAATAAAGCAGGTGTACAGGGTGCCTTTTGTCAGAAACTCCGACAGTCAAACAGTTATGCTATGACTATGTGCAAGTAAGTCATATACATTTCCACAACTGATTGCGTCCTATCAGCACTGACACATTACTGTACTGTATTGCAATCCAATCCAATGTTACAGTTTTTCTCGATTGCTTACACACATGAAGCATGCCTCGTTTTCTCAAAACTCTAAACACAAATCCCTAAACCACTCACACAAAATGCAACAACATTCACAACACTGTGTAGGTCTATTTCTGATAGCACATTGTCAATATTGTCTTGAGCTAGAACAGGATGCAGTAGTTTTTTGTCCTTTTTTATTTTACATTTTTCTTTCTTTTTTGTTGTTGACTGTACTGGCCTATATCCTATTGTTTGTTCTGTGCAAATCATTTACACATTCATTTGTGTTTGCTGTGATGTATAGAAATAAAGAAATATTTTAGTTGTTACTGTATATTTGTGTGTTGTTTTATATTTGCGTAAAAACATTATACAGTTATATTTTACTAAAGGAGTAAGCGTATAGTAACATAATGTTCCTGATAAGGCCTTCATACTGGTGTTTTCCCATTTCATAGTAGTGTTTTCCATTAAGCACATCAGTGTTCAATCGATGCTTAGAATGTCTACTCATATAATGGGCTGTGTTTGTCATTAGAAAACAAAGTACCATTTTGAGGTGACATAACACTGTTTTGAAAGCAAAGTTGCCTTTTGCAGGATGTATAAAGGGTTTTGCATTTTGTGTGAGTGGTTTTGGGATTTGTGTTTAGAGTTTTGAGGAAACGAGGCACGCTTTCAAAAAATGTGTGTTAGCAATCGAGAAAAACTGTAACAGACATGACATGCATGCTGCTGATTCGGGGTAATTGACTAATTTAATGAAAGGTGTTCAAATGGGTGTCTTCAAATTAATAGCAGTGTGGAGTTCAATTAGGGAGGTCAATCAGTCGGTGAAGAAATGGTGTCAATAATGGCCCTTATTTAAGGAAGGAAGGCAGCAGGGGTTGTACCTGCTGCTTTTAGCCCTTGTCCAGTGGTAAAATGGGTCGGTCTAGACATTGCACTGAAGAGAAGAGAACTCTTATAAAAAAGTTGATTGGAGAGGGGAAAACTTATAAAGAAGTGGAGAAAATAATTGGCTGCTCAGCTAAAATGATCTCCAATGCTTTAAAATGGCAAAGAAAACCAGAAAAACGTGGGAGAAAAAGGAATACCACCATCCGCGTAGATCGTAAAATAACAAGAATGGCAAAGAAACAACCAATGATCAGCTCCAGAGAGATCAAAGAAGATCTTCATTTGCCTGTGAGTACTTCAACGATCAGAAGACGCCTATGTGAAGCCAAACTATTTGCAAGAAACCCTCGTAAAGTACCACTGCTGAAAAAAAGACATGTATTGAAAAGGTTACAGTTTGCCAAAGAACACATTGACTGGCCGAAAGAGAAGTGGCGCAATGTTCTATGGACAGATGAGAGCAAGATTGTTCTTATTGGGTCTAAAGGCCGCAGACAGTTTGTGAGACGACCCCCATACACTGAATACAAGCCACAGTACACTGTGAAGACTGTAAAACATGGAGGTGCGAGCATAATGGTTTGGGGATGTTTCTCATACTTTGGAGTGGGGCCCATTTATCGCATAACAGGCACCATGGACCAGTTTCAGTACGTTCAAATACTGGAAGAGGTCATGTTGCCTTATGCTGAGGAAGAAATGCCCTTAAAATGGGTGTTTCAGCAGGACAACGACCCCAAACACACCAGCAAGCGGGCAACATCCTGGTTCCAGACCAACAAAATTGATGTGATGAAGAGGCCAGCCCAATCCCCGGACCTCAATCCGATTGAGAATTTGTGGAGTGACCTGAAGAATGCAGTTTTTGATGCAAAACCCAAGAATGCAGAAGATCTGTGGAGTGTAGTCCAGTCAGCTTGGGCTGCAATTTCTGTTAGCAGGTGTCAAATGTTAGTTGACTCTATGCCAAACAGATGTAAAGCAGTGGTAAAAAATAATGGTTACACAACTAAATATTAGTTCAGTGCTTAAAGTAGGGGCTAAATCTTCATTTAATTTTACAGTTTATACTGTAAATATTCCAGTTCGTAAATGAAAATGCAGATACTGCTATTTTTTTGAACAGCCGAATAATCTTTTCCTTTATTTTCAGTTTAAAAAAAAAAAAAGGTCATTTTTTCATGTGGAATTGAATGTGTGCTGCTCCTAGTGCCTTTGTATGTATTGAAATAAATGCTATTAGGAACATGGAACTTTTTCTCTGTTGTTTTAAACACACTGCTATTATTTTGCACATAACTGTATATGCAGAGGGTCGTTAACACCTTTCACCAAACTAACACAAACCCTTTTTTTTTTTACAAGGGAATGTCTTTTGGATTAGATAACTGTTTCACAGAAATCTTCATCCTATTTGCTGTAGCCACTTTAAACTACTATTTACTACGTAAATTCGTAAATTACTACCCAAATTACAATCCATAGACATCCAAAGGCATTACTGTACAGGTAAGCATACATCAAATAGGCAAGCCTAAGGGTTCACACACAGCAAAACGAGAAACAATACTCAACACTGACCACATAATTAGTGATTGTATTGCTGCAACTATACACCATTTGGCTCAGAGGCCAGGTCTATCAACCTACGCATATACCTACACACCGCAAGAAGTGCCTGTTTGACAAATTACAGATTAAAGTAGTTCCCCCAACCACTACATGCTGATGTAATGAGTGTAGAAGCACTAAAAAAGTGAAATTTTCATAATATGTCATATTATTATATAATGTCGCCAGTCAAGGTCATGTCTTTAGATATGATATACAGTATCAGCCTGAGCAAGTTGGACAGGAGCCTTTTCTTTTTTTCTAGTGACTTCCCAGAGAGTTAGTGTGCAACTGGATCCTGGACTTCCTGACGAGCAGACCCCAGGTGGTGAGAATGGGCAATCACACCTCCTCCTCACTGACCCTGAGTACCGGGGCCCCCAAGGGCTGCGTACTCAGTCCCCTCCTGTACTCCCTGTACACACAGGACTGTGTGGCAACACACAGTTCTAACATCATCCTGAAGTTTGCAGACAACACTACCATCCTGGGACTCATCTCTAACAACGATGAGACCGCCTACAGAGATGAGGTAAGGGGCTTGGTATTATGGTGCCAAGACAACAACTTGTCTCAACGTCTGCAAAACCAAGGAGATGATCGTGGATTTCAGGAAGCTGCAGAGGGGGGGTCACGACCCCATACACATCGAGGGAGCTGCAGTGGAGAGAGTCTCCAACTTCAAATTCCTCGGTGTGTACATCAAGGATGACCTTACCTGGTCCATGCAAGCAGGCTCGGCAGTCAAAACTGCCCAAAAGCGGCTATACTTCTTGAGGAGACTCAAGAAGTTTGGCATGTCTGCTAAAACTATAATAAACTTCTATAGATGCACCATCGAGAGCATCCTCTCAGGCTGCATCACTGCCTGGTATGGTAGCTGCTCCGCTGCCGATCGCAAGGCCCTGCAGAGGGTGGTGAAGACAGCGGAGCGTATCACCGGCAGCCATCTCCCCTCTGTGCAAGGCATCTATAACACTAGATGCCTGAGAAAAGCATGGAACATTGTAAAGGACCACAGCCACCCAGGCTATGGAATATTCACATTGCTGCCGTCTGGTAGACGCTACCGGAGCATCCGAACATGGACTACCAGACTTAGGGGTGGGCGATATGACCAAAATCTTCTATCACGGTATTTGTAATTTTATATCACGGTTACGGTATATATCACGGTTTATTATACGTAGGGTGACCAGATTTGGGTTTTTGAAAAAGAGGACACTTCAGCGGTGGCGAAATGTGTCCACAGACATTTATTTATTGACCCTTAAGAACACTAAGGTGCAGAAACAATACTGACTCAATAGGCTATTGGCCTAAGCAATAGTGGCCAGTATCCATTGAATCTTTAAATAGTACAGTTTTTCTCAATTGCTAACACACATTTTTTGAAAGCATGCCTCGTTTCCTCAAAACTCTAAACACAAATCCCAAAACCACTCACACAAAATGCAAAACCCTTTATACATCCTGCAAAAGGCAACTTTGCTTTCAAAACAGTGTTATGTCACCTCAAAAGGGTACTTTGTTTTCTAATGACAAACACAGCCCATTATATGAGTAGACATTCTAAGCATCGATTGAACACTGATGTGCTCAATGGAAAACACTACTATGAAATGGGAAAACACCAGTATGAAGGCCTTATCAGGAACATTATGTTACTATACGCTTACTCCTGTAGTAAAATATAACTGTATAATGTTTTTACGCAAATATAAAACAACACACAAATATACAGTAACAACTAAAATATTTCTTAATTTTTTCCAAAAGTGCTGTAGACTATACATCACAGCAAACACAAATGAATGTGCAAATGATTTGCACAGAACAAACAATAGGATATAGGCCAGTACAGTCAACAACAAAAAAGAAAGAAAAATGTAAAATAAAAAAGGACAAAAAACTACTGCATCCTGTTCTAGCTCAAGACAATATTGACAATGTGCTATCAGAAATAGACCTACACAGTGTTGTGAATGTTGTTGCATTTTGTGTGAGTGGTTTAGGGATTTGTGTTTAGAGTTTTGAGAAAACGAGGCATGCTTCATGTGTGTAAGCAATCGAGAAAAACTGTAACATTGGATTGGATTACAATACAGTACAGTAATGTGTCAGTGCTGATAGGACGCAATCAGTTGTGAAAATGTATATGACTTACTTGCACATAGTCATAGCATAACTGTTTGACTGTCGGAGTTTCTGACAAAAGGCACCCTGTACACCTGCTTTATTCTCAAGGTGTTCCGCCTTAGAACACAGTCCACTGTGGCTAGGCTCACTGTATTGATGTTTAGGAATATGTCTTGGTCAATGGTTGCACTTTGTATTTGTTTACGTAATTTTACAGATACAGTACAATGGAAAATACAAGAATACTATGCTCCTGATAAGGCATTCAAATTAGTGTTTTCCTGTCATAGTAGTGTTTCTTACCTATTCCCTCTTCTGAATGTCCAGAGAATGGATGCAACTGAAAAGCGGCTTATATTTGGTTGAACCCTCTGGCCAGCCTCCTGCATGGTCAAACCATGGTTGACCATATGGTTGACCACAGTGGCCCGAATCTCATCAGAGATAATGGCTCTCCTTCTTGCTCTTTCTCTTCATCCTCTTCCTCCTCCTCCTCCTCCTCTTACTCTCACTCCTCTGCCTTTCTGATCACCTCTCACTTCAATGTTGCCATCAATTGTTCTCCAAACCAGGAGCTAACCTGTGGCCATCATATTGCTAAAGCTTTGATTTCAAATTGCACAACAGCCTTTGAAATGGAAGTTTTGCCAATTGAATAGCAGTGTGTTCTGTCTGAACACAAGGAGGTTTTGGCATTGATGAAGTGTGCAAAGTAGAGAGGATGGTGTTTAGTGTTTTGAAGAAAGTGTGGTTAACAATTGAAATTTGTGTCTAAAGCACATAATTGTGTGTTGTGTTTTGAAGAAAGTGCGGTTAACAATTGAAATTTGTGTCTAAAGCACATAATTGTGCTTATAGTTTAGCAGAATTGGTTTAGGGAGTTGGCACATGAGTTACAGGTTGTGGTCATTGTGCCATAAGTTCCAGTTTTTGAAAGTAATCAATCGAGAAAAACTGTAAAACTTTCTTTTCAATGTGTGTCCATATGTTAACGCAATAATGATGAGATATTTTCTTTATATGGCCACATATTAAAATAAAAAAATTAAGAAGTTGGCCATTACACATAGACATATATACATAGACGCTCCATTGACCGCCTCAGCCCGTTGCTGCGACGTGCTAACGTGATGACGAGGTGATGACTGGTCTGTAAACAAACGCAAGTAAATGATGGAGCTGCAGTTTTTCTGGATAAAAAGCACTATAGATAGTGTAGGGTTTTCCAATAAAACTCTTCTTATTTTCGTAGTGGAGCCTATGGCTGACGCGTGTTCTTTTCCAAAAAGGTGTGTCTTCCAATGTAGATGAATTTTAAATATTTATTTGTAGCAAAGACATTAACAAACATTAAATAATCCACCTAAATGTAATGTAAAACTTATAATGTATCCTTGACTAACTATCTTAACAAGTTCACACGACACGACACGACACGTGGTGCGACACGACACGGTCAGAAAAACCGTGAGACTCCTTAACCTCTCGTGCCATCCACAGGTCATATACTGCCTAGCTACGGCAGCGCAGTTAAACCAAAACAATGCCCTTAAAGCTACAGGCACCTATTATCAATCAATATATCAATGGAGGTAAATCATGAAATGAATGAATACTAAATAGTACATATACTATACAATAATGTAAATAACGATAATCAAATCATGAACTTAATACTAAATACCTTTCATAAACAATTATATAGTGAGGCCTGTATCCCAAAATCATTAGATGTGCATATGGCACCTACATTACCGGCCCCTAATTGTTCTATTAATGCAGTAACTTAGAACAATTACCACTTTTCTGTAAACTTTCAATGAATATAATGAACAGAAATTCACATTACTAAACATTCAATGTTCAAGCACATGAAAAAGAGTGCCTTTAATAGGCATACTAAATGTCCAATGCCCTTCAATCAACTTAAAAAAGGGATATAAAGTCCACTGGCAGTCCATCTTCAAACGAAGCCTGGGGAGAGAAAGAGAAAGATAGAAAAAGAGGAAAGAGAGAGAGAGAGAGAGAGAGAGCCAGAGGTTGCTAGCACATGGCTCATTGTGGGGGCTCAGTCTTTACCACTGGCGTGGTCAGACTCCAAAAGTAGACAGATCTTTGTGATGGGTCTGTCTAAAACATTGGTCTTTGTCTTTATCCGTACTCTGCGAACAAGACCCTTCTTGTCTGGAACTGTCTCAACGATCTTTCCCATAATCCATGAATTTCTTGGAGCACAGTCATCCACAAGAAGAACAACGTCTCCTTCTGCGAAATTTCTGGAAGCTGTGGCCCACCGCTGGCGCTCCTGGAGTTGAGGTAAGTACTCTTTAATCCATCTCTTCCAGAATAGATTGGACATATATTGCACCTGCCTCCATCTACGCCGCGTGTAGAGGTCATCCTGGTCGAACAATCCTGGAGGTAAGGATGGCTTTGTTTTCAGCAACAGGAGATGATTTGGCGTCAACGCCTCCAAGTCATTCAGATCACTAGACGCCTTTGTGATAGGTCGGCTGTTGATGATCGACTCTGCCTCGCACAAGACTGTGTGAAGGCTTTCTTCATCAAGGACTTGCTCTCTCACAGTGGAATTCAACACCTTCCTTATGGATCTTATCAGCCGTTACCACACTCCGCCATGATGTGAAGCGGCAGGAGGGTTGAATGACCACTTGATCCCATGTTGGTGGAACAGATGCTGAAACTGTGAGGAGTTCCAGTTGGCAGCGGCCGCATTCAGCTCACGATTGGCTCCAACAAAATTTGTCCCATTATCCGAACGAATCTCTTTCACTTGTCCTCGTCGTGCTATGAAGCGCCGGAGTGCATTTATGCACGAATCTGTGTCTAATGATGAGGCAAGCTCAATATGCACTGCACGCACGGCTAAACAGGTGAATATGACTCCATATCTCTTTATAAGGCTTCGTCCACGTTTCACCTCAAGTGGTCCAAAATAATCCACACCGACTCTTGTGAAGGGTGGGTCATCCGGCAGTACACGCTCTTCTGGAAGATCAGCCATTAGTTGTTTTCCAGCTTTTCCATGTAAG
Organism: Clupea harengus; assembly: GCF_900700415.2. NCBI lineage: Eukaryota > Metazoa > Chordata > Actinopteri > Clupeiformes > Clupeidae > Clupea > Clupea harengus. The sequence goes on from NC_045152.1 coordinate 20,183,159, forward strand.
CGACGACAGGTCACACACTTTCCAAGGACCTTTCGGATAGCCGTGTTGGCACTCGGGATCCAAAACTTCTGACGCAATTCAGAGAGCATGTGATTGCGCCCTCCATGCCCAGTGTCTTCATGGATCTGTTGGAGAATCAGGTTGGTTATGTGAAAGTCCCTTGACAAGATGACAGGCTGCTTGCTGTTTCTCTGGCATAGCTGTCCGACTCAGTCTTCCACCAACGCGCAACAGGCCGTCTTGAAGTATGGGATTCAACTTGTACAAGTGGCTGCTGCGTTTCACATTCTGTCCTTTGAACAGAGCTGACATTTCTTCAGAGAATTTCTCCTTCTGACAGAATTTGACTATGCGAAGCTCTGCCTCATCAAGGTCTTCCACTGAAATGCGTGTGTTCTTGAAGCTTTCCTTGAGACTGTCCATCTGACTTTGGATCAGCTGTTGACCACTGTCAATGCTGGCTTCCTCACAGGCTGCACGCAGCTCTTCACGCTTTTGACAGAGGCTCCAAAGCATGACTTTAATCTTCAAGAACCATGCCACAGTTCGTTTCAACTTTATCCACGATGAGAAGTAGTTGATCAGTTTCTTGAATGGACTTACGTCTTCTCTCACATTTATGGAATTTACTTTAATTCTTTTGATCTTAGGATCATCTGAAGTGATCTCTGCATTGTTCAATGGAGTCTTTGGCCAGCACTCAACTGGACTGCAGAGGAATTCTGGGCCTGACACCCAACTTGTGTTCTTCAAGAATTCATCCACTCTTTGGCCTCTAGAGGCGTAGTCAGCCGGGTTCTTGTCAGTGCCAACGTGTCTCCATTGTTCCACATCAGAGCCTTTCAGAATATCTGAAACTCTGTTTGCCATGAACGTGCGGTAACGTGTCGTCTCATTTTGAAGATATCTCAGCACCACCGTACTGTCAGTCCAGAACATTAATTGGTCAAGATCTAATTGGAGCTCTCTTCTCAGGACATCATCCATTTTCACGGCTACTGTGGCAGCGGTCAACTCCATACGTGGAATGGTAGGAGGCCTGAGAGGTGCCACTCTGGACTTGCCCATCATGAACGCACAATGCAGTTTGTTACTTGCGCTCCGCATGAGAAGGTAACTGACTGAACCATAAGCATACTCACTCGCATCAGCAAAGTGATGTAGCTGCGCAAATCCATAATCTCCAAATCCTTCAGGCTTCAGACATCTCGGAAATGAGAAGTTCTCCAAAGCAGGAAGACTGGCTAACCAGTCGGACCACCGCTTCTTGATGTGTTCAGGTAAGTCGTCATCCCATCCCAGCTTCAGTCTGCACAGGTCTTGCAGGATGGTCTTTGCTGGCAAAACCACAGGCGACAGGATGCCTAATGGGTCATACACTGAACCGACAACTGAAAGAAGTCCCCGTCTTGTGAATGGGCGGTCTCTGATGGTGATTTTAAACTTAAATGTGTCAGACTCGACACACCAATTGAGTCCAAGGGCTCTTTCCAGAGGAAGTTCATCATGGTCAAGATCCAAGGTTTTCATCTCTCCAGCCAGTTCAGACTTTGGGATGGAGTCGAGCACTTTCCGACGGTTGCTCACCCATTTTGTGAGACGAAGCCTCCATAGGCGCAGATTCTCATGAGATCTTGACACATTGATATGGCTGCCTCATCTGTAGCAACGGATTTGAGGCAGTCATCCATGTAAAATTCTGTAAGACTGTCTGTACAACTTCGGCTTTGAACTGTCCGCTCTGATCTTCGGCACACTTCCTCAACGCAAAACTAGCGCAGCTGGGGGAGGATGTGGCTCCGAACAGATGCACAGTCATCTTGTGTTCAGTCAAAGCTTGATTGTAGTCCCCGCCTGGCCACCAGAGGAACCTCAGTAAGTTGGAGTCGTCGTCAGGGCACTTTTACCTGGTGGAACATCGCTTCCACGTCCGCCATGATCGCAACTGGTTTCTTGTCTGAATCGAATGACAACGCCAATTAGACTGCTGGTCAGATCTGGACCTTGCAAAAGTTGTTCGTTCAGTGATGTTCCCTGATAGGACGCGGCACAGTCGAACACGACTCTTAGTTTCTGCTTCACAGGGTGATATACAGCATGGTGCGGTATATACCATACCTTCCCTTCCTTGTGCGTCATCTCTTCATCAGACAGCTGTACTGCATAGCCCTTCTGAAGAATGCCGTCCATGAAGTCTGTGTATTCCTTGTGAAAGCAGTCATTCCTGATGAATTTTCGCCTTAAGCTCTGAGTTCGCTGCTCGGCCATTATCCGATTGTTTGGCATGTTGACCATCTTGTTCTTGAGAGGCAAACATATATTGTAGTGGCCGTCGACCCGTTTTGCTGAATCCATTACAATGTCCATGAACTGATGGTCTTCTCGGGACATCTTCACTTCATCATGTTTCCCTCCCTCTGGGAAATCCATCTGAAACTGTTGAAGCCACAAGTTCTCCAGACTGGCCACTGAGATGCGGTTTGCCATGGTCTTGGTTGGTGTTCTTTTACCTGTGTGACTGCAGCTTTCTCTTAAAGGTCCATTCACGGTCCAGCCGAGTTTGGTTCTTACAGCGTACGGTCCATTACCAACACTGCTCACCACCTCCCATGGTTCCATAGCTTTAGGCATATTTGCTCCAATGAGCAATCCGATGTCAGCTTCAATCTGAGGCAGCTTTATTTCTTTGAGGTGAGGCCACCTTTCAAGATCCTTTTGTTGTGGTATGTTTTCTTTACCTACAGGTATCGTCTTTTGCGTGAAAGCATCTGGAAGATCAATGAACTCGTCACCTGACAGACTGCTGACCTCCAGCCCGGACACCACGTAAGTACTGACAGGTTTCTCTTCGTTCATGGTTCTAAGCAGTATGTCTGTCTTCCGTCCACTGAGCTTCAATTTGTTCATCAGTGTCTCGGTACAAAACGTGGCTGAGCTACCCGGGTCCATGAAGGCATACGTCTGCAGCACCACATTTCCCATCTTGGCCTTGACTTGGACGGGAACTATTGCAAGTATGCAGTCATCTTCCCCGGCCCCAGTCAGCTCACAACCCTCAGACTGAGTGCAGACAAATGCACTCAAGACTGTCTGACCGTCACAATTGTCCGTCTTCTTTTCTGCATAAGTGACAATGTCCTTTTTCTTAATGTGCAGCAGTGTAGGATGAGTCAAGGAACACACCTCACAGCTCACTTTTCCTTTGCAGAATTTACTCATGTGGCCATGCTTAAGGCAGCTAAAACAAAGTCCTTTGCTTCTCAAGAATTCTATTTTTTCTTTGTGTGGCTTGCCTTTAAGCTTACTACATGTCTCTATGGCGTGCTCACCTTTACAGAAGAGACACGGTGGTGTCGTTGGTGAGGCAGGATCTGTGTGCTCAACTGAGCCTGTGTTTTTCTTTGATGTGTCCAGCTGTATGGCACTTGTGGTGAATGACTTCTTGATTATGCCTTTTTTCTGTTCTTTGTAATAATTTGGTTGAATTGGGGGCGTTTTAGCTGGAGTGCTATCTTTTATGTCACCAAATACTGGGTGAAGTGCAATTTTGGCCTGCTTGTTAATGAACTCAACTAAATCTTTAAATTTGACTCTTCTGTCACATCGCTCTTGTATGCCACACACAACACTTCTCCACCTTTCACGTAACTTGAATGGAAGCTTTGCTACGATAGCCTTCAAGTTTGCAACATTATCCAACTCCTCCATGTAACTCACTTCATCCATGGTGTTGCAGCAGGCTGTTAGGAAGAGTGAAAAGGCATTCAAAGACTCAGTATCTTCTGGCCTGATAGGTGTCCAGTTTAACACTTTGTTCATGTAGGCTATGGCGATTTTATAATCATTTCCAAAATGCTCTTTGAGTAGCTGTTTGGCCCTGTGGTATCCTGCATCTGATTTCATGTGAAGGCAACTCTTTATCAGCTCTTTGGGCTGCCCGCTAGTGAACTGCTCTAAAAAGTAGAGACGGTCTTTGAGGCTTTCAGTGCGGGATTCTACGCCGTGTTCAAAGGCTCTTATGAACACATTGTAGTCTAATGGATTGCCACTGAAAGTAGGGATGTCTAATGGGGGCAGTGTCATCATTCTCTGTTGCTTCACCATTAACTCTGTGATGTTGTTCTGGCGCGTCATTACGCTGCAGAGCGTTTCAACGGTGTAGTCATCTGTTACAAAGTTACCACTACTCTGTTGCACGGCAGTAGACTGGGGTTGAAGTGGCCTGAATTCACCTTGTCCATTTTCCAGGTTGATAACTGGATTTTGACCCACGGGTAGGCCTAATGGTAAATATCCAGACTCAATAGTCATTCCACCTACAGGGCTTACATGTGTGCATGTTACACGCTCAATTTCATAATTTTCCAAAACTTTGAGTTTAGCATCACAGGCGGCAATAGCCGTTTGCAGTTCTAAAGCTTCTCTTTTTGCTTTTAATTCAGCCTCCTGACGTTCAAGTTGTTGCTTTTGTTTCAGAGCTGCAGCCTGTGCAAGTAATGTGGCTCTCTCTACTTCAGCTTTGAGGCGCACTGAGGATGTGCTGGACACTTTACTTCCGACAGCTGACCCACGCTTTCTGCTATAACTGCTTTGAGCAGAGGACACCATCGACACACTGTCTGCTGGCTGAATGGCTGCGTCACATTCTTTAGCTTGTTTCGCGCGCTCTTCAGCTGCCTTTATCCACATTTCCACTGGCTGCATAAATCCACGAACGTGTATTCATTTTGGCTCATACCATGAACTCTGATCAGTTTCCAAACTTAGCAAGGCAAATTTCCACTGCTTACCGTGCTTCCTTTAGCTTCCACAATCCACAATGCGGGGGCTAATTTCAACGAGATACCTTGAAAACGTTGTCCGTTGAAGCAGTCCAGTTTCCACGAGCCTTGTCCTTTCCAAAGTCCACTTTCCTCCCGGAGATGAAGGTTTTTCTGACTTGAATGTAGGGTTTTCCAATAAAACTCTTCTTATTTTCGTAGTGGAGCCTATGGCTGACGCGTGTTCTTTTCCAAAAAGGTGTGTCTTCCAATGTAGATGAATTTTAAATATTTATTTGTAGCAAAGACATTAACAAACATTAAATAATCCACCTAAATGTAATGTAAAACTTATAATGTATCCTTGACTAACTATCTTAACAAGTTCACACGACACGACACGACACGTGGTGCGACACGACACGACACGTGGTGCGACACGACACGGTCAGAAAAACCGTGAGACTCCTTAACCTCTCGTGCCATCCACAGGTCATATACTGCCTAGCTACGGCAGCGCAGTTAAACCAAAACAATGCCCTTAAAGCTACAGGCACCTATTATCAATCAATATCTCAATGGAGGTAAATCATGAAATGAATGAATACTAAATAGTACATATACTATACAATAATGTAAATAACGATAATCAAATCATGAACTTAATACTAAATACCTTTCATAAACAATTGTATAGTGAGGCCTGTATCCCAAAATCATTAGATGTGCATATGGCACCTACAGATAACGTTTATATTTCTCAACCGATTTCACTGAGTCGTTTTTATATTCAAGGGTTTATGATCTACGTGGAGTACCAAAAAAAATTTTGTCTCCATATTACTTAGAATCTCGTTGGTTTGGCCGTAATCGCCGTTGACATACATACATGTATATGATAATAGCTGCTAGACGCTCACTGTTCTTGTGCTCTCACAGCTCATTCACTTTGAAATACTGAAAAATAAATGCCTACACTAGACACTTTTCAGTCCATATTTTTCAGTATATTGAATCTTGCCCAACAGTCGAGGATTACTCAACAAGTAGGCATGACAGTCAAAAATGTTACTGGGTATCGTATTATACGGCTCTTCAGAATGTTCAAAAAAGTTCAGTTGATTTGAATGGGCCACCCCAACGTTTGCAGGTCTGTAATTTGCTGCTGCGAAAATGTAATGACCGCTGACCATCTTTCATATCATTCCGCAAGTAGTCCGGTCATTTAACGTAACGGGAAGTAATGGGTTGCTACGCAACACCTGAAACTTTAGAGTTCTATTTTATTTCTCAGCAGAAATCACAAAACGGCTACAAAATCGTTAAAGAGGTATTTTTGGAGGAATGTCTATTGTTTTGGTGAGTTACTGTATAATAAGAGGGATGAAGTATAGTTCGGAGGTCATTATCTAAAAATAGATCGATTGGATTTCAAAATAAGAGTATACCGCGGTTGAAACGGTATGGCCAAATCTCTCCCGGTAGACACATTTCTACCGTTGCACGGTATATACCGTCATACCGCCCAGCCCTAACCAGACTTACAAACAGCTTTTTCCCCCAGGCTGTAAGGCTTCTGAATCAGCAACTTTGATCCACTGAACAGTCGCCATCACCATTCACTTTCTGCTCCCCCATTCACACAACCACACTTCCTACATATATTTGCACAATTTTTTATTTTTAACTTATTTTAATATTCCTCACACTTTAAACTGCTGCTAGCTCTTCTTGTGTTGTTGTTACTCGTTAATGTTATATGTTATAGTGCTATATGTTATATGTTATAGTGTTATATGTTATTTTTGGTATTTGTTACTCTGTTACTTTGTTATCTGTATCTACTGTCTACTGCGTAGATGTTGCTGGCCAAGTCCTAAGAATTTCGCTGCACTGAAGCAATTTGGTGTATGCGACAATAAACTCTTTGACTTTGACTTTAGTGAGAGACTGTCAATGTCAATTCAGAAAACAGAACATCAACAGTGCATTAGATACCTGTCTTTAGATCTTGGACTGAAAGGAGGTTATACAAAGGAGCAGTGGCGGCTCCGAAAAAAATTCTCAGGGGAGGCAATTTTTTTGATAATGATTAAGGCGACCCATTCAGTAGGTTCATTAAGCAAGACAATTGTATCAATTTGGTGTTAGCTGATTAACTCATACAGCAATACCTTTTTGTCCACTAGAGGGCAGCACACAAAATAAAGATGTCCCCTCTAGCTACATAGAGTAGCTATAGTTACAGTTGGAAAGCTATGGAAGAAAGTTGCATTCAGGAGCCTTCATAAGCAAAAATGATATGGCTCCACAATAAATGATCCCACTTATTCATTATTCACATTACTCAAATGTTGTATGATGTAAAATAGCTTAACAGGACACATGATATGTCCAATAACAACATAAAGAAGGGGCAACATATAAGTCCAACCAATAATATTTATTGATCAATACTTTTATCTTTAAAGTATTGGCTTACAAAAGCAAAATAAGTAATCACATAGAAAATAACTCAGTGTTAGTGCTAGTAGCTAACATCCACACTGTGAAACCTGTGAAAAGTGACAGTAGTATAGAAATACAGACCGCGTTCACAGACTGCTAGCCACGATTTTCTTTCGTACCAATTCTTGGAAAATCCTCGGGTGTAGGATTGCCCTAATAGGTCCTAATTCTTTTGTTGTCAATGTATCTTCATTGGAATGCCGACTAAAAGGAGTTTCTTTTAAGGAGCGAATTTAGTTTTTGCACTGAACGTTAGCCATCTTGACTGAATGTGACTTGATCAAAGCCGTATGATGTCCTTAAATACACAGTTAGGTATGACGAAAGGATGGTGGAGCGAGCCCTCCCGGAAGCCATAGAGATTGCATTGAGAGCCATGTTTTGTGAATAAAAATGGATTTAACATGAGAGTCTATGAGAGAGGTCTGGGGCGATTCCAGGGGCGTTTCTAGGATTCAAAGAAAGGGGGGGCTTAGCCCCAAGGGGAGTGGCATGTTTGCGCGCGGCAATTTTTTTTTTAAGGCCCATTTGGGGCCGTGGATATCCATTGTTTCAGACAGTTCATAGATTGGTTTAATCAGAAAGAGTGTGATTTTGCTCTGTAGTTTTGCTGGAATTCAGTATATGATAACACAAGAGACAGAATGACAGGGTCATAGTGAAATTTGACAACACAAATATACCAGCTGTGGTGAAATAACCTGTTCTGAGCACCAAAGCTGTCCTGTGGGTAGCTCTTCAGCTTAACCTGTCTGGGCCCTGTGTCTTTTTCACCTAAATCATTAGTTGCTGCAGCTGCTTGGTCTGTCTCTTCCTCTCTCTGACTCTCTGCCTCAGCCTCTCCTTCTGCATGACCCTTTAAGATAAGTTCAAACATTGAAACATTAACTGATCGAAATCCAGAAGCCAATTTTATGACTTGGCATAAAAATATCATGTAATAATCTAGTTTAGGCTAACCCTTGGAGTAGCCTAGGCCTGACAACAAATGCCTATACATTTCTACCACAGTAGAAGAAAATAAAAAAAAACTCCACTCATTTCCTTCTAGACCTGTAGACCACTAACCTCCATCACACCGGCTCCTTCAGCCCTGTCAATCTCCTGCTTCTCTCTCTCATCTGACTGGGCGGAGCTGCCACCTCTCCTAAAGAATGTTCTTATATCCATCTGGTCAATGAATTGGATGATATACCGGTACAATAGCGTTATGAGGTACACTATGACATTTAGTTTTCACTAGCATTAACTGATTATAAATAACAACATTATATAGGGACTGATAATTTTGTTTTGAAATACTAGAGAGATATATCAATGCAAAGAATAGAGAGATGTCGATAGTTATTTCTTGTATTTCGAATTCGCTCGTTCACACTCTTGCTAACTGGTGACAGTTTCTAACAAAGTAGCAAGCTAGCTTAGTTTTAACATAGCCCACTACAATATTCGCTTTCATTTGCCTCATATCAAGTAAACCTAAAGCAGGTAACACTCGTTAACAACTACAGATAGCCACATTCTGTCACTTCTTGTACTTACAATTTCACTCCGTGCATCATTTACTTTGAACTCCTTGTCTATAATACTGGCTGTCGTTGACGAGAGACGGTACTAGTGCCCGGGGTTTATATCGTAAAGTATGATGAAAGGCTATTGGATTATAATTTGAAGGGGGAGTAAACATACAAACCAGAACGCACGCACATAAGTAGCATGTTAGAGTTATAAATAACTTGTCCGTGTCAGAATAGTTTAATTTTTTTTAATTTTATTATTTTTTTAAAGCCAATAATGCCAAATGATTTGGGGGGGCTGAAGAACATTTTAAGGGGGCTTCAGCCTCACTTCGCCCAAAATCGCCCAAAAGGGGCGGGGCACTTGGAAGAACGACTTTAGCCTGATTGGACAATGACATTCAGAGGCAGATCAGACGTGTCTAGTGGTAGAATCGGACAGAAACAAATATCTCCCTTTCCCGTTTGGCAGTGCGTCGCCCAATTCGCCCTTAAGGACAAAACACCCCTGCAAAGGAGGTACTATCATAGCAAGGGGGAGCCTTTCAATGGGAAATTACCACTAATTAAAAAACATGCCACCAGCCCTATCCTCTAGTGTTGCTGTGACATATTTGTAGTCGAATGCACGTAAAACATCTATCAGCACACTCCATAGCTCAGTATTAGCATTTGTTGAAAAAGCATTTAAAAAGCATACCCTATCATCAGTCAAAGTGGACATTTTTCTCATTATTGATATTGAAAAGAACCTCATGGTTGGTTGCTATGGGTTGCTATGCTTTATGACATAGTTTACCTTTGTGATGCAGGCGATTACATATGTAGTGTTCTGAAGTTAGTAGTAGTAGTGGTAGTAGATGTCTAAGTTGTTATGTATGACAGTCACATTAAGTGAGAGTCAAGATTGGAACCATGGAAGGTCAGTGCCATTTTTAATATAACTGTGGTCTTTCTTTTGACATCCATAAATAAAGTTTTGGTTTTGAGGATAAACTGGTTAGCTAACCTGAAATGTTCTGTTATATCTTCATACACAGAAAATCCTCCTCAGGATGAGCCTAGTTCATCAAGATACTCTGATGGCTCAAGCTCAGAATCTGCACCAAGCTCACCTCAGGAGAAGATTCTCGTTTCACCTTTACAGGAATATATTCTTAATCTCACTGAGGAGTGAGTTGTGCTTCTTTTGTGTTAACCAAACAATGATTTAAATGTCTTGAAATAATAGAGGTAAACATTTGTAAGTTTATACACACAGAGGTCTTCTGTTAAAATGTCCTCTTAAATTTGTTCCCAAGGGAGTGGATGGTTTTCAACAGCATATTGCATACTCCTGTAAGTACTGCTGTTCCAACAATACAGTGTGGCAGATTAGTTGAACCTTTCAAACTTTACAAATGACCTATTTAATCAAGATGTCATTCCATTATCTGTTTTTGTTACAAGTAAATGACATATTTGTTGTTGACCACAGATGACAAGGATGCAGTTTGCTGAACTGTGCATGGCCATCTTGAAGGTTGTGAGTCTTAGCTCCATTACAGTGATTCTGCCTGCGTACATCTGTGTGGTGAAGGATGCTGAATCTTCTGCCAGCAGATCCTCAACACCCACTACCTTCTCAGTCATTGCCTCAACTGAAAGGTATAGTGAAGCAGAAACATACCTTTTGTGACTTAACCAAATGCCATGTGAGATATATCATTAGAGAGAAAGAGATAATACATCAGAAGTAATGTTTGCTAAATTACATGAATGGTTTGTGAAACACAAACACTTAGCTAAAAGGCAAAAAGTGTGTACCTAGCAAGCAATGACCCAGTTCACAAATGGAGTCAGCATCATTCCAGTAGTCTGCTAGGGGCGAGAGTCTAAGTCAGCTCATGTACATTTCACACGGTAATGAAACACTTTGAACATTTCTCCATATCTGTATCTTTACTAAAGGGCTCCATCGTCAGTGCCATCTCCCGAGTCACTGGTGACTGATGGAGATACATTCACTACAATCACTACAATCCTGGAAAGCATCTTATCCAGTGGGAATGTTCACAACATCGCCAAAAACCTCGTTAGTCAGGTTCAGGGTGTTCTCCAGGACAGCAGCCCAACTTCCATTCCTGTGGCTGCCAGCAAAAGCGTTTCGGATTCTGAGATTTTGCAGAAGAGAGTTCCACAGCGGACAGTAAGTGCCTCTCAGCTGGTTTACTCCTATGCTGAGGAGGCAATCAAGAATTTGCTTCAGCCATATTTTCTTCCTCTTGTGGCATGGAATGCCAGGGAAGATGCTGCCTCGGCCAGAGTTCCCCTTCCCAGGATCCCAAGCCCTGTGCCCTCTCTGCTGGGATTGGATAAAGCTGAAGGCACCTGTCTGATAACTAGATTGATTCAAAGATTGCCTGCTTACATTCATTTTCGGGAACCAGTGGATTCTTCTGCAACTAGTGAGCAAGACGTAATATCCCCATCACGCAAATTTAGTGATGTGGCCAATCTGTTCACCCGAGTGATGACCTTCCAGGTTATGGATATGGTTGATTCAGAGCTGGATAGACATCAAAGATCTTCTGATGTATCCAGGATGTTGTCGACAGCTGAAGATAATATTAGTGCTGGTCACTACGATGATCTGTTCTCTGGATTGATCCAGAGGTTCATTGCAGAATTCAGTTATTCTGACTCTATTTTCTCGGATGAAGTGGATGACGTCAGCGACACAGCATTTTCTACCAGGAGCCAAAGCACCCGATCTGGCACTGCCTCACAAAAACTTGAAAACATGTTAGGTCTGTTCACCAGGGTGATGATTAGCCAAGTAATGGATGTCCTCCGCATTGAATCAGGAGTCGAACTGGACAGAGATATGATAAGAACACGAAGTCCCTCCTCTGTAGGCTCTGTGCTCGGTACAGACAGCAGCGACTATGGCTGTTTTGTCACTGTTCTGATGCTAAGGCTGTTAGCCAAAATCAAGGATCAACCAAATGCCTCTGCTGATATGATGTATTCCTCCCGAGAGTTGATTGAGAAAGTCCTGTCCGAGTTCAGTAGTGCCTCAGGAACTCCAAACTTCCAGACTTATCCAAGCACCTTAAAGATTCAGGCAACATCCAGAACCATGGACAAGTTCCTTCTGAAGGAATTTGGACCCGAAACTGTCCTGCAGAGAGCTGTGGAGACACAGGATGTCTCTTTTGATAGAACCTTGCTGACGGCCTTGAGAAAGGAACTGCTGCAGCAGTGTGATACAGAAGCTACTGCTGCCCCATCAGCCCAAGCTGCTCCACCCTCCCCTCAGCCAGTGCCTGTTGCAGATGAGGGGCGAACCAGCAGGACTAAACTGAAGATGCCCAAAAAGAGGTTCAACATAAAGGTACAATATATAACCAACCATGCTTATGGTTATGTTATTATGATGTTTCTCACAGTTGTCCAAGTTGTACTATTGTTCTTTTCCCGTGTGGATGTATGCAGGTAACTCATTTCATCAACTGAGTAAAATTTCTGTTTTTCTTCTAAACTATCAGATGCCAAAAAGAGTCAACAGGAAAGTGTCTCCTGCCAATTCCTTTCCCGGCATAAGTGAGTTTTAGGAGACATTGAATGTGCAATTTGATCATCAATATATGATTCTCTTCCAGTACCATGTATAGTAGTAGTAGTAGTATCAGAAGTATTAAGTTAATTCATTTCACATTAATGATGTGGATTTCCTTCTTCAGCTGATCAGCATTCAGAGACACCTGCCCCTCGCACTCCATCTGATGAGACGGTTCCTGCCATGTCTACATCTGGACAGAAGACACGCAAACAATCCTTTTTCCTCAGGATTTTCGCATGCTGCACTTTTGGCACATCTGAAGCTTAGGCCATAATTTTTCTTAAAAATGTTGTTACCCTACATTTCCCAATCAAAGATATTAATACATCTTATGCATTCATTACACAGAATCAATATTCACTGATGTAAAGGAGTAATATAACCAAATGTTTTAAATTTCATTATTTAATACAATTTTATTATATTATTATATATAAAATGCACCAGTTAGCATAAGAGCAAGGTTTTATCAGTGCCAACTTTGCTGTTACTGGTATTACCATTCCCTTTATGTAGTTAGCCTGCTAGTTTTAGCCCAAAGCTGTTAACTGCCATTTCAGACAGTTGAAGGCGTGCTCTATAATGAAAGACAGTTGAAGGCATGCTCTTTAATGAAAGAAAGTTGTAGCCGTGCTCTATAATGAAAAGGCTTCATTTTAAATGTGGTTTGAGTTGGCTGCTCTATGGTGTCAACAGAGAAAGAATCAATAAAGAAAAAGACAAAAAAACCTCTCCAGACCAAGGCACTCCTTAGGTTAAAATGTCTATTATATTGACATGTCCTAACTGGACTGTTAAAAAATGCCCACTCGTAGTGGCTAGTGCCTTCTTCAGGGCATAGTCCTGAGCTGAGGAAGGTATGTATGAATCCTCAGTTAATTAGTCAAGCAATAGCACAGGTGCCTATAATCAGTCAAACAAGAGCTGCACCAACAATACTAAACCCACTGCTCCTCACCGCTTACAGATCCCATCCCAGCCCACTCCACCCAAGTTCTGTTCCTAGCAACAGTCCAAGATTGTTTTCAATTAGCTCAGACGCTTCCTTGGTATGGTCGGTTATTTCAGGTCATTCTGTAAGAATTTCTCTGTGGTAGCCGCCCCGCACCTCCTCATCCCCAAACGGTCATTTGGGTAGACAGGTAAGCCAGTTGGCATTTGAGTCTGTCAAAGCGTTTCTCACAACTGCTCCTGTGCTGGCTGCCTCTAACTTTTCTATTCCCTGTTCTCTCGCTGCAGACGCCTGCGATCTAGGGGCCTGTGCACTGCTCATGCGGATGCGTAACCACAACCAACGCTTAATGCGCTGGAGCCTCGTATTGCAAGCTTTCAACCTCAACATCCAACACATTCATGGGTGTGAAAACGTTGTGGCAGATGCGCTTTCCCACACATATAGTTCCAAAGCACTTTGGTGCACAATTCCCGAATGTGTGGTCCCGCGCATTATTTCAGTTCACATAGCTTAATAATAATAAAAAGAAAACTTGTTAATACATTTTGGGTTAAATGCACTTCAAATATACTTTTCTTCCCCCCCTAAATGTTTCCCTGTTTCTCCATTTGAGCTTCTTTGGCGATTTAATTCAACTGGTAAGATGAGTATTTTACACATTTATAAAATAAAATAAATAATTTGCCTGAGCAGTGGTTTCCGTTTTAAACAATGCACAAATATTTATTTGCTGTCCAGGTTGCAGGCATTTGGCAAACATTATAACAAAACAAAAAAATACTTTAAACCAAAACAAGATTAAATCTCAAAATGTAGCGTAACAATATTACTATAGCAACAACTCTACCTCACAGCAGGAGAGCTGTCCTTCTCTCTCAACAACACAAAGGGCAGTGAGCCACCCTCTTAAAAAGGCCTACCTGTTAACCCAAATTGGCCTTATAGGGCTGACCTATGAAATAGGGAAGCACAGTACATATTCATATTTAGCGAGCGCCTTGCTCCTTCAATGATTGTCAGGTGAAATTTATGAGTGAAAAGTCCTTGTTTTCAAGGGTGTGAGGGAAAGCATAACACAAGGCTTACCATGAGTGTAACTATGAATCTAGATAACGGCCTAACAGCTGTACTAACTGTCACAGCTGTTGCCTTTCCCACGAGATGAACATTTGAATAATGACAAAGTAAAAGTCCAATACTATACTGTGTTCGTTTCCATAATGTCTGTCGGATGTGCTGGTGAGCAAGATATATATATAATACAATAGCAAATATTCCCAAAATGCATAAAAACTACAGAATGAAGATGTAAAGTAAGTAAGACTTTATTTATATAGCACATTTTGTACAAGAGTTGCAGTTCAAAGTGCTTTACATACAATCAATAAAAACAAGCAGCAAGAGCAATGCATGGAGTAAAAAAAAAAATAGATCAACATCGTATCAGAACCTGATGTTCCGATAGGCTTCTTGGATTACTATAATCATGATAAAAATAATAAAAGTAATAAATCCCTTCTGCCTGGTCTTTAGCTCAGTCGGAACCATAGTGCTGCCTTTCCCAGTTAAATATTTTACCTAGCTATGTTATCCGTGCCCAGAGGCCTACAGGGGACCGGGGATAGCTCTCCTAATTCGTCTCTCCTGAGACTTGACTATACCTTGTATAGCGCCCGCTATATTTGCCGTGCCCAGAGGACTAGAACATTTGTTAGTGAAATATCTGTGAGAAAAACAGGAGATATATTGAAGCCACAATATGGTTTCTGACAGTGCTATGGTACCCTTAAAACAGTTTTACAGAGAAATAGTAAAAATAGTGCAAGATGAAATTCAAGTTACAGAGAAATAAATAGTGCCAAATAAAATGTATTAAATGCTTTGATAAAAAGATAGGCTTTAAGCTGCCTTTTGAAAGTGTCTAGCGTGTTTCCTTCCCTAATATTTATGGGTAATGTGTTCCATAATTTTGGGGCGTAGTTGACAAAGGCCGCATCACCAATCTTCTTATGACTGCTTCTGGTGACCTGTAATAGACCTGCATCTGATGATCGTAGTGTTCTAGCTGACGTGTAGTTAGTAAGAGAGTTAACAATGTAGCTAGGTCCTTGTCCATTTAGAGCTTTGTATGTAAGGCATGATGTAGTAGACAAATCAAACACCCCTTTAAGAGAATGCCCCGCTCCCTCCCCAAGTGGTATGATGTAAAAGTACTATCCCAGCTCGAAGCGCACTTTTGCATTGGGACCTGTATGAGGAAGTGAGAGCACCAGGAAGTGTGAGTAAATGTATGTTAACAAGTTTATGGATGTTATCGAAATGCAAATAGATGATGAGAAAGTGGATACCCAGTATAATTTAACAACAGCAGAGGTGTATGAAAATATTACAATGTATTAACTATATTTATCGCGGCAGAGCAAACAATGCGTCTGTCTACGCATAAACGCCAAACCGGTGGCAAACACCCGACACAAACATACCCTCACACCGTGTAGCAAAACAAGCACAACAAACCCACAAACCCCAAACAACACTTTCAATAAGCTCAATGAACTCATATATCGCGATCACAGGGGAGACGCTGTGTATGTGTGGCTGCGTGCGTGTGTGTGAGAATGAATGGAGTCTGTCATCTCTTACTCCCGCATTCACGGTAAAGCAAGTAAACAGTTCATTAAGTTCATAACAGTTAGAAGGGAAATGTTCACCTTCTCACACTTCCTTCACCCTCAGAAGTCTCACCACCGGGGGGGCGAGACAGAAAGTCAGCAACTACTTTCTGCTTTCCAGCCCGATACTGGACCTGGAACCGGTAGGGCTGCAGGGCCAGGAACCACCTGGTTATCCGGGCATTGGAGTCCTTCATACGGCCGAGCCACTGAAGCGCTCAGTGGTCAGTTTCCAGCTTAAAGTCTCTGCCGAGCAGATAGTACTTAAAAGTGTCCAACGCCCACTTAATGGCTAAACATTCGAGCTCAACAGCTGCATACCTTGTCTCTCGGGGGAATAACTTGCGGGTAATAAAAGCCACAGGTCTGTGGTCAGTCCCTTCCCCTTGGAGCAGCACAGCGCCCAGACCAATGCCTGACGCATCAGTCTGCACTGTGAAGGGTTGGTCAAAGTCTGGGCTCTGCAACACTGGATCTCGACACAGGGCCCCGCTCCTGTTCTGCACCCCATTGCACTCGACTAGACCCAGACTTCCGGGTCAGGTCTGAAAGAGGTGCAGCTTGAGTGGAGAAGTCTGACAGGAACCTTCGGTACCAGCCTACCAGACCCAGGAAAGACTACACGCCCTTTTTGGTTTGCGGCTGGGGACAATCCTGGATGGCTTGCACCTTGTCTTTCTGGGGCCTAATCAGACCCCTGCCCAGCACATTGCCAAGGCACCGGACCTCGGGTTTGACAAAGTCTCACTTTTTAGGATGCACTGTGAGTCCCGCCTTCTGGATGCGTTGCAGAACGTCAGCTGGATGACACACATGATCCTTACAGGTGGCGCTATAGATAATCTAGATCATCTAGGTATGAGTTTATTGCAAATGGAACATCCAGGGACACACGAGACAGACCACAGGTTGTAAGAAACACAGATGACGAGGAAACAGATTCTCTTGCACGGAGGCAAAACCCACGGAGGGGCGCAGGCTCAAAGCACTGTACGAAACTCAGGAGACTGGCACTTGAGGCGCAGAAAGAAAGAAACCAGAGTCGAACTCTTTAACAAAACTAAACTATCAACTTCAACGCCGTAGCGGAAAACAAAACACGAGTCACACTCGGCAAGGCAATAAACAAAACTGTAACTAAGGCTATGAACAGAACAGAGGTAAACACGAATGCGAACTATGATAATACTCATCCAAACGTCAGGAAAGCAGGAACTCGAAAGTAATCTGTGTAGTGCAATACCATACACAGAGTGAAGGGAGTGCGAGGTATAAGTAGGGACAGTGACAGGTGTGGGTGATTAGTAAACAGGTGTGGGTGATTAGTAAACAGGTGAGTGTGAACGCGGTGCAGGTGAGCGTTGAGTGATGCTGATGACTTGCAGCTGAGAGTCTGAGTGTGAGTGAGTGCTGAAGGGGGCGTGGCAGAGCGGAGCTCAGCAGGAACGTGACACATAGGTGGCAGGCCCCACCTTGCGTGTAGCGGTGAATGGCCCCTGCCACTGAGCGAGCAGCTTGTTCTCAGACGTGGGGAGGAGCAGGATAACTTTCTGCCCCGCCTGAAGAGTTCTTTGTCTGGCGTTCTTGTCGTACCAGACCTTCTGGTGGTGTTGTACTTACTCCAGGTTGCTCAGGACCAGCTCTGCCATCTCCTCCATCTTTTCCCGCATTTGCAGGACATGCGAAAGAATGCAGTTGGTCTCCGGTGCCTTTGGCCCCTCCCAGACTTTTTTTAGCAGATCCAGGGGCCCTCGCACTGGTCTCCCTTACAGCAGTTCAAATGGTGAAAAGCCTGGGCACCTCACGGTATGCGAACAGCAAGTATGGCAGCCAGCGGTCCCAATCTTTACCGTTGGCTGACACGTACTTTCGCAGCATATTCTTGAGGGTTTGGCTGTAATGTTCAGCCAGACCGTCAGTTTAGGGGTGATAGGGTGTGGTCCGTATCCCCTTAATACCAAGTAAGTTATAGACCTGTTTTAGCTTTTTGGACAAAAATGCTGTTCCCTGATCTTTTAGGATTTCCTGGGGTATCCTACAAAACTGCGCCCAGCAAAAAAATTAAATAAAATTATAATTGTTTTTTTTTGCTGGGTAGAGTTTTTTGCGCCCCCTTCTATATCTCCAACCAATATTTTGACATTAAAAAATAAATCTAACATAAGGGTAAAATGAGCCAAAAATAGAAAGAGGAAGGGGTGTGTACCTCCTTGGTGTTGTCAGAACATGCTAGCACATTGAGTTAGAGTGTGCGTGTCCAAGTAACTTCGACAAAAGAAATAATGAAGAGGCAAAAGCCATCCGGGGCGCAATTCAAGAAGAAAATAAAGGAAGAAGAAGAGAAACGTGCCAAGGAGAAAGGTAAATCCTTAAATCCTATTCTTAGCCAAGAATGAATCCCAGATAAGAAAACTTTCATGAATGCCAGAATTGCCCCGGGCACTTTAGTGGAGTTAAGAAGAAAAGATGTACCTTATCATTGAAAGCCTTCCTACTCCCTGTCACATAGTTCTTTAAGGATTTTACAGAGGCGGGTAGATCAAAAAGGATATGTCCATTTATTATACATTATACAAAAAAGACATGATTAAAATATTGAGGGTCAGCCAGTCATAAATTACAGGGGCGCACAGCTAAAGCCAATAGCTAGTGCAACGACACTACAAATATCTTACTCGTTGCATAGCACACCCATTAAGGAAGACAAACACGGCAAATTGTCAACAAGTGAGAATACTGGTGAAAATCCAAGTGTTGTATTGTCAACTTTAGCGAATGGATTGTATGTAATCTTGCTAGTTAGCTAACGCTAGCTAGCCAGTGACGTGTGACGTTCCTTGTTATTGCCATTCAGTCGAAACATCAGGCTATCTTTAGCAAAACATAGTGCAAGTTCAGCTGTACCGCAATTTGTGTCATTTTCATTGTGTCATGAAATTGAAATTTGAGTAATTATAACAACGTTCGTTTTGGTGTAGTGAGCTAGCCAGTTTGATTAGACATGATTCAACTAATCAAGAGCTATGCATCTTGGAATGAAAAAAGTGTCAGGCTGTCCAAATACACCAAAATGCTTAATAACTACATAATAGCTACATTTAACAAATAATGATAATACATACTTTTGTTATATCATTTTAGATTCACTTGCACTCTTGTTCTTGCAATGAATACAGGTGCAGTACTTTACTGTAGAACTGTTAAGATAGGGTCAATGATTTTCCGTTTCAAAAAAATGAATTTTCCGTTTCACATTTTGGTGAATTACGTTTTGTTCCGTTTTTTGTTCACCCTGAGGTAGATTGATGGCTTAAAATGAGTGAATAATATGTGCCACAACTGACCCAGACCTTCTAAGATTGTTGTTTGCCAGCCATCAACAGAACAGAAGACTAAAAAAACATTATTTGCAGGCGATTGGGAAGATGAGCGAGTGAATGTGACAGGCTATGTGTGCATCAACCGTTGAACAGGGGGACGTGGCCGGAGCGGAGTTCAGCACAGATGTGACATTTTCTCAGTGATTTTTTTCTTTAATTAAAGTTTGTTCATCGTTGCGATCGTTGTTGTGTTTATTTGAAAGAAATGCAGCCTTACAGGGCAAAATACCGTCTGAAAGTTGCAATTCCGTTTTCGCGAAAAATCGTTTGGAAAAAATAAAAGTTTTTCTTTTCTTTTTCAGGGGGGGGAGCTTGCCTAGGGCGCCAAATGTGCTAGGGCCGGCCCTGTTAACCAGAGGTGTAAAGTAACAAATTACTTTTACTCACGTTACTGTAATTGAGTAGTTTTTTTGTGTACTTTGTAATTTTTAAGTAGTTTTTTAAATCGGTAATTTTACTTTTACTTAAGTAGATTTTGACTGAAGTATTGTACTTCGCTACATTGGAAATTACATCCGTTACTGAGTAAAAAAAAAAAAAACATAGTTCAAGGCAGGAATCGCGCACCACAATGCTCACTGCAGTGGTGGATGCTGCATAGAGTGGATGATGGAGTCGATGCAAGGCGCCAGTACGGTGCCGAGTCACGAGAGATAGATATGGAGGAAGATGATAGTGCGGACTACCAACAAGCTGCGGACCACCAACAAGCTGAAGCACCGAACTTTCCGCCAGTTGAAATTAAAGAAGATGAAGAAAACCCGTGGCCACATCTCAGCAAGCAGTTTGCCTTCCAACGTAAAAGAGGCAACAGCTATATGCTGTGTAAACTGTGCCTAATCCGTCAGTCAGAACTTTCTGCTTATACAAATTCATCTTCAAATCTGCGCAAGCATGTGTTGGTAAGTACAGTATTTGTCCCTTTCCATTAGTAGTTCAGACAGCGTTTTTGTCATTTAGTTAGCTTTGCTCCATTAAGCAAAATATGCGTTTCATGGCACTAGTAGGTAGTAGCCTAATTTTGGCTAGCACTTGCAACCGACCTGAGTATGCTAACGTCGACAGCGGTCATCCAATAGACTAATAATACCATTCCTGTCTTCCATTCGTTTCAGGTCATAGAATTATTATGTTCAGTCTCTCATATTGTGTTAAAAACTGCAGATCAGTCATCAGCAATGAAATACACCACATAAACTGATATTAGGCTAATCATTTGGCTGCCTCCCATGCCTTGAAACAGAACAATGTGAATGCGCACACCAGCGTTTTCAGACAGTTGGACAAGTCAATGTGTATGTCGTTATCTGCAATTTATCACGATGTTTAGTCAGATATTGATAACGATAAGTGGTGGCTTTGCAACGTGCACGTCTTTCATGTTCATGCTAAGGGGTCCCGGTTAGCAAGAATTGAGGATTATGAATTGTGATGCATGTAGAAATAGAAAATAATGCTATAATTCTGTATACTGTAGGTCTGTCATCTCAAGTAGCTATTTATAGCTATTTCTGTGTTATGATGCACTCTTGAATCTTGATGGCAGCTCAATACTTAATTGTCAGAAATGTTGTTTGTCATTCTACAGGTCTAGTCTATGTCAGACAACACCTTGACCGGATGTTGGAGGCTGGAGCAAGTTGGACAACATTCATCAGATGAAGATGATTTATTTTCCTCAATGAAGTCCAGAAGGTCAGAAGGTACAGGGGAGTTAGAAGGGTACCTAGCCTGTGTCTCAGTCAATATGGATCTGCTGAACGTCTTTCAGAATATCAAAAAACTGTCCCTGAAACTCAATACTGGCCTACCTGCCTCGGCCGCCTGCGAGCGACTCTTCAGCTGTGCTGGATTGCTGTTCAATGCAAAGCTAGCCCGGATGAACTCCACTCATCTTGAAAATCAGCTGCTGCTCAAACTCAACAAGAAGTTTGTAGACTAATGCTCTAAAGGTGGACACAAGTAATAGGCCGCAAGGTGAACCACGAAAAGTCCTTTAGAAATCGAATCCCGCTCCACAGGCGTGCATCTACACAATATTTAGTTCATAAAAAAGAAAGAGTCGTGCTTAGCTACAAACAAAAAGTTCGTCGCTGACTTTCCAGTCAATTTTTGGTGCGTCTATGTTTTATGCCGAACTAGTTTCTTCAGAGCGCACAAGGATCTTGGTCGCGAGTGCTGGCACTTTTCGACACGTGATCATGCTACACCAATAAGGTAGCTGCTTTTTGTCAACAGAATGGCAAGATGGCGTCCACCATGCCTTCATCGAGCAGTACGGAAGACGAAGAAAATACACCGGAATGTCTTAATAAATCAAAAAACAAACATTGTTTTATGCATATTACTTCAGTCAAGCACGAAGAGGTACATTATTTCACCACTACACGATGGAATACATACAGGACAAGCCTACAAACGTGGCTCGGCTCTGGAGGTGCAGTACCACAAAGGCTGTTATAATCAGTAGACCAGGTTTTTGACGAGGCCTGAAAAACCAGAGAAAGAACAGTAAGTTATTTATTAAATTGCATTTCAAGGAGCTAATAACTTAACATTATATAAGTAAACATTCAATCTGCATTCTGTTGTATGTGCACACAATCACAACCCTTATTCATGTCTTTCCTTCTCATTTATATGTGTTCTAGGAATGAGCCCACGTTTGATGTCAGCTATAAGTTATTCTGTGAGAGGATCATTCGCCAAAGGCTGCTTGTCAACCAAGAGGTGCAGAGAATGGGCCAGCTGAGGAAGGCCTTCATTGAACTGGTGAAAGCAAATGAAGGTCTTGAAGCTTCAAACTACAGGTAACTGCAATGCATTTTTCTCTCAAGTCTTATTATTTGTCATGTGCAAGTCTAGCTTTACACAACATGTGTGTGACAGGCCTGAGAAACTGTTTTTAAGTCTTGCTGTTTGCACAGACATGTACCACTTGTGTGACGGTGGTCAAACTTAGGACTGACGAATACTGCAACTGCAACTGATTCTTTTATTCCTGTTCATGCAAATATCACAATTGGTACACAGCATCGTTGACAGGCAAACTTTTTCTGTCTAGTAACGGCAACAGTACACACATATAAACTGCCGACCTGCAGTACACCACAGCTCCAGAGGTGGCTCCAAAACACCAACATTATTTACAACTGAATTATGGCGAAACTCATTATATATACATTATATTGTTAAACGGATTTTTCAACTCCGTTACACCCACCCCTTCTGAATTTCGCCCATAATCGTTAGATGAACAAGGCATTACATTCACAATAGTGGTCAATAAAGCACTTAACATGACATGGTTACACAAATACTCCAACTTGAAAAGTATCCCCAAAAGGATGAAGTGGAAAGAGAGCGGCACCTTGCTCACTACCAGCTTCTGGAAGTAGGATGCAGTCTACACCCCACACAGACCATATCCCATACATAGAAAAAGGTCCCTACAGGTACACTCAGACACATCCATGGTGAAGTAATTAAAAATATCTAAATCACCCAAAGAATACACTGAAATTTACTAAAACCCAACTATATATACATATATATACAAAAGAATACCTATTTCACTGGACTAGTTGAAACATTGAATTATTGGCTTTGTCAACAAGCTGACTGGTATCCCTGACAATACCCCATTGAGACATCTGATACAACAGACGCTTAACCGGTCTAAGTATACGTCCAGCACGAGATCTGGCTTCGTGAATACTGCTTGAATCAGACTGAATGGAAGGTGGTATTGTAATGTGTACCTCATCTGAGTGGCTGGAATGCAAAGACTGTGTGGGCGTACCCTGAGTGTCAGCCGTTGGGCCATTTGTGTGACTGTGTTCAGAACTCTCTGTCTGTGACTGGGTTTGCAAACTGCCCACATGCTCAGACTCTTTGTTCGTACTCAAGACATCCCTAAGTAAACCATCCCCCACCAGACTGTCCACACCCACAGTTGTCATATTGCTGACCCACTCGTGAGTTCTGGTCCTGGCATCTTCCTCATCCACAACAGGCATCGTTCCATCCATGTCACTGACATCATTTGACTCCTTCTCGCAGGAGGACACGGAGGTCTGATCTGAGAGACTGTCCACATCCACAACAGGCAACATTCCATCCATGTCACTGACATCGCTTGACTCGTTCTCGCAGGAGGATACAAAGGTCTGATCTGAGAGACTGTCCACATCCACAGGCAAGAAGTTAACAAGCATCAGCAAGTTACGGTGCACAACTCTCTCTTGTCCAGTCACTGGGTTCCTAATCCGATATGTATGAGAGGAGGCATTCATGCTCACAACAATGTACACTGTGGACTCCCATCGGTCCGCTGTCTTACGCTTCCCTCTCTCACGTTTGTTCGAGACCAGGACCCGGTCACCTGCAGAGATTGATTTCCCTTTTACACGGCGGTTATAGAGTTCAGCTTGACGACCCTGCTCTTTATCAACATGTCCCTGAGCAATAGCCATGGCCTCTTGAAGGTCTTTTGTGAGAGATACCACATAGCTATCATAACTACTGATCTCTGGATCTTTCAAGATGTTCTTGAAGAGGACATCAACTGGAAGACGTGGAACTCTACCATACATGAGATAGAAAGGGGGGTAGCCTGTAGTCTCATGCACGGTGCAGTTATACATGAATGTCAGGGTCTGGAGGTGACGAGGCCAATTGTGCTTTGCATCAGGCGGGAGGGCTCGAATCATGTTACCCAGCGTTCTGTTGAAACGTTCTACGCTGCCATTGCCCATTGGATGGTATGGTGTCGTCCTGGACTTCCTCACACCCGCGACCTTCAACAATTCACTTATTAGATGACTCTCAAACGAAGCACCCTGGTCTGAGTGAATCCTCTCAGGAAATCCATAAACACAGAAATACTTGTCCCAAAGTTGCTTTGCCACCTGTTTAGCAGACTGATCTCGACAGGGGAAGGCCTGTGCAAGCCTGGTGAAATGATCAGTCACTACGAGCACGTCAACAGACTTGTTGTTAGAGTCCTCTGCAGTCCAGAAATCGATACATACAATCTCCAAAGGTGCAGAAGTCTTTATACTCTCCAGAGGTGCCCTTCCTTCAGGATCTGGGGTCTTGCTTATGACACACCTCGGACATTTGCGGACGTAATCTTTGACATCTCGGTCAATGTGAGGCCAGAAGAATCTCTGGCGGGCCAGGCTCAGGCTCCTAAATTGTCCCTGATGGCCGGTGCTGTCGTGAACGCCTTTAAGGACCTCAGATTTGAGAGAGTCAGGAACCACAAACTGGTATCTTTTCTTCTTAGAGACCTGATCTTTGGACACTCTGTAAAGGATACCATTGGAAGTTGTCAATTTCTCCCAATGTTTGAGGTATCTGATGACCATCACAGGCTCCTTGGGTTTCTCTCTTCTGGACGGACGTCGGCCACGTTCCACAAAGTACAACACCCTGGAAAGAATGGGATCACTCAACTGCCCTTCACGTAACTCATTCTCCGAGAACACGGATAAGGGATTGTCATCAGGGGGAATTAGCTGCGGGAGATGCTGGAGAGCGTTCACAGCTCGCATCCTGGCACCGGACTCCCACAGGCTGTGTGTTTCCAGGATGGCAGAGACTTCGTCTTTGGAGAAGGACTGGGTCTTCACACATTGAGACACATAAAGCTCTTCCTCCCCCTTGCTGCTATGGTCATCCCGAATGGTGTTCGAGTGTCGGAAAGCTTCCTGGACAGAGTCAGAAGAGACGGGAACCGCCTTTACGAGGAGTTCACTGTAAGCGTCTTGAAGCAACCTCTTTCCAACCACTGGCTTCGCAAACGGCCGCCGGCTAAGCGCATCCGCCACAGTGTTCTTGGGGCCGGGGATGTACTTGATGTCGAATACATAGGAAGCCAACTTCGCTACCCACCGCTGTTCACAGGCATCCAGCCGTGGTTTCGTCATGATGTGTGTGAGGGGATTATTATCGGTCCACACAGTGAAGACATGACCCTTAAGCCAGTGACTAAACTTGTCACAAACAGACCACTTCAACGCAAGGAATTCAAGGCGATGAGCGGGGTACTTCTTCTGAGCCCGTGAAAGGGATTTACTGGCGAAAGCTACAGGCCGCGCCACAGTGTCACCCTCCTGAACCTGTGAGAGAACCGCTCCCAATCCATCCAAGGAGGCATCAGTGCACAGGACAAATGGACGAGTGAAGTCTGGGTGAGCCAAACAAACTGAGGTCACCAAAGCTGCCTTCAGACCCTCAAATGCCTGTTGGTGGTCGGCTGTCCAGTCAGCAGGCGTCAACCTCCGTGACTGGGGAGTGCGTGTAATGCGCGGTCTTCCCTTGCGCTTCTGCTTCTGGCCAGCCAGGAGTTCAAAGAGAGGCCTTGCCATGGCGGAGTAATTAGGCACAAAATGCTGATAGTAGTTCACCATCCCCAGAAATGATCTGACACGCTTCTGAGACGGCGTGAGTCCATCAGGCTCCATTAGATCTGCTGTGGTCATTTTGCTGACAGCCTCAACCTTGGTGGCATCTGTGGACACACCAGATCCATCAATGATGTGCCCAAGGAACTTCACGGACCTCCTGAGCAGCCAACACTTCTTCTGAGCTAATTTCAGGTTGTGCAGGCGAAGGCGACTGAAAACCAGCTCCAGCCGTTCCAAAGCTAACTCCTCAGTCGGAGCAAAGACCAACAAATCATCAAGATAACATAAGAGGCTGAGAAAATTCTGGTCACCGAATATGGAGGTCATCATCCTCATGAAGCTGCCTGGACTGTTGCACAGGCCCTGGGGAAGCCGGTTGTACTCATACAAGCCCATGGGTGTTGTGAATGCAGAATACTTGCGGTCATCTTCATGGAGTGGCATATTATAGAAGCCAGATGTCAGATCCATCGTACTGAAGAACGCATTCCCACCCAGGCAGCTAAGCAATCAGCTTTGGTGTGGCAAAGGATGGGCATCCTTCAGTGTCCGTTTGTTGAGCCAGCGGAAGTCTGTGCACACTCGCAAATCACCATTTTTCTTCCATACAAGGACGAGAGGTGAAGCAAACTCACTGGCTGACTTCCTAATGATTTCTTTCTCTTCCATCTCAGTGAGGACCTGGCGGAGCTTCTGGTATTCGGCAGGTGGAACACGTCGGTAGGGCAGACGGAATGGCCTCTCGTCTGTGAGACGAATCCGATGCACAAACTCCTTGGCTTCACCACAGTCCAGATTATGGCGAGAGAAGACATCTTCATATTTAAGCACAAGATCGGTCAACTTTCCCCGCCAGTCTGCTGACACATCACAAGATCCGAGGTCCAGGTCTCCTAGGCCGACACGTACCAGTCTCTCCTGCACGGTCTCGACATCTGATGGAGCTGATGTGCTAGCAGGCTCAACAGATGTAGCCTGAAGAGAGCTCCTGAGCTCTGGAACCTCCATATCCTCCAGCGCAAGACAGGTGTAGACATCTGCAAGCTTGGCGTTCCTTCGCAATGTGACTGGGCTGTCTGAGAGGTTAAGGATCTTGAGTGGAACCCATCTGTCACCCCAGAGAGGCGTCACTACTCTGGCAACCATAACGCCCCTTGGTGCAGAGTGAGAAGAGGTCGGTTCAGTCATGACGGTACTACCAGGAGATATCTTCACATTTTTAGGAAGGGTCCCCCACACAAGGTGCTCACTGCCAGCTGTCAGGGTAACAGCTCTGTTGCATCTGACTGTGCCTACTTTGTCTGGGACCACATCATCAGACCAGCGCTCCAGCCCAGCTAGTAGAGAGAGGAACTGTTGAAGTTCGTGGTTACCGGAGCCTGATGTCGACAGAGCCTCCCAGTAGCTTGGATCTCCCTTGAGCTTACTGACTATATATCTGATGACATTGGAGCCAATGATTAATTCATCCCGTTGATTCTCCACAACAAAGGTAGGCACTGACACACTACATCCATAGACTTCCATCTCTAGATTCACCACTGATTTAGGCCTCACACGAATGCCACCACATCCAACAAAAACCACACTAGTCACCTCCTGACTGCTAAGAGAGACAACACCAGCTTCATTAAGCCTCCGCTGCGCTTCTGCACTTAAAGAGCAAGCCATTGAACCACTATCTAACATAGCGCCAAGAGTCACTTTTCCGATTTTAACAGGAGTGTAAAATAAACTGTCACTGCTCCTAAGTTTCTGTGTGTTTTGAATAATAACAGTCTCTGACTTATCCAAATCCTTAACATTATCATATAGCGCTGCAGCATCATGTATGTGGGAGTTTTCTTCAGGACCTGTACAGCCTCCCTTAAAGTACAGGTCATTCAGTTTCCCTGCCCAACATCGCGGCCTGATGCACCGCTGGGACATGAATGCCTTGAATGGCCAGGCTTGAAGCAGGTAAAACAAAGACGGTCAGAGCGGCAGTGGACCTCTGTAGTGTGGTCTCTTCCGTTACAGACCTGACAGTTGGTTTCACGGTTGAAGTGGGTCCGGGTGCGGACTTGTCGACCACCACGCCGCCAGGTGGGCCTTCCCTCTCCAACCTGCACTTTAGTCAGAAGCTCCCTGAGCATTGACATCATCTCTCCAAGAGTAGCATCACTGCCTTGCTGTTGACTTGGAGGCAACTGGCCCTGTGGCACGGAAGATGGAGGCTGTCTCTGGTACTGCGGCAGAGAAGAGAGAGTCTGCTGACGGTTCTGCGACAGAGGAGAGGAATAAGGCTGTTGGCCCTGGTGACCTGGAGAGAAGGGCTGCTGCTGGGCCTGGGACAAGACAGGTGAAGGAGAGAGAGATGGCATAACCCCCAGAGAGAGAGCTGGGTAAGACAGATAGTTGCCACTGGATGTCTCCATGTTGCCTACACTGTAAGGCTCTGTATGCATTTCCTGACAAAGCAGTGCCGCCGCACGGGTCTGAGTTGTGCACACCTTCACAGCAGACACACGCTCTCGATGATATTCATCTATCCTCTGCTGTATTTCCTTCGATGTCCACTCATGAATCTGTTTGTACTTAAACACAGACGCAAGCTCTGGATCTGGGCAGTGCTTCACAAACATCTTCGCAATTTCACCCCCCATGTTCTCTGCTTGTCTGCCCTGACGTTGTAAGCCTTCCTCAGCTAAGTCTGCAGCTTTATTGAGGCGTATCCAGTAATCAATTGGATTTTCTCTCTGACTTGGCAGGGTTGAGTAAAAGTCTTGTAAGGGCAGGCATGAAGATGTGTCACTGAAATACTGTTTCAGTATGTTATATATCACATCTGGGGTACAAGAAGTCTCAAGCAAGGGATCACTCCTGAAGCCTATCTTAACTACATCCCTGGCTTTCCCCATCAGCCTCCCCATTACCACCTCTATCTGTGACTGGACACCATAGTTTTGTTTGTTGAGGTACGATTTCATCAACTCAACCCATTCAGTCACCGTGTATTTGTCAGTCTTATCCCCCCTGAATATGACAGGTTCCTTATCAGATTTCACAACGACTCTAACGTGTGAATTGTCATTCAATGTATTCATATTGCCAGTATGAGTGTTCTGGTACTCTGCGTTGTGTAAATTAGCACTACTGTGGTTAGCGCCACCAATAGCACCACTAGACAGGAGTGAGGCTACAATTGATTCACCTATCTGAGAGCCCAGCTGGTAAATCATATCACTGAACTGGTGTAATGTCGTATTTTCACCACTAGGTGTTGAGTGGTGTGGCCCATCCTGCGGCCCCTGCCCCATAGGTGACTCACCTAGATCCTGACTCGATCTTAAGTCCCTATCTCTAGCAGTCAACACAGGCGAAGCACCCACATCCCTCCCAACAGACCTACTGGGCTGTACATTCATCCCCATTACACCTCTACCCCTCCCGAAAGAGAAGTGACTAAGCTCAGACTCATCACATGGAAACTTGCTAGCCATTTTACCTCTAGGCAAGACAATAGAAAATAAATGGACATATAAATAGAAAATAAAAGACAAATAAAATAAAACTCAATAACAGATTTCATATACAGTGTATATAAACAGTGTGAAAATAACCAAAATCCTATCTTGTCAGTGATGCTTTGACAGTCCCGAGTACCTGACCATAATCAAGCTCCAGCACAAATGACGTTCCAACACGGAATTCCTCCAAACCACGCTGCACCCTCGGTCAGGCGATCTGCATCAAGCTGATCTTGAATCGCAAGGTCACGGCACCAGTGTGACGGTGGTCAAACTTAGGACTGACGAATACTGCAACTGCAACTGATTCTTTTATTCCTGTTCATGCAAATATCACAATTGGTACACAGCATCGTTGACAGGCAAACTTTTTCTGTCTAGTAACGGCAACAGTACACACATATAAACTGCCGACCTGCAGTACACCACAGCTCCAGAGGTGGCTCCAAAACACCAACATTATTTACAACTGAATTATGGCGAAACTCATTATATATACATTATATTGTTAAACGGATTTTTCAACTCCGTTACACTTGGCAACAAAGAGAAGGTGTGTGTGTGTGTGTGTGTGTGTGTGTGTGTGTGTGTGTGTGTGGTGAGGTTTGTGACGTTGTGTGCCTTTCTTGGGCATCTTTGGTGTTAAATGTGCTGTATGGCAGATAGGTTCTAGCCTGTAATGTCTTGTACCACCTCCACCACTCTCTGCTTTTCATGATACTACTGTGACTCTTAATTGTCACTGTTTTGTTGTGTTGCAGACAGGATATGTTGAAGAAGAGGCTGACTCGTGATTTCCCCCATCAGTATCAAAAACCTAGAACGGTCATGTATAGAGCTGATGCAGGGTCACAACGCATGCAAATCTTTGGCCCGGATCAGAGGACCCCAACCCAATGGAAAAAGTTTCTCTCAGAAGGAACAAATACCGAATTCCTGTATGTTGTATGGAAAAATGCAGACCTTACAATAGTGGGCAAAAACCTCTGCTTGCACATACAAATCAATGTCACTGTGTGACTGTTAAGGAGGGTGTACAGTCTGTTTGTGTTGTTGAAGACCTGCAGTGTGATCATGAAGAATGTGACACAAGGGTGTTTTTACATGCACAACATGCTGCACAGGAGCATAAAGCTGTCATTATCAAGAACTCTGACACTGATGTGGCAGTCATTGCTGTAAGTGTGCAGACAGATTTGCCATGCAGTTTATATGTTTTCACAGGGGACTTGGCAACAGGACACGTATCATTGACATTACCAAGGTGTCATCAGCTCTCGGAACCAGTGTGTTTTCAGCCTTTGATCGGAATTCACACATTCTCTGGGTGTGACTCCACAAGTGGAGGCAAAGGAAAAAGAAAGACATTTTCTGTTGCATGTGAGAAAGATGAGTACCTAAAGGCTTTTACAAGTTTAGGTACTAACTTTAACTTGGAGCAGTCAACATTTGCACTTCTTTGCCAGTATGTATGCCACTTATATGATCAGCCAGCTGCCGATAATGTAAATGAAGCTAGGTACAAGGCTTTCTGTATAGCATCATCAGCCTTGCCAGAATTATGCATTCCCCCTACTGCTGATGCCCTCCATCAGCATTGCAAAAGGGGGAAACTACTAGGCTGCAATAATGAGGTCCTGTCTCAAACTAAATATAAGTGCTCCATCACCTGCTGGATATGGTTGGCAAATAGAGGATGGGACCTTGCACATCACCTGGATGACCAGAAACCCGGCCCCTGACTGCGGCTGCAAAGGTGCCTGTGAGACAGGCAGATGTTCCTGTTTTTCTGCAGGATTGTGTTGCACAGACTTATGTCGTTGCTGTAATTGTGCCAACACAAAAGAAACTGAGGAACTGGAAGATAACCGTCCTGACACTGACAGTGAGGACTGAGTGTCCTTAATCTGTTATTTCTTATTTAGTTTTGTACAGTTTCATATATCATATTTCATATTTTTCATAAAGATTGTTTTTAGGGTTCATCAGTGTTGTTTTCATTTGTGAATGAATGAACGAACGAACAAATGGTCATTGGTATAAGTACAATTACTGCCTTTTATTGATACAAGGAAGGAGGTTTTTTTGTCACATACATAGAAATACTTACGTAAAGCATGTAGTGAAATTTCGTTTTGGTGTTAAGGCTTTTTCTGTGCGAGTGTGAAGAAAGAAAGATCAAGAAATATTTTCATAAATAGCAAGAGGGAGTATAAAGTGCAGTGTGTGTACAGTCCATGTTGCAAGTGTGAAAAAAAGTGTAATTGCTGTTTATATAGTCATTGTGTGTGTTCAGGATACGGGAATGCTTGAGGAAAGAAGCTCCTTCTCAGTCTCTCTGTTCTGGTCTTGTAGCAGCAGAGATGTTTGCCTGACCCTCAGTGTTTAGAAAAGTCCATGGTCAGGGATGTTAGGAGTCTTTTACAATACTTTGGGCCCTGGTACGTAGTCTTCTCTTGTAGGTCTGTAGGAGAGGTGCTCTGATGATGCGGTTACTGCTGTCACAGGCTGTACAGTTCCCATACCAAGTGATGATGCTGTCAGGACACACAGCTGATGGGTGCTGATGCTCTGAACTTCTCAGCTGACGTAGGAAGTACAGTCTTTGCCTTGATTTCTTCAGTGTGTGCTGGGTGTTCACAGTCCATGTTAGATCGCAGTAAGTATTCCCAGGTATGTCAAACTTGATTCTTAAATTACTTAACATAAGCATAACATTATCGTATATTTGCCTCATTGTTCTTCTTGGACGCGGCTATGTATACAGCACTATTTAGGAATCCATTTAGCCCACTTTTGAGGATGTTCGGGTGTTTTCCTCTTGATCGGTAACGTTGAATCTAACCACGGGAGCCGCCATCTTGCCATTCTGTTGACAAAAAGCAGCTACCTCATTGGTGTAGAACGATCACGTGTCGAAAAGTGCCAGCACTCGCGACCAAGATCCTTGTGCGCTCTGAAGAAACTAGTTCGGCATAAAACATAGACGCACCAAAAATTGACTGGAAAGTCAGCGACGAACTTTTTTTTGGTAGCTAAGCACGACTCGTTTCTTTTTTATGAGCTAAAGATTGTGTAGATGCGCGACTGTGGAGCGGGTTGAAACGAAAACAGTGTTCACCTTACGGCCTATAAAGTAACCAAAAGTTAAGTGGGGCAGCGGTATTTTAACTTTTTATTTTAGCTGTATGTCTTGACATGTCCTCCCAAAAGTTCTTAAATGTTGTGTTGACATGTTTAATGTTTGACATGTTTAATGTCATTGCACTATATTTTAAAGATCTCCTATAATAAAAAATAACTAGTTTTTTGTATTAGGATTATTGACCCGCTTGTCCTTTTTTGCCACTATATAGGAAGCGGCCCCCCATTCAAGTTGTTGAAAGTAACTAAGTAACTTTTACTTAAAGTACATTTAAATGAACTACTTTTTTACTTTTTACTTGAGTAGATTTTTTAGATGGGTAATTTTACTTGTACTTAAGTAAAATTTCATCAAAGTAATTGTACTTTTACTTGAGTACAACATTTCAGTACTTTTTACACCTCTGCTAAGATCTGGGCCATCAGAAGATTCTAGATGCTTTTCAGGTGCGCAGTCAATCACAACAAACAGGGTTTGATAAATTTCAGATTTTAGTGGTAAATAATTATTTACATATATATACAAGGCTCAACATTTAGAAAATGTAAAATAAAAACATGCATCAAAATATCTCGATATCAAAACCTTAAATCCATGAATTCCTATTTACTCTATTATAATCTTATTTATCTCTATTTTATAATCTATTTGCTTCTTATTTGTTAATTCGCTACAACAGTTTCAAACCAACATCTTCGTCCAGCAGGTCCGCTGTCGCTCGGTGTAGCTAGCTGGCTAGGCTACAAGTTAGCACTCAACTAGCACAAAATCATGAAAATATAAATCGCGTATCTTCAAACTGTACAACGGTACCTTTTCTATCATACTCGTGTAAACAATTTAACTTTAAAATATCATTCAATAATTCAATTTGGTTTCATTAATTAGGTCAGTAAATACGTTGAATTTTTAAAAGGTTGTTCCCGTAAATGTTTCAACCGTCTTCTTCTTATCTCAACGTCTTCTCTCTTTTAAATTCAAAGTAAAAGTTGCGCGAGCTCTTCAGCACGCACTACGTCCTGTAGAGGGCGCTCCAACATTACATTTCATTTCATTCATTACAATTCATTCATTAAAAACCTATGCTAAATTCCTAAGGTACTAATAAATACATAACTAATTAATGTTTAATGTTTATTATTAGACTATTTATTAGTTACTATTTATACATATTTACAGAATCTTAAAGGTAATTTTGTTAACCTTGGTTACATATTCCTATTATTTGAATCATCACTTTGTATATATTGAGAAATATCAGATGCCTTATAGTAGTCTCAATACAGTATATTATAAGACTAGACACTGCCCATAAGGGTGAAGATATATTGATGCATGTTAAATCCCATTTAGAGGGCAGAGGCTTGTAGAAAATAAATAGTTTATGTAGTATTTCGAGCAGCCACATGATGGCACTATAGTATTGGAGTTCTGTTAGGATTTAGGATTAGTAATGCCTAGCTATGTGATTGCTCATGCCTGTTGTTACTTGGATTTCACGTGCAGTAAAACGTAGCCGATGGCTTTCATGTCAACTGTCTCACAAGCGTATTCTTTGTAATTATGTACATACATAACAGTGGCGACGAGGATAAAACAAAAATAGTGAATTTAAGAAGATAAGACCACACGATACAGGACTCTACAACGTTGGATTTTACACACGTGGAGTTAAGAAGACAAGAGAATTCGACGCCTGGCGTGAGTGAATCAAGCTAGCATGGCATACTACATAGGCAGACTTGATGCATTCGATAGCTCCACGGAGGATTGGAACACGTACATCGAACGCCTTGAACAATTCTTTGCCGCAAACGAAGTGGAGGAAGATAAGTATGTGCCTGTCCTGCTGAGCGCAATGGGAGGAAAAGCATACAGCCTTCTTCGAAGCCTAACAGCTCCCGACAAACCCTCCGGTAAGAGCTATGACGAGATTGTGAAGGTAATGCAGGCACATTTATCGCCCAGACCGCTTGAAATTGCAGAGCGCTTTAGATTCCATAAACGAAACCAGACAAAAGAAGAGACAATAATGGCATTTGTTGCTGAGCTTAGAAGACTTTCCGAACATTGTAACTTTGGGGCTGCCCTGGACGATACATTACGGGATAGATTAGTCTGTGGTACTAGACATGAAGGAATCCAGAAAAGACTTTTGACAGAGGCGGCTCTCACGTTCAAAAGGGCATTGGAAATTGCGGTGTCGATGGAAACGGCTGCCAAAGACGCGCTAGAATTACAAGATGGAATGAAAACCGAAAGTGTGGATCAGCTGGCCACGCAAGGGACAATGCAGAGGCAGTTAGATCAAGAAAAATGCTACAGGTGCGGTGGCTACCACTCATCATCACAGTGTAGATTCAGAAATGAGCTCTGTAGACGGTGTGGGAAAACGGGTCACATCCAGAGAGTGTGTCGCAGTGGAAGAACCCACTAAAGATAATCGCAGAGGAAACAGACGTGTGCACAATGTTACAGAAATATCAGATAGTGAGAGCGAGGATGCATTAGCCAGTTTAGAACTGCACAGTATGCATGGAAGAGATAAGCAGATGATCTGGCTCACTCCAAAAATTAACGGACAAGAGATTGGAAATGGAACTTGACACTGGCTCAGCTGTTTCAGTCATATCAAAAAAAGATTATGACTCCTTTTTCAGAAAATTAACATTGAAACCGACTTCCATCCTCCTCAAGACCTATACAGGGGAAAAAGTTGTCCCTATTGGGGTACTGTCTGTACAAGTGGAACATAACAAACAGGTAGATGTGTTAGACCTGTATGTTCTAGAGAAAGGAGGCGCACCATTCTGGGGACGTGAGTGGCTGAGGAAGCTGAGACTTGATTGGAGCGCCATAAAAAGTCTCCATGTTTTGTCCAAGGTACCACAGCCCACTGAGGCTGAGCTGGACAGGATACTAGATGAAGCAGCACCAGTGTTCATGGACGGAATCGGCACGCTGCAACACATCAAGGGAAAAATTACAGTCAAAGATGGTGTTCAAGCAACATTCCACAAGGCACGCCCTGTTCCCTACGCCATCCGGCCTCTTGTGGAGAAGGAGCTGGACCGCTCTGGAAGCCCAGGGGATACTTTCCAGAGTCAACTGAGCCCGTGGGCGACCCTGTGGTTCCTATCGTTAAGAAAAATGGCACAGTGAGACTTTGTGGTGACTTTAAAGTCACGGTTAACCCAGTACTTCAAGTGGAGCAATACCCACTACCGAGGATTGAGGATATTTTTGCAAACCTGTCTGGGGAAAGCGTTTTTTCAAAAGTGGATTTAGCAGACGCATACCTCCAGATGGAAATGGAAGAGGACTCAAAAGACATTTATGACCATAAATACCATCAAGGGCCTATATCGCTACAACAGGCTGGTGTTTGGAGTGGCCTCTGCTCCAGCAATATGGCAACGTGCCATGGACCAGGTGTTACAAGGGTACCAGGCACACAATGCTACCTCGATGACATCATCGTGACAGGAGGCACTGATAGGGAGCACTTAGAGAACCTGAGACAAGTCCTGAAGAGGCTACAAGAGTATGGACTCCGAGCGAGGAGAGACAAATGTGAGTTTTTTCAAATCCAGCATCACATATTGCGGACACACCATTGATGCAAACGGGCTACACAAATGTCAGGAGAAGGTCCAGGCAGTGTTAAAGGCTCCTCGACCCGAAGATGTGTCACAGCTGAGATCCTTTCTGGGGTTTGTGAACTATTACCACAGATTCTTGCCTAACCTGGCAACTGCGCTCCATTCCCTCAATCAGCTCCTCCAGACAGGACGTAAATGGGAGTGGACCAGGCACTGCGAGCGTGCATTCAAGGAAGCAAAGACCCTTGTGACATCACCCACAGTCCTAACCCACTACAACCCTTCTCTACCAGTAAAGCTGGCCTGTGACGCTTCACCGTATGGCATCGGGGCAGTGATGTCTCACGTAATGGATGATGGCAGTGAACGCCCAATAGCTTTTGCATCTCGGCCCCTTACTAAGGCAGAGAAAAATTATGCCCAGATTGACAAAGAGGCACTGAGCTTGGTGTGAGGAGTAAAGCGTTTTAACCAGTATTTGTTTGGAAGAGAATTTACTCTCATAACCGACCATCAGCCCCTCATGTCGATTTTCAGTCCTCAAAAGGGGGTTCCAGTGACAGCTGCTGCTCGTATGCAGCGCTGGGCATTGTTTCTTGGAGGACATCAGTACAAGATAGAGTTCCGGAGGACTGGAGACCACGCTAACGCAGACGGATTGTCACGTTTGCCTCTGAATGATATCAACAACAAGCAGGACGACTGCTGTGCACTGGACATGTTCACCCTCAGCCAGATCGAAAGCCCACCCATCACCGCTGAGATGGTACAGGCTGAGACTAAACGTGACAAGATATTGTCTCAAGTTTACCTGGCCACACAGGCTGGCTGGACTACAGCCCACAAAACCACCCTAGCTCCGTTCTACCAGCGTAGGAATGAACTTACCTTGAATACCGGCTGTGTTATGTGGGGAACAAGAGTTATCATACCAAGTAACCTCAGAACTAAGGTTTTGGAGGAACTGCACTCCGGCCATCTGGGGGTGGTAAAAATGAAGGCGCTAGCCAGGAGCTTTGTGTGGTGGCCCAGAATTGACCAGGATGTGGAAAGCGTAGCCATGAAATGTTCTGGCTGCCAGCAGGTGCAAAATGAACCAGCACGTAGCCCACTTCACCTGTGGGAATGGCCTGCATCCCCATGGCAACGCATTCATGTGGATTTTGCAGGACCTTTCATGGGCACAAACTTCCTAGTAGTAGTGGATGCATGTTCCAAATGGCCAGAGGTTTTCACCATGAACTCCACCACAACAAACCAAACAATAACAGTGCTTCGAGAGCTCTTTGCCAGAACGGGAGTTCCAGAGCAATTAGTCAGTGATAACGGGCCCCAATTCACGAGTGAGGACTTCCAAACATTTCTGAGGAACAATGGGATCCGGCACATTTACTTCAGCTCCCTGGCATCCAGCTACCAATGGCCAGGCAGAAAGGTTTGTTCAGACTTTGAAACAAGGCCTCAAAGCAATGAATGATGACCATATCAACCTACACCAAAAGCTGTGTAACCTCTTGTTTGCTTACAGAAATGCCACACATGCCACCACCAACCAGACACCAGCTATGCTGTTCCTGGGACGACGGCTTCGTTCGCGATTGGATCTTCTTCAGCCGAACAACAAACGCACTGTCCAAGACAGACAAATGAAACAGGCTAAAAGGGCCTGTGACAGGAAACTTCGTCACTTTGCCGTTGGACAGACTGTATTAGCTAGAAGTTACAGAGGAGATCATAAATGGGTCCCGGCCACAGTGAAAGAACGACGCGGCCCTCTGTCTTACACTGTCGAAGTTGCATCAGGTACTGTTTGGCGGCGCCATGTTGATCAGTTGAGAAGCTTCTGGACTGACCTTAGAGGAAGATTTGTCTGTGGTGTCCACCAGTGCTGAAAAAGGAGGCAGACAGCGGCACCTGAGATTTCTGCAATGGACTGCCATCAGTCTTTATTTCCTGCAATCGACCACTGACACCAGTGCCCCAGGGGGTAACCAGGCGGACACGTCTGGTGAAGAGGAACGTTACCCCTACCCGTGTCCATAGGCCTCCGCAAAGACTGATAGAAGAATGACTTTACAGCTACCAAGCTAATTTCTAATCTTTAATATTGAACAATGTTTATTACAGTTACTTAAGTACAGTTTACAGTTACTTGTATTTAAAACAAAAAACAAAACAAAACAAAAAAAGCTGTTGTTGACATTCAGTCATTCAGAAATCTAGGTGGGAGGAATTGTAGTATTTCGAGCAGCCACATGATGACACTATAGTATTGGAGTTCTGTTAGGATTTAGGATTAGTAATGCCTAGCTATGTGATTGCTCATGCCTGTTGTTACTTGGATTTCACGTGCAGTAAAACGTAGCCGATGGCTTTCATGTCAACTGTCTCACAAGCGTATTCTTTGTAATTATGTAAATACATAACAGTTTAGACCACCTAATCAGTTTTCAGACATGTGTTATAGCCCATACATGTGAAACAAGGGAGGTGCCCTGAAATTTTCTGTATTGTGATGTAAAAGATTATTAAACAATTACTACAAGCTACTGGATGCCATAATTTTCTTTGGGATCAATAAAGTATCTATCTATCTATCTACTTTGGTGAAGGTCTTTTCATTGGTTGTTGAAATATGGGACAGTATTATATTTATGTCAGCATAGGCTTTTGTAGCGTTGATTTCATTGTGAGGAGCACTTACAATGTCCTACATGGCCCTGTTCATATCCCACTGTATCCTGGTAGATGGGAGACTCTTTTACACTGGTCCGTCGTAAAAATATATGCGTATGGTGGTGGTCATGACAGAGCAGGAGAGGACAGCTGTGCTCACTGAGTGCCATGACAGGAGCAACCACAACGGGGTCAGGGGCATCCGCAACCGTGTGGTCCGCAAACCATAAAACAGGCCTGGGTAAGAATTATTCTGGGATATGATATTCCATGCAAAGTTTTCGCTGCTTTTGACCCATCTGAGAAGTTGGTGTCACACACACACACAATCACACTGAGAGTTGTAAGCTCACAGGTGCAGACATTGGGATACAACCCTGTCCTCTATCAATTCGCTTTTATGTAAACTGGTTTCTGATATAGGTCAGGTGCTGTCATGCCTGTCAGGTCAATGATCTCATCAAGACTGGCAGCCGTCCTCCACCCAATAAAGGTAACATTTTGCTACCATTTACTTGAGAGTAATATGCACCAATAATATGTCCTCCATAGAACATTGTTGTGTGTGATGCCAAAGTGATTATGCTACACAAGGACATGCACAAGTGCCTCTTCATTGACCTATGGACTACTGAAATCACAGGTGAAAGACTGCTGGACAGTGTTGGGGTTGGACCTGAAGGGCCCCCTCACTGAGACCGAGAACCACAATTTCTATATAATGACCTTGACAGACCTCTACAGCAAGTTTGTGGTGGTGGCTGCTCTACCGTCAAAATCAGGAGTTGATGTGGCAAAAGCCATTAGTGGCAAGTTTTACATGTTTGGGCCAGCCACCAAAATCATTACAGCATGTGTGAAATATGTTCAAAATATTACACAGGATGAACGCACCAACCAAACGGTGAAAGCTGCACTCCGGCGGTACACTGTAAAAAAAAAAAAAAAAAACGTAAAATTTACGGTGAAATACTGGCAGCTGTGGTTGCCAGAAATTCACCGTAAAAAATAAGTTTGCCAAAAAGCATACCGTAATGTCTTATACATTGTCACCGTATTTATACGTTAATGGCCACCAGGACGACTGGGACCTGCACCTACAGCAGACCACTACCTCCTCTGTGTTGAGTATAATTTTTCATTTTTCTACCACTTTAAGAATACGATTTTTACATTTTGAATGTGATAAAATGTAAGGAAAATGTGTTTCGTTAACCCATTGCAGGTCTTATTGGTAGCTCAGCGGCAGGTGTTGTACCTCGACTCTCTGAATCCCAAAGGATTTGGAGACGAGTCCTACAGAAAAGTATTTAGGTTGTGATAATGGCAATAGTTTTTGGCTTTGTTCTATGGCCAAACATGTTCCTAGCCCTCACACATTCCTCTGAGTTCCAGAGGTGGTCCTGTTCTACCACTTACATAACCCATTAATGATCAGAGACCAGAGAAATATCTTTGTGATATTTCGAGTCACACACAAATTCAACTTTAAAATATGGCATGGTAGATATGAGCAACAACAATTCTTAATTTGGTTTCCAATTTTAGTTTGTCATTAATGGGTTAAGAACACATAGAAAAAAATCTTAAGAAATTTTGTTCATATTCTGTTAACAAGCCCTGTTCTGTGGCTGTTTTCCACGGTAGCCTTGTTCCCAGGCTACAAAACAATGATATATGGTCGGTGTTCTTACTGTGCGTATGCTACTGTATTTATTAGACAGGTGGCATGCTCCATTGAGGGGGGACAATGGACGGAGAAGACTGGTGCGGATCTCGAGGTGGTTACAACAAACTTCACAGGGGCTCAATTCTTTTTTAACTTTGGAAAAAACGGACAATGGTGTTGCCTCCTTAAGTAATTTCTTTTGGCTTTTCATTTTTCCAGGGATTCCCCACACAAACATCTGGGAATTCTTGTGGAATTTTCATGTTGATGGTAAGATATGCTTATTATTAACATACATGGTACTTGTAGTTCTTCTTGATTTTGAAAGTGGAAGCCACTGAAATATGGAGGACCAAACCTGCCATATTTACAAATGAATGAATGAATAAATAAATGTCCACTTCCATGCATTTAGACAGAAATAAATGAATACATGTATTAATTAATGCACAATTGTCAATCAATAGTTACTTATAATTTACATTTATGTATGTATTTATTTATTCATTCATTCATTCATTCATTCATTTATTCATTCATTCATTCATTTATTTATTCATTCATTCATTCCTGTATTTCTTCATCTCAATATGTTAATGAGATGTGTCAATCAAAAATAGGTAGGCGGTATTTGACACACCATTGGCTAATCGTTTTCAACGCGTTGTATTCTATTAGGTTAGCCTTGCCTTGCTGTCATGGAAAAAGGGCAATTGACCTATGGCTAAGCCCCGCCCCCCTTAGTTACTGTTGCTAAAGCCCGAATTATAGATCTGCGTCGGTGTCCGTCCGGACACATAGCCACGCCTTGGCAACACCCTTCCCCGTGGTGGAACGCCCATCCGAGCCCATCCGAGCCCTTCGGAGAGCTGGACGGACACCGACGTGCACCTCTCGATTTTTGTAACTTTTTCGGATACGAACGGATAGCGACGGATACCCCCTTGGCTGTGATTGGTCCGCTAACGAAATCATTTCCTAACGACATCATTTCCGGAATCTCACATTTCCTGTTTCATTCCCTGTCTGTTCCTATTCTGTTATAGGAGTGTGGATCAGCCCGAATATTTCTGTCCGAGCCCGGCCTGGCGTCCGACAGAGTAGTGCCCGAGCCAGACAGCCATTCAAATATATTGTCGGAATCCAACCAGACATAGTCAATGTCTCAACTGTTCATACTAATGACACATTTTACGTATGTTTTTATGAATAGCCTGTAGACCGTCTCACAAGCTTCTTCTAGTTGATTATGAACAAACATAACAGAAGAGGTCTGAAGATATTTCTGAAACACTTATAAGGACGCTCAAATGACCGCGAATTCCAATAGGAGAGAATACTATCCCATTCTCACAGGAGACATCACAGCAATCGGAGCATATTTGTCAAACGCGATAAAAGATAGCCCTGCTCTGAAATATTCCCATTCCATACTGAATATTCTGTTTAGATCAAAGTTCGTTTTTCGACCCGGTGATATTTCAGATGATGGAACAGTTGAAATGAATGCTCATATACAAAAGCTAACCTTAACGTGAAGTGGAGTTAACTTGCAGCCAACACCATTGCATTACAAACCCTAACACACACACATAATGAGAAAGTAGGCTTATTACACCTGGCGATTATCTCGCCTTTTATCTACCCATCTTTGAATAATGTAACTTATAAACACGTCGTTTTAAAGCGCTGTGGCCGTCCTGAAAAAGATGTGTCAATAAATGAATTTAATCCATAGAATCCACGTTGACTTCACTACTTATTAAGATATTGTAACAAATCACGGAAGTGTGGAATATTTGTTATGGCTTTTAATTAAACACTAAAACACAATACAATGTCAAAATGGCACGGGCTTTATGCCCTGCTACAAGTTATCCACGAAACAGACTGTGCTAACCGTCACAACACCTGTTATAACTCCGTCCAACACAGAACAACGACATGCAATTAGAACAGTAAGGAACATTGTTAAACATGTATATATGTCTATGCGCTGCATCACATCGAGAAAAGTATGTGCCCGCCGCACGGCATTATGGGGCGACTATGCCAAGTTAAATATGGAATGTTCAATGCCTTATCGGCGCTGACTTGTCCCAGCCCGACAGCAAGTAAAATATTTAGTCCGAACCCCAATGAGTCAATGTCTCAACTGTTCATACTACTGACACATTTAACATACGTTTCTTAAGAATAGCCTGCCTTTATTAAACTCGAGCATCAACAGATGAATGATAAATGCACTGGCTCACACAAACAAGCCCCGTTA
The DNA here is from genome assembly GCF_900700415.2 of Clupea harengus. Lineage (NCBI taxonomy): Eukaryota > Metazoa > Chordata > Actinopteri > Clupeiformes > Clupeidae > Clupea > Clupea harengus. Next base: position 20,225,841 of record NC_045152.1, read on the forward strand.
AACGCACAAGCGCGCACAAAAGGGATATGATAGCATATTGAAATGAAATTATTCACATTGCAAGAACGGAATGAAATGGCCTATACATTACACACGCTATTGCATCTGATATGCCCTAAATAAAACTTCACGTTATATGCTACACCAGAAGAGGCGCGAATAAAACAAGTCTTACCATTGAAGATTATCTTTTGAAAATGTAAGTACACGGACACATTCCTTATAAAAGTATCTACATAGTCCAACCATCGATGTTTAATCCATGTTGTGGAGAAAGAGGATGGCATCAATCATATTTCATTAAAGCTTCACACTTCTTACATTGGACATATCAAACAGCCTCATTAGAATCCGCATAGAATATGAATGCCATCCGACAGAAATATCTCCACAGGCCTACAGTAAATTTCCCCTCGAGTATCGTTTTAAACTCTCCAGATGACAGTTTCTTTTTTTTAAAAACTTTAAGTGCACAAAGTTCGTTATAAAACGATCTACATAGTCCCAACAATCGAGGTTTAATCCATTTACATTTAGTCATTTAGCCGACGCTTTTGTACAGGGGAGAAGCATGTGAAGCAAACACGTTACTTGACTACTTATTAAGATATTTAAATATGGAATGTTCAATGCCTTGACTACTAAGCAGAAATATCTCCATACAGTAGATTCCCCCTCGTTTTGTATTGTTTTAAACTCTCCAGATGACAGTTTATTTTTGAACTTATTCCCTGATACCTAGTTTGCCTCCTGTAATCGCGTTGTCACAGCTAGGACATAAAAAAAATCCCTGCACACAAGAAGGCTATTATCCTAAATGTGATTTATTTTAGTCTCAAAAACGAACTTCTCCATCACGTGAGGCAGACACGTTGACTTGACTACTTATTTAAGATATTTAAATATGGAATGTTCAATGCCTTATCACGCTTATGTTGAAAGCCATTGTTTTCAGCTGCAGGTGCTTTTGCCTCTGGCCCAGTTTGGTCGTTTTGACGTTCATCTCTCTCCCCCAACCATCAGGGTTTAAGAATCCGCGTTGACTACTAAGCAGAAATAATCTCCATACAGTAGATTCCCCCTCGTTTTGTATTCTTTTAAACTCTCCAGATGACAGTTTATTTTTTACTTCTTCCCTGATACCAGTTTGCCTCCTGTAATCACGTTGTCACAGATATTTATTTGCCCAGTCAGCTTGTTGGTCTTGACGTTCAGATGTTGCGCCTAAACTATCATATTGTAGCGGAATATGCCGCGGTGTATTGTGGGAGTACTACACCGCAATATCGTCTCGTCACATGATCAAATAGAGACTTGACATTGGACAACAGCATACATATTACCCAGCAATCATCATTACAAATCTGAATATGACAAAAAATACCAAAGAAAATGAGATAGTATTCATTTCATTGAATCGTTTTTAATAGTTTCTATAGTGTATGTAAGATAAGCATATCATTTTGTTATAGATTGCTACTATTTTTCACACAAATAATACCTACCATGATGGAGATAAGTTTGCCTTTTCAAGTGAATATATAGCGTTAGACAGACTATTCATTGTATTGTAGTGTGTCTCAAAGACCCATGTGACTACACTTGTTGGTCTTGATGATGTGACGGCTGGGAGGAGGTTGATAAACAATCGACGAATTCTGTCACTCAAAGAGGTCGCGTAGTAGCTCGTCTGTGACCAAAAAACCGCTGCTCCACCTACTGTTTTGGCGTTGAATTGTTTTCAACACCCACAGCCGTCGAAGAAGTATAAATCAAAAACAGTACGTCCGAATCCGTCCGAATCTGTTTCCCCGCCCATCCGTAAAACGGACGGACACCGACGCAGATCTATAATTCGGGCTTAACTTGGACAAGTTATCGGAGCTTACTAGAGTTTACAATGGCAGCTATCAGTGTCAAAACGATGTCCCAAGAGGCTCTAGACAACTTTAGGAGACAAAAGAACCTGATTTCGTCTAGAAGCCTTCAAAAGGGACTTCATTATGCAATGGAGGGATATGTATACAATTTGAAACTAGATATGGTGGATAACAAGCTTAAATTTGAGGCGTAAATGTACAGATCACTATGCAAGAAGGAGAAGCCTCCTCTCACGGTCATCACGATTGCAGATAAATACACCGCAGGGAAAGATTAAATTAATTTACCTTCAGTTAATTTAACTAATCTGGAGAGGCACTGAGATGTAGACCTACGTTTATTATAACTAGCATTAACCTGCTCCTAACAGGACAGTGTCCTAACTGTCTAGCTAGCTATCGTAACCGGCATGCGTGTGTTATCGACAAATGTTCACGTTGTCATGTTAATTCATTATTAAACTCATGTATACTTGTGCATATCGATTGTTTAATAGAATGGCTGATTTTTAACAAACTGTCCGATAACTGACATAGCTACGCTAGTGAATAGCTAACGTTAACGCTAGTTTTAACCGTTTTAGCCAGAGATAACTTGCCTAAGCCTAGCATAACATCAGTGGTGAAAGTAAGCCGGTACTGTCAATGACAATAATGTGAATAATGAGTATGCCTATGATCATGTAGGCTTAGTTGATTGCTTTAGCAGAGGACATTTCCCACCTAACAAGAGTATGGCAGAATAGCTAATGAACGTAAGAGTTGACTGTGTGGTCTGCCACACAACTTAATCCACCGGAGACATTTGGCCCTGCCTTGTTTTAGTTTGGGAAATGGGATAAAATATACCCCATTGCCTATCCTCTCATGATACCTGGTATAAGTGTTGTATCTACCCCATGCACATCGTTTGACCATTTTTGTTCAACTTACATTACAACAAACCCCATAAAACAAGTGAAGAATCACGGTTCCTAATGCTACTCTATGGAGTTGTAAACTCAAGATGTCCGAGTGCAGTTGTTACTAAACTGCCATTGGCTCGTCTGCGTTCGAGGGGCGGGGCTTAGCCATAGGTCAATTGCCAGAGACTTGGCCAGGCTGGCCGATCTCGTTGAAAATGAAAATGTATATCCAATACCTTAGCAACCGCTACTGAGAGAAGAAGGTCCGACAACTTTGAGGTCTGAGCAGCATGGTGAAACAGTGTGCCCACGGGACTTGTAGATCTGACACAAGGTACCCTGCGAGATTAGAGGGACACATCGTTTTTTTCTCGCATTTCCAAAGCCCAAAACACAGGAGGAAAGGTGCCAGCTGTGGATTAAACAGTGTGGGAGACACCACTCCCAACTCAATATATCGCAAAATACACATATGTCTGCTCCAAAATAAATTAAGCTGCTTGCAGTTAGCTAGCTATCTATCTGGCGAACTGCGCTATCGCTAGGTATGATGACTAACTATCTAGTTGAGAGAACATCCCCAAACAGTTATGGTTCATGACAACTAGTATTATTACCATCAGAAGTACATAACTAGTCTCTCCAACAAATGTGTTAATGTTAAAATCAAAATGTTAATGTTACCGTCAAAATGCTAATGTTACAGCCTGTACAATTGCGCATTGAGCTATCCTAGCTAGCGATAGCAAACGCCAGCTAGTTGCCAGGAGCTTGACATACTGTATCAATGTTGAACAAAACGTCCCAAAAGGCCATTATGAACTTTTTTTATTTAAATCTTTGTAGCATTTTTGTGAATGGGCAACCTATCCCAAGGTATCCCAAGGTATGCATAAGGCACAACCTGAGAGCAATAACCTGGCGATCTGATACAAAGCCATAGCATTACATCAGGATCATCATTTTACAAGCAAGTTATCGCTATAGTGACTGTGAAATACTTTCAGCAACACGCACACACATCCCTTGAACAATAACGTCACTAGCAGCTATCTTGCTCCACACTGCTACGTTACTGTACTGTTCTCTAGATTGTCACCAACCTAGCTAGCTAGATAGATACCTCTCCACAGTCTCTCGCCCTAGACTGAATAAATAACAATAATAAAGAATCTTTATAGGTTATTAGCTAGCTTGAAATATTATATGCAGATCTTACGGAAAAATGCGGAAGTGCTTGCACTAGTTAGCTAGATTGAATCTAAGGCTCTGGATTGATTGCAAAATGTCTGAACGTCAGTTTCCACGCCTACTGGCCTCCTCTCATTATCATATTGGGAACAATGAATGAATGAATGAATGAATGAATGAATGAATAAATAAATAAATAAATGCACGAATGAATGAATGAATAAATAAATGAATGAATGAATGAATAAATAAATAAATGAATACAGAAATAAATACATACATAAATGTAAATTATAAGTAACTATTGATTGACAATTGTGCGTTAATTAATACATTTATTAATTTATTTCTGTCTAAATGCATGGAAGTGGACATTTATTTATTCATTCATTCATTTATAAATATGGCAGGTTTGGTCCTCCATACTGAAACGCAAACAGACATCTATGTACAATAGCAGCTGATTTGACTGAAGTTTCACTAGTGTGTGGGCTAAAAGAATTAATTAGAAACTTCTTGGCAACCGTTAATTGTTGTTTGCAACTACCTTCTTAATGTTTGTTGTTGTTCTTGTTGTTATTTTTCACAGTATGCCCTCTGCTTGTGCACCCTCCACCCCCTATCACTTCTCCGAGGTATCTTCATTTTCAGTTTTTTATTTTTTTGTGTTTACATAGAAAAGCGAAGACACATGTAAAATATCTGGGAACTAAATCAATTTCTTGTCTTGAATCACATTTTTAGAATGACATACCACAAATAAGGAGGTGGTGGTGTGTACAGCTGTTGCAGAGATTTGCAATTGAAGGGTATGCATGAGGTTAAAGTCAAGGTTTCAGAAGGTTACTTTGTGATGTCTAGTCTGAAGAAAACTACTTGAAATTAGCGTGCCATATATGACATGACTGGCCCCTGTATCTGCGCGTAGTTCTATTTCCTATAGTATTCTCTACTAAATAACATAATTTCATTTTAGACATGGACAAGTCTTGTTCAGGGTGAGCAAGACCCTTAAGCAAGGCACTAAGGTTAGTTATCAAGATGTTATACACATAACAGGTTTAAGTGATTTAAGTGACATGAAAACACAATTTAACACACTGTATCTGCATGATTGCTGCAAATGTACTTGTCCAAGCGAAAAATGTAGAGGGGGCCTCTGATGAAAGGCAATGCCTAGCAGAGGGAATGGTCTTCTGTCAATATCAGAAGCACAAAGGACGGAGGTGGGTTTAAAAGATGATTTAAAAACTGGATGTTTGCAAGAAAGTGACACGAGGACTGTGTTCATAGGAGAACACACACACACACACACACTGCTTTTTTCACATTGTAAACACATTTCTGGAACTCAGCTCATTGCCCTGTGTCTGTACAACCCATTATTGTATAGCTAATAGTGTATTCCCCCATTGGTGTGTGATTACAGCTCAAAGTAACATAGATTTTACCCTCTCTGAGTGTAGATGGTGCAGATATGTATATTATATGCCTCTTTTATCCTTGTTAAACTAAAAAAAAGTACCCTGTCCAAATAACATATAATTTATTTGGTTAGAGTCTTCCATCCTGATGTCGACTGCATGGAGTGGGTGCAGTGCCAGTGGTGCAGCGGTTGGCTGCACAAAGACTGTGCTGGTGCTGTCAAATCAGAAAAAATCAGCTGTGGATGCAAAACCCGACACAGATGCAAAGGTACTACACCATTTAGTGGAAATACTCTGAGGGCAACATCCGGCCGCCAGTCAAAGGAATGGCAAGCGATGCTGACGGTGAGTTGCAGAAAATAATCTATTAATGCCTGCGGTTATAGGGGGCAAGGGCAGAAGATTTGTGGTCCATTCTCCGTCCATCATTACTCTTCGTATCGTAGAGAATGACTTCCGGTTGGGTTACCCAACCAAGCCTCGTTTTTGTTTTCAATATGGCCGCGACGTGAATAAGAAGAATTATGTATGTATAACTAAATTATGTATAATTTCTATAATATCTACATTTAGGCTTAAGATGATAGACCATTGTACATAGCAGAAGTTGCACCTTGAATCATATTGACACAAATGTTTTTTTAATGACATGCTTTTCTCTCAGGTACCTGGCCTCTGGTCTCTTATAGGACCATAGCGTTCAGCTACCGGGTTGGGCTTTCAACCGTGTCTGGCATTGTCAGGGAGGTTGCTAGATGCCATGCCAGTTCCCAAAGCGGAGGACTGGAGGGCCATTGCTGCACAGTTCCAGGAGCGGTGGAACTTTCCACACTGTCTCGGTGCGATTTGATGGGAAGCACGTGGTCTTTCAAAGGCCACGGAATTCCGGGTCCCTCTTTTTCAATTATAAGTCCACCTACTCATTGGTTCTCCTGGCTGTGGGGCAAATCTGATGAAAGGTCGCCATGGCTTTATTTAAAACTCAAAATCGAAATTGTGCAGGGAAATGGCCATGAAAACTCAAGCTCTTTTTAATGACTTCTCAACCAGTAACTCATAAAGGTTACACTGATGTATGTCTGCTGTCTGCTGACTCCCAGCAATAATAGTGATTGGGCACTAATAACGAATAATAATCGCTTTTGATAATGGGGTAACGGAGCCTGAGATTCCCATCATTAAAGAGAAATACATCTGAAAATGAGGGTGCCAACTACCTCTTCAGGGTAGTGGATGTTGGGGGCTACGGAAGGACCAGTGGGACCCTCCGAAACTCCGCATTTGGAGAGGGCCTCAGACGGCACTCTGGATATACCACCTGACACTGCCATCCCAGGAGCAGAGCAGCGGGGGCCACTCCCCTATGTTTGTGGGGGATGCAGGTTTTCCGCTCATGACTCACCTGCAACGGCCATTCCCTGGACACCATACCCCACCTGAGAGGAGGGTGTTCAATTACCGGCTCAGCTGGGCTAGGTTGGTCGTTGAGTGCTCTTTTGGCATGCTCGCTTCTCGGTGGCGGATGTACCGGCGTGTCATCGGGACCAGGCCTGAGGTAGCGGAGGTGTGTGCGGCCACATGTGTTTTGCACAACTTCCTCCAGATGAAAGTTCTGGGAAGGAGGATGCCAGACATCCATGAAGTGGAGTCCACCTCTGATGATCCTTCACCTCCTCAAGCCCTGGTTGATGCACCAAGGTTGGGCTCCAATAACGCCAGCCGTAGAGCCATCCAAATGAGGGACACCTACTGCTCCTACTTCAACGAGCACGGTGCAGTACCATGGCAGCGGAATGTGGTGTAGTGTGCACCAAAAGGCTCTTTTCAGAACCACACAAATCAAAAGCTCTTTTAAGAGTTACCCATATTTTCTTTGAAAAGCATACATTCCAGTGATGTCATTTAAATTAGGTCATGTTCCTAATGTATGTGTTTGTGTTTCTTTCACAATAACATATAACTTACACAGCCTTTTCCCTTTCAGCCCTGTTTATACTGATACAAAAAATTCATTTCAGCAGGTTTTCACAGGAGCAAAGGTACCAAAGACTGCACATTCCTGTTATATATTGACAGACATGAGGTGTGTATAGCTAAAGTGACATCTAGCACAGACTTCATCCATAGGTAAACATTCATGTGATTATATGTGTGGACATACCACTGTATAACACCATCATACTATTGTTCTACATGAACAAGTGAAGACAGGTTAGCCATAAGGTACTGTTAATAACTTTATTTACTTTAATCTCAACTTAACTTAACTAACCTACCTTCAAATATAAACAGAACTTTTACTTAGAATTATGTAGTGTAGCAAGTGAAGTGTGTGCAGTGTTGAGTGTAAAAACATAATTAGTGTAGGTCAGTATGTGAAGAAAAGTTTTTTTTTGAAAAGGCTCCGAAAGAACATGTCATCCTCGTCCTCCGTTGGTGGTGGAGGTGGATGTGGACGCAGTGAGACAACGGACAGCAGCCCTCTCTCGAATTACGTCAAGGCCATGCCAGACCTTTCACTCCCTCTTCTCTTCCTCCTCGTCAGGGTCTCCTCTTTCCTCCTGCTCTGTTTCGCGTCTGCCTAAACTCACAGAGGCCTGCTGGCTGCTGTCCTGGGTCACCTTATTCTCCTCCGACACAGGGCCGGGGGTTTCAGGGAGAGAAGTGCAGGGGGGAGGGGGTGGAGTGTGTCGGGGCATATTGCTGGCTGTCTCTCTGTCTGCAATGAATGGGGTTAAAAACCCCATCACCGCCATGGCTGATAGCCTGACGCTACTGCCCCACTTCTTTGGGCCTCTTTCTTCCTGTTTCTCTCCTTTTTTAAATGCATCCCGCAACGACCTCCACCTTGTCTTGCATAGTTCCCCTATTGAAATGAAAAAATTTACCTGAAGTGAAAACAATTCTGAAATGACAAGTATTTAATAAATTATTCCTTAATGTCACCTCACATAACTGGTTTCTACCAACTACTGTAGTAAGTTACTGAATTAATATGACATGACAAAACACGATTCATGGCCACATTATTGTATGCATTATGTTATGCTAAATGACTAAATGTAAATGCCATGCTAACACCGCCTGATAAGTTTATTCCAGCTCCCCCAACTGCCTCTGCCACCTCTCTCGAGGCATGATTCCTCTGGTTTGTATCCCGGTAGGAATATAAACTCTGGGCATAAGGCAAAGGGTTGTTAGCAACCGCTAAAATCAACCGCTCTTCCATTTACAGCACGGAGGAAAGTGTGGTCCATCGCTATTGTTGCATTTGTAAGATAGAAGTCTTTGTGGTTTGACGGTTGTAAATGTACTTCTTGTAAGTTTATGTGCGAAGATCTTCTATCTTACAAATGCAACAATTGCGATGGACCACGCTTTCCTCCGTGCTAGCAGGAGAATATCCAAAGTGACTAGCAGTATTTCTACATTTAAAAATAACTATTACAGTAACTGCCAATACAAACACAAAACACCTCCTTCCACTGCCCTGACGTAAATGTCAGCCTAAATAAAGATATTTACAACACGCATACCTGAGGAGTGGAGATAAATAGTGCTTTTTAAAAGAAAGAACGTGTTGTTCTCAACAGGTCGGTTTACAACACAGCAAGACCCAACATCATCATCATAGCTTTCAACCACTATTAATAAACCTAAGAGACAGGCTACAACAATTATTTCATGTTCATACTAAAATACCATTCAACATGTTAACTGACAAATCCATAATTATTTAAGCTGCCCATCGACCATGTGACAACACCAGTTACTTAAAACCATGTTCAATCAAACTTTACAACATTACCCAACACACATTTTGCATTTATATTTACATTTAGCAGACGCTTTTGTCCAAAACGACGTACAAGGGAGATACACATACAAACATCCTTCAGCAGTGTAACACCCCAATAATTAGGGTTTTTTAGATTATACACACTTATTTGCAGTAATTCAAAACCCACAAGGAAAAGTTATATTACCTTAAAAGTAAAGAACAAACACACAGGTGTTAAGGCATGGAGACAATGGAGTTGTCATGGAGACAATGTAGTTCAAACAAAGCTCCCAAATTATTTCTATTATCCTGCCTGCCTTGCAGAGTACATCTGATGACACATCAATGCTGAAATTACTGAATAACTGAAATTCGTACATATAGCACCTGTAATGACACGAGCACCTCTATTGCACATTTCCAGATAATGTATAACATTATAAAGCTAAATTCTGCATGCATTTAATTGAGGTTAGAGTTTAAAAATAGGAAATGTAACTGTGTGTTGCCAGTTTAATGTAAATTAAATGAAATCACCTGAAAAATGATGAACGACCCTATTTCTTGTTTTTGCAGTGCGTGCTCTTTCTAAATGTTAAGCATCTTCTGGTGTTAATAGCTGATTATTATACCTTATTAGCTAGCCCAATAACCAACAGAAGCACATCCTAGCATTAACAGACTAACATAATCGAACTGCCCATTTAACTAGAGTAATTCAGTTAACGCTAATCTAACAAAGCACAACATAAACAAAGTGTGCAAGTGACAGTCGTCATGAACGGACTAACGTTAATTTACAAAGCAAGTCACCTCCTAGCTAATATGCCAACAATTTCACAGGTTGAGCAGAAGCTAACCATAACTAGCTGTCCCGTTAAACAATGCACTCTGTCTTTCTTACAATATCTTTATTTTTTCGAGACAACAGTTGGTTACAAAAGACAGAGCAATATCTAGATTTCAACTCACCAAACATTTTAACTAGGTTTTTCTGGTCTTGTTTCGCTCAACCTTATATTCATTTTTTGGGGGGGATAACCCAATTATTTTTCATTCAATTTTTCTTTGGAAAAGGGAAGTATTAAATGCTTAAACTAAAAAATCCGGTCAACATGCCGTTTACATGTCTATGGTTTACCGCAGATTACCAATATATGAACCCATTTCTCACAACCCACTGTGGGATGTACTGATAAGAAGTGTGTGTATTTAAGAGCAACTCTGTTTCCCCACTGCCACCTACTGCCATCTACTGGGGTATTCAGTCATAGCTCTGTTACTCGTTAAACATGGCTGATAGAAGGGCGATAAGTGTAGCTACATAATAGGACGGTGTCTTAGTTCCTACATCTCTCTTACATATCCACTACAGCAAACCAAGTAGGCTACTAATTCCTTGTGACTTCAATTAAAACGGCACTCAGTGTGGGCACTTAACACCTAGGCCATGGCATTTGTTGTTCAAAAACTTGAATGCTCATTCAAGGGGATTGTACGTAGAACCAGTAATTGATTAATGCTAAATACCTTCACTATAACCATAACACTACTTCCGTGTACGGGTCGTTTTCCATTCCAAAACGTCTACCAACAGGGATTTTTCCCCATTGTTCAAACTGCTTTATGACGCAACTAAGTTTTGTGATGTAAACGATGACATAGGCTATGGAGTATTCTGAAGTTCACTCATTTCATTGATCATGATCATTTATCGTCTCTGCAATAGCAAAAGGTCTACTTTAAATAGCTATTAGATCATTTTCTTTCAGAAAAATGAAAAAGACTCTTCGTGAGATATTCACGAATGAAGCAAACACAGGTCAGTGTTTTTTTTATGGTCATCCGACATAATGAACCGTTTGATTTTAAGTGTATTTTAAGTGTATTTCTTTATTTTCATGTACAGCAGATCCTTATTGTTCATTAAAACACACAAATGACTCAAGCTCAGGATCTGCCCCAGGCTGCCCCAGGATCTGCCCCATCTGCCCCAGGATCTGCTCCACTGGCTCTGTGGAGAAGATACACCTTTCTCCTTTACAGACGTATATACTAAATCTCCCTGAAGAGTGAGTTATGTTTCTTAAATATCAACACAAAAAGAGTGAACTTGAAATGAAATGGATATATTGTCTTATGTACAGTACATACTTAGATGTCTTCTTTTCTGTTTTCGGCAGGGACTGGATAGTTTTCAGCAGCCTACTGAACACTCCTGTACGTACTGCGGTTCCATTCAGACTGGCTGATTGAACTTTTCAATTTAACTTTTGAATCAAGATGTCATCATCCTATTATCTGTTTTTGTTGACCACAGATGACAAGGACGCAGTTTTCTGAACTGTGCATGGCCATCTTGAAGGTTGTGAGTCTTAGCTCCATTACAGTGATTCTGCCCGCGTACATCAGTGTGGTGAAGGATGCTGAAACATCTACAACCCTTTCTTTCATTTCTTCAACTGAAAGGTATATATATCCTTTGGTGTGGATAAATAATGTATTCTTTGTGAGAAATATCAAAGACATTATAACATTGCAAGGACAGCAAGTAGTTTCCTCCGCACAATTGGAGTATTAACACTGATGTTACATACATTGCTCCAATGTGCTTGGGACAGAGTATTATGTTAACTCATTTTGTAGAGTTTGTATAGTGATTCAATGCTATGAATGTTTGTCCACCTCCTTCACCTTTACTAAAGGTCTCCATTGTCTGTGTCATACCATAGCTCACTGACCACTTCCTCTGAGTCAATGGAAAGCAGTGCGATCTCAAGTGTCTCTACTGCATCACCTGAAATCACCGGTGGTTCTGTGAACGAAATGATGCGCAGGATGAAAGCCGCCCTGGCATCCTTACGGGAAACTGTTACATGGTACCCTTGTGCTGAAGATCAGTCAGAGGAGTCTGAGGACTCTAACCTGACCCTGACGGATGATCTGAGCTCTGTGTCCGGACTCTCTGCTGACACTGGTGAATACCCTGATTCCAGTGTATCTGAAGCCACTATGGAGGCACAACATGGAGATACATCCCATGATCTGACTTGCATCACTACAATCCTGGAAAGTCTCTTATCCAGTGGGAATGTTCACAACATCGCCAAGAACCTCGTTAGTCAGGTTCAGGGTGTTCTCCAGGACAGCAGCCCAACTTCCATTCCTGTGGCTGCCAGCAAAAGCGATTTGGATTCTGAGATTTTGCCGAAGAGAGTTCCACAGCGGACAGTAAGTGCCTCTCAGCTAGTTTACTCCTATGCTGAGGAGGCAATCAAGAATTTGCTTCAGCCATATTTTCTTCCTCTAGTGGCATGGAATGCCAGTGAAGATGCTGCCTCGGCCAGAGTTCCCCTTCCCAGGATCCCAAGCCCTGTGCCCTCTCTGCTGGGATTGGATAAAGCTGTATGCAGCTGTCTGATGACTAGATTGATTCAAAGATTGCCTGCTAACATTAATTATCAGGAACCAGTGGATTCTTCCCGATCTGACGTTGCAACCAGTGAGCAAGTCGTAATTTCCCCTTTACGCAAATGTAGGGATGTGACCAATCTGTTCACCATTGTGATGGCCTCAATGGTTATGGATATGGTTGATTCAGAGCTGGATAGACATTCTAATCAAAAAACAACTACTTCCGGATCTTCTGATACATCCAGGAAGTTGTCGACAGCTGATACAGATAAAGCTGACACTGAGGGAGTATGGGAAGACACAGCTATGGGACGTTCCTCCTCTCATATAAGTGCTGGTCACTATGACGGTCTGTATTCTGGATTGATCCAGAGGTTCCTTGCAGAATTCAGATATTCTGACTCTGTTCTCCCTGATGAAGTGGATGACGTCAGAGACACAGCATCCTCTACCAGGAGCCAAAGCATCCAATCTGACACTGCAAGCAGTGAGTCACACAGGACAAAGGACGCCGCATCCCAGAAACTTGAAGACATACTAAATCTGTTCACCGGGATGATGGTACACCAGGTACTGGATATCCTCGATGTGGAATCAATGGTAGAAATGGACAGAGTTCAGACTAAAGTTGGCTCCATTGCAAAGCAGCAGATAAGTACAGGAAGTCCCTTCCCTGTAGCCTCTGTGCTCGGTTCAGACAGCAACGACTATGGCTGTTTGGTCACTGTTCTGATGCTAAGGATGTTAGCCAAAATGAAGGATCAACCAACTGCCTCTGCTGATATGATGGACTCCTCCCGAGAGTTGATTGAGAAAGTCCTCTCCGAGTTCAGTGGTGCCTCAGGAACTCCAAACTTCCAGACTTATCCAAGCAACTTAAAGATTCAGGCGATCTACAGAACCATGGAAAAGTTCCTTCTCAAGGAATTTGGACCTGAGACCGTCCTGCAGAGAGCTGTGGAGACACAGGATGTCTCCTTTGATAACATCTTGCTGACGGCGTTGAGAAATGAACTGCTGCAGCAGTGTGATACAGAAGTGCCTGCTGCCCCATCAGCCTCTAGGGCTTCTACCTCCCGTGAACCTGGGCCTGGAGCAGCAGATATGCAGACAACCAGGAAGGTGCCTTATATGGGGCTCAAGATAAAGGTACAGTAAATACACACTGACTACTTTTCCCACAAATGACCTGTTTTGACGACAATGGCGATAATATACCGTGTTCACACATGAAAGTATATAGGTAACAGACTTCATCTTTTGAATGATGTTTTTTATTTTATTTATCAGATGCTAAAAACAGGCAGCAAGAAGGTGTCTCCCTCCATTACCATTTCTGACTTAAGTAGGTTTTATAATTATTATTATTATTATTATTGTTTTTGTTGTTGTTATTGTTCAAGTTAGTGCTCATTGCCCCCCCATCTTTAGCAGGTCAGCATGCAGAGACTCCTGCCCCTCATACTCTGTGTGATGAGACGGTTCCTGCCATGTCTGCTCCTGGCCAGAAGACTCGTAAACGCTCCTGGTTTATTAGGATGTTCGCTTGCTGCCTCAAAGGCTCATCTGAACCTTGAACAATTATTTTCTTTAAAACATGATTTTTCTGATTTTCCGAACCCCCCCCCAAAAGTCTTTTCGCAATTGCCCCCCCCCAAACACACACACACACACACACATTCCCCATTATATTAATAAAACCTTTGAATTCATTCCACTGTTCCTTTGTTGACTTTCTGATTTAAAGTAATGTATGTAAGGCTGTGCTGTCTATCTTGTAGTTGTCACTTCAGTTTGCCAGAAGATGGCAACCTTTGAATATAAACAGATATAAGTGCATGTTCTATCATTCACACTTTTGTACTCTATTTTCTGCATGTATGGGGGGTGTTAGGGTTATGCACGTTGTACTTGTAAGTGTAAGCTGTCTCAAATAAGGCAAATCACTACATCAAATCAAATCAAATCAAATCAAACTTTTTTGTACGGCGCATTTCATACAAGGAGGTAACACAATGCGCCTCACAGTAGGAAAGAAAAGGGGGGGGCGGGGCTTTACAAACACACAGATTTTCCAGAGATAGATCCAGGCAATGACGTACTAACCATACTGGCACCGTAAAGGACTGCTCAGCACGGTTATCGTCAAACTAAGAGACAGCTGCTGGGTTCAGGGGGGGCGGGGTTACAAAGCACTTATAAGAGACCCAGATTTTGCCAGAGATAAATAAACAGGAAATTATGTACTAACCGCACTGGCACCGTGAAGGACTGCTCAGCACAGTTATCGTCAAACTAAGATACAGCTGCTGCTGAGGGGGGGGGGGGGGGGGGGTACAAACACTTGAATAGAGACAGAGATAAGTAAATAAATAAATGTTCCATAAATGTTAAATAAATACATTTTACAGTGAGTGATAAGCGAGATCAAAGAGGTATGTCTTAAGTGCATGTTTAAAGGTTTCAACCGTTTCAGCCATTCTTAGGTATTCCGGCAGTGTTCCAAAGGCTGGGGGCATAGAAACTAAAAGCTGCTTCTCCATGTCTCTTTGTCCTGGCTTTCAGAACTGTTAGGAGTTCAGTGCCGGAGGACCTCAGGGATCTGCTGGGTGTGTACCTTGAGAGCATGTCTGTTATATATTCAGGTGCATGACTATGGAGTGATTCATAGACTAGTAAGAGAATCTTGAAATCTATTCTAAAGCTAACAGGTAACCAGTGCAGTGATTTTAATACTGGTGTGATGTGCGCTCTCTGTCTTGTTTTAGTGAGGACTCGCGCTGCTGCATTCTGTGTTGTTTGTAGTTGACTAATGTTTTTTTTTGGTAGACCAGACAAAAGCGAGTTACAGTAGTCTAGCCTGCTTGTGATAAATGCGTGCATCAGTCTTTCAGTGTCAGCCTGAGCGAGAAACGGTTGCACCTTAGCAATGTTTCTTAAGTGATAAAAAGAGGTTTTAATTATATTTTTGATATGGGTTTCAAAATTGAGATCTGAGTCCAATATGACGCCTAGGTTTCTGGCTTGGTGCTAAGTGCTAGTGTTTTTAAGTGTGCAGATAGTTTTCACCAATGACTAATACCTGTTTTATCTAGGTTGAGCTGGAGAACATTTTGTGATATCCATACATTTATATCAGAAATGCAATTTACCAAACAATCAATAGAGCTGTAGTTGTTGGGTGTTACAGAAATATAGAGCTGGGTGTCATCTGCATAGCTAAGATAGTCGATGTTGTGCCTCCTAATTACAAGGGTAGCATGTATAGACTGAAAAGTAAGGGCCCTAAAATGGATCCTTGAGGGACCCCAGAGATCATACAAATGTTTTTTATGAGACACTGAGGAGTTCATATATGAGAGATGAATGACACACAATGTACCAACATGTCTCCAAAGAGAGGAAATGCACATACATCTTTTATATGGTTTGTGCATGGTAATGAGTAGTATGCTTGTTGTCTTTATACAACCTAGTACATTTGTCTTATAAATTAAAATTAGGGCATGGATGTCATAATCATGTATCTATGTTAAAAGTGTAGTCACCCATGAAAAAAAATGGTAGAAGACAAAAACACTTCTGCTGTCCTTGAAATGAACTGCAGTTGAAGGTCAATTTACATCGATCAGTGTTTTATATTGACTTACATGTTTGTCACGTCCCTGTCTAGGGCTTTAGGACATGACAAATATTTTAAAACACGGGCAGACAACGGAATAAAAATAACCTTGAATTTATTGGACAAAGAATAAAATAATTAAACTAAGGCTCAAAAATAATGTAACAAGCAAAAACACAAGGCTTCGCGAACAGGCCTCAACAGCCTGGCACTCTCTCCCGGTCTCTCACTCCGGTGAGTAGCGAACATGATGGTAGTGGCGCGGGCAAAGCCCGAGGCTGGACCTAGCGGCAACGAGTGGTGGCAGACAACAGAAATGCGCAATCCCCAAAGCAAGCCCCGTATGATGGAATCCCGGACGCTTTTAAAGGGCCGGGACTTCTATAGGCCCAATGGGATAAGAGCCCCAATCAACTGCGCACCAACCCACCTGCAAGACACACAAGACAAAACAGAAGCACAGGCAAAAATACATAGACAGACCCACAGGGTCGTAACAATGTTTTAGAAAGTGAGGACAGCTCACATTCAAACATGCTAGTGGCTCTGCAGCATTGAGCTCCTCCGCAACACCTTTAAGACACATGGTGAAGTGTTCAAGACTGCAGTGTAGCATATATTTTCAGGTGACCAGTAGGGCTGCAACTAACGATTATTTTGGTAATCGATTAATCTATCGACTATTTTTTCGATTAATCGACTATTCTAATGATTATTTCCTATAGCAAATTAAAATAACGACTCAAAATGTTGGAATTTGAATTTCAAATGTATTTGAGTAACAAATTTAATCATAATACATAAATTAAATAGTAATACAAATTAAAGTGCAAATATGCTTTTAAAAGTAAAGAGAAAGTGCAAATAAAGTTTTAAAAGTAACTCAAATTAGCAATCAAGCCTCTGCAAGTGCAAAATAACGCAAGAATAACTGGGCTGCAAGTGACATTCAAGAACGAGGGCAAAGAAAACGGTGCGTGATTTGTATGCTAGGCTATTTGCAGATTCTGTTCCATTTTTCTCAATGATGGTCAATTATTATTAGTTAAAGATGCACTATTTCGCACTTCCTATAGTGCATTGCAATGCCGAATGAAAATTACCGGTAGCTCTGCTAGCGTCTGCCAAAAAAAAAAAAAATATTTTTTTTTATATATATATTTTATGACGCGTCGACAATAAAAATCATCGTCGACAATTTTTCATAATCGACATCGTCGATTACGTCGACTAATCGTTGCAGCTCTAGTGACCAGACATCCTCTTTTACCCGGACATGTCCTCTTTTCGAGACCTAAAAAATGCGTCCGGCAGGGATTCCAAAATCGTCCGGGATTTTGCCTCGTCGGATATTTGTGTTTCTCTGGGTCTTTCACAAACTAGTTATTACGCCCTTACAAGTTTTGGAAAGGGTATCTCCCTTACGTTCCACCTTCTTGCGTGAGCTCTGACTATAGAGAAAAATGTCATTGGTCGACCGCCTTCTCAGTGTTGCCAGATGTACGATAATTATCCTCCAAATTCGATCATTTTGAGCCTTTGGTACGATACTTCGCCATTTCCAATCTGGCAACACTGAGCACATTGCCGCCTCCACTAGTTGCATTGTTTACAACAGCACATGACACCTGCATGTGAATAAGATATGAAAACTTCGTCGTGGGGGAGGGGGCGGGGTAGTGTATAGCATGCCGCGGCGAAGTGTCCTCTTTTTTACAAACTCAAATCTGGTCACCCTAATATATACACTTGCCTAAGTGAAAATGGCTCTGAAAGCAGTAAATACACTTACGCGTGTCTTATATTAATACTCTCCTCACGAGGTTCCACCAAGACAATGTTGGTACTATCCTGACAACTGCACCAATAAAATGTTGGTGATATCACCCTATTGGATAGGCATCAACTATTCAACACAACATTTACATTTAGTCATTTAGCAGACGCTTTTGTCCAAAGTGACGTACAAGGGAGAGAACAGTCAAGCTACGAGCAATAGAACCTAGTGTAACAATAAATACTACTTTACGTAAGAAATTGAAAAAAAAGAAGTGCAGGAATGTAACTGCTGTAAGTGCAAGTTAAGTACTAGTCGAAGTGCAAGTTGGGAAGAGAGGTGCTCTCTGAAGAGTTGGGTCTTCAAGAGCTTCTTAAAGGTAGATCTATTAATCAATTAAGTTGAACACGTGGGGGCGCCACACAAAGTGTGAAGCCTACCATAATGGTCAAAATAAAGATCAGTCACAAACCAATAAAATATACTAAACAATCAATTTGGAACTCTGATTAACAATTTAATTAATAACTAAAACCCAAATGATCATATCAATAGCTTGTGTAAGTTGAAGGTCGTGAATCTGAGTTCTGAATAGAAGAGGTTGGCAGCATTCATTCTTGTGCAACATCAAATAGACCAGCATAAACAATCAAAAGCATTTATTTATACACACACAAATGTAAACAAACAATATGTAATCAAAATAGATGTACCTGTGTGAAGCTCCAGCTGCGCCGCCACATGCAGAGTGCTAATGTTTGTGAAACCGGCCTCAAACCTAGGGGAACTTGGGCCAGCACAAACAGGTTCTTCAAACTCAAGCCTAGGGGAACTTGGGCCAGCACAAACAGGTTCTTTACACTCAAGCCTAGGGGAACTTGGTCCAGCACAAACGGGGTCTTTCCACTTAAAGGTAAAGAACAAACACACAGGTGTTAAGGCATGGAGACAATGGAGTGAATTTATTAAAGATCAATATTTTCTTAAAAGCCGGGTCAAATGATTATTTTCTTGGTACTGATGTCTCAGTGTCTTCAATCATTTCAACAATGGATTCTCAATGGATTGAATGGAACAATAGAATCACATCAACAATTAAATCACCAATGCAAACAATGTATCACAAACATTGTATCACAACCATTGTATCACAGCAAGACCCAACATCATCATCATAGCTTTTCAACCACTATTAATAAACCTAAGAGACAGGCTACAACAATTATTTCATGTTCATACTAAAATACCATTCAACATGTTAACTGACAAATCCATAATTATTTAAGCTGCCCATCGACCATGTGACAACACCAGTTACTTAAAACCATGTTCAATCAAACTTTACAACATTACCCAACACACATTTTGCATTTATATTTACATTTAGCAGACGCTTTTGTCCAAAACGACGTACAAGGGAGATACACATACAAACATCCTTCAGCAGAGTAACACCCCAATAATTAGTCAGTTGTTTTTTAGGTTATACACACTTATTTGCAGTAATTCAAAACCCACAAGGAAAAGTTATATTACCTTAAAAGCAAAGAACAAACACACAGATGTTAAGGCATGGAGACAATGTAGTTCAAACAAAGCTCCCAAATTCCTTCTATTACCCTGCCTGCCTTGCAGAGTACATCTGATGACACATCAATGCTCCCTAGTGGGCTGAAGTGAATTAGGGATGATAGATAGTACATTCATGTACAGGATCATTCAATGGTTTACAAAGAAAGATAGGGTGCGTGTATGTATTTGGCTATTTGCGTGCGGAACTAATGATGGCCCGCTACATTTGCACCTGCCATTGCTGAGTTAACATTGTTAACATGTCCATATGGTGATTCTTTAATGTGACATTGTTAACATGTCCATAAGGTGATTCTTTAATGTGACATTGTTAACATGTCCATATGGTGATTCTTTAATGTGACATTGTTAACATGTCCATATGGTGATTCTTTAATGTGACATTGTTAACATAAGGTGATTCTTTAATGTTACATTGTTAACATAAGGTGATTCTTTAATGTGACATTGTTAACATAAGGTGATTCTTTAATGTGACCTTGTTAAATATCTATGTGTCCACGCGCAATGATGCAAGTTCGTGTTCAAACTGTGGTTGTTGCAATTAGCCTGCATGGCCAACAAAACCCATATCGACAGTATATACATATAATTTGGTAATAAACCCATTTTCATTTGCATAACAACACATTAAATGCATAACAACATATAAAATACACATTGCTGTAGATTTTCTGTCGAAGTGACATTATCTAACGAAATCACATGGATAGCTAACCTTCAACCATAACCACGTTAGCTATTAGGCTTCAATACCTGTTTTCAACCAAGTTATATTACAATACAAATATTAAACATGAAAATACTATGTACAGTTGAGAAATAAAAGGTTGTAATATTAAATAAATGCTTCGACTGGTTTTTTAAATTGCTCTATGAGTTTGAACTTGTCTGTACAGCAGAGGTCTTCAACCGGGGGTCCGCGGAGGTACTGCAGGGGGTCCGCCAAATTATTTCATCTGAAGCATTTTTTCCCTCTTCCAAAAATTAAAAACGTCCAATAGGCTACATAAACATAAACAGAACGTAAAAATTGCTTTCTATTCATTAAAAATAATACATAGGCTACCCATGAGTCTTCACGCGATCATTTGATCACCATGGCAACATATGCACTTTTAGCTACATTTAGCTATCTGGTGCCAAAACACGTTACCTGCCTCAATCGTTTTGTAATTTTTCGGAACAAAAGCTCCACGTCAGACACCACTGATGGCGGTTCAGATGACCTACATTCAGAGGATGCCAACACCCCTTCCACGAACAGCCAAAAGCGCAAACGGGAGAAGACACGTAAATATTCAGAGAATTATCTGAAGTTTGCCTTCACCTACAAAGAGACCGATGGTGACGAATTACCAGTGTAATCACTACGTGGTTTGTCCTTCCGTGCTATCAAACGAAACTATGAAACCATCAAAGCTGCAACGACACTTCAGGGTTTTTCCTGGGTCAAAATGGGTCTTCGGTGCTCCAAAAAAAAATGTGCGCGCTGTGCGCGCAGTCTGTGTTACCATGTCACCTGGTAGCTTACATTTTACCATTTCATAAATAATGACGATATGCTTCAGGAAATCATTTTGCTTCCACTTTAGATTCAAATACATTGACAATAGTCCAAGCCCCATGGTGCTATCATGTATGGTTCAAAGATTATTAAGGTTTACCTCTTTACATATATATGCAAACTACTGAAATGTATATCAATAGAATCTAGAACTAACCAGTGGTCAGAAATGGAACACACAAATTATGAAAATCAAGTTTATCTATTATTACTATTCATTTTTATTATACAAACCTACATACCATTATTTTTGTTTTTATTATTAAAACTGTCCACAAATATGTTTAATAGTGTGTTTAACTTCTATTGGCCCACCAATGGAGGCTGCGTTGGAAATCAAACTTTTGTCAGCATTTTGAGTGGACATTTCATTTGCATTTGTACAGGTGTATTCGTGCACGTCGGTTTACAACGACAGTTTACAACCGCACCGGTTTATCAATGATAATATTAATTCGAGACACAAATATATCCGCTCTCCTCCGAACGAGCTGAGCTTTCATTGATAAACCAATGCGGTTGTCTGCCTCTCCCGAGGACCCGCGGTCTACTGGTACTCGTTCAAACGGGTAAACAAATCAAATAATAGCCTACACCTGTGTATGTCCTCAACATAGCAGATATTGTAATACATTGAAAGCCATGAATACTGAAAATGGAATGTTATGCTCAAAATCACCGCCGACTGATGAAGTCAGGATGCATACGCAAGTTGAGTGATTGGCAGCTGGCCGCTCTGTCCATTCGCGCACCTCACAGTTGCGTATTGTTCAGACAAGAAGACACGCTTATCAACTCGATTACTATTGATCAAAACAGAACGTGGTTTCGGCTGTAGCCTATACTTGAAACATACTATTGAGACCATATTCGAACATGCATTGCACGCGTGATGAAGGCGCATCCCACCACCTGAGCGAAATAATTCATATCTATAAATAACAGCTCACCTTTATTTTTTTAACCAGATTTGTAAACAGGTCGCGATCAATATTTTGCAGTACAATAGGCTACCTTGGTTAAAAATCGAATTACGGTAGATGCATGCTAGCATTGCGCTAAATAATTAGACAGCTAACATTAATTAGTGGTGTTAACATTAAGTCAGTTATTGTATATGGCATTAATATTATTCTAAAACACCTTCACTAGTTGTTTTAACCAGATTTGTAAGCAGGTTGTAAACAACATTTTTGAAGTGCCTTGGTTTAAAACAGCTTAAAGCTAGCTACATTAAGTTGCTTGCTCAAATCTCAAATTCAAACAACGTATTCTCTAAACTGGCAAGCTTGGAGCAGCCTCTTTTCAATGATTGGCTCAGGGGGTGGGAGGTGGGACAAGCTGCTGCCTTGAAGTCGACGGTGAGGGCTCAAAACACCATTAAGCTGAATTGCGCCATGAATGACAGCTTTTTTTTATTAATTTTTTATCGCGGACTTTTTTTGGTGCCTTAGGCGCTTGGGATTTGTTGTAGGCGCTCGGGAAAACGGCTTAGGCGCGCTCCCAAATTTTCTCTATGCAGGAAAAACCCTGCACTTAAAGACAACCCATGCTCACTTGAAATAATTTTTTCATATATATTTCCTGTTTAAAATCTTTTGAGGGCCAGCAGACCTTGATGAGACAATCAGCCAAAGTGTGCGAGCTAGCTTTAAAAGCCTTTCATCAAGTTGCATTACGTGTCGCTTAGACCAAACAGCCATACATAATTGCCGAAAGTTTAATATTGCCAGCAGCTATATGTGCAAAACAATGTTTGGGAAGGATGAGTACGTAAAAAAACTGAAAAGCATCCCAATGCTATTGATGAATTGGCAGCTGATGTGAGGGCACTACTAGTCGCAAAACTCCCAAAGGCAGATTATTTTGCACTACAATTAGTTGAATCCACCGATGTGTCAAACGACGCTCAGCTTTTAGCTTTTTTGTGATCTGTCAACCAAAATGAGATGCAGGATGAATTTCTATTCTGTAAGCAGCTGCCTGGACGTAAAACAAGTTCCGAGATTTTCAAAGTGATCGACAATTTTTTCCGTGAACATGATATACCCTGACCCTGGTCGGGATGTGCACAGACGGTGCAAGAGCCATGTATGACGCACTGCATGCTTCATAGGGAGAATCTTGTTGCCAAAGACATGAGTGATGAATTCTCAAACGTCAGATCTCTCACTAGGTATGAGATATTTCATCCATACTTAAGCTTCTCAAGCTACTCAATTCTTTGTCCCTCCCTAATTGAATACAGAGTGATGGCTAACTGTAAGGGAGAAAAAATGTCAATAATAAACAGAATAAATTGAAACGAGATGATCACAGATGATTTGCAATTATGTTCAAACATGTGTAGGGGAGTGTGTGTGTGTGTGTGTGTGATTGACAGTTCCAAATAAAATATATGAATATCAGGCCCAAATTTGGGGCGGCGGGGGTGGGGGTCCCTGCTCAGTGTCTCTCTCAGCCAAGGGGTCCTTACGCTGAAAAAGGTTGAAGACCCCTGCTGTACAGTATGAGATAGTTACAGTATGAAAACGTAAACTTACCGAAGCTCTTTTCTTAATTAAAAAATGAATTCAATCCACTCTCTGCTTGTGAAATGACAGGGTGAGACGAAGAAGGAAAGGAAAGGAAAATATATATCGTTATCTTACAAAGTTATCAAGTTCGCGCTGCTTGCTTTTGCAGCTGAACTTCAACGGTTCTGGGAAAGGAGAGAATTCCTTGCGCATGCGCAATGCGCATGACGAATTTCTAGCTGGGCTACATTAACATAAGGTGATTCTTGAATGTGACATTGTTAACATGTCCATAAGGTGATTCTTTAATGTGACATTGTTAACATGTCCATATGGTGATTTTTGTATGTGATACACAACATATCATGAGCAAAATAAGCAGTCAACACCATAGCAGAGTATTTCCACTTGGAAAATGCCCCATCGACAGCCTCAAAAGACACAGACACAGACAGCATGGGTTTCATATGTCACAAACCCAAGGACACAATCCCATTAACTTCCCTGTCAGGAGAGAGGGGTAATGTCAGTATACAGATACATAGTATGATGTTACTTATGATGAACTAGATGGCTTTTCTTCAGAAACTTTTTATGGTGTTCAAAACGCTTCTTTCTAACGGCACATCTGGATGTTTATCATGTCAATCTAGCTAAGTCAGAGTTTATCTAACATTAGCAACACAATATTAGCTGATTGAAATCGTAGTCAAGCCAAAGGCTTGTGTTATCAATTACTGTTACATTTCTGACATTGAAGAGAGCAATACATAAAATACATTACCATTCTAACACATAGACTTGTAGGTGACCCTTTAAATGACACATTCTTCTTAGTTATATTAAAATGAAATGAATCATATGTACATATTACATGCATGTTTCTATTTTTACTTTTGCAGATTCAGCGAAATGTCTGCAGAAGGTTAGTCCCACCTTAAACCATTAAAACTGGATGGGGGGAAGGTGGGTGAAATGTGAAATGGAATAAAAATGTTAACTGAAATTCTTACATATAGCACCTGTAATGACACGAGCAGAGCACCTCTATTGCGAATGTCCAGATAATGTCTAACATTATAAATCAATCTAGTCATCAGAAAAAAAAAATGTAACTGTCTGTTGCCAGTTTAATGTAAATTAAATGAAATCACCTAAAAAATTATGAACGACCCTATTTCTTGGTTTTGCAGTGCGTGCTCTTTCTAAATGTTAAGCATCTTCTGGTGTTAATAGCTGATTATTATACCTTATTAGCTAGCCCAATAACCAACAGAAGCACATCCTAGCATTAACAGACTAACATAATCGAACTGCCCATTTAACCAGAGTAATTCAGTTAACGCTAATCTAACAAAGCACAACATAAACAAAGTGTGCAAGGGCCAGTCGTCATTTAAGATGCTACTTACAGCAAAAATAAACTGACTAACGTTAATTTACAAAGCAAGTCACCTAGCTAATATGCCAACAATTTCACAAGGTGAGCAGAAGCTAACCATAGCTAGCTTTACCTTTACACAATTCAGTCTGTCTTTCTTACAATATTTTCATTTTTCCGAGACAACAGTTGATTACAAAAGACAGAGCAATATCTAGATTTCAACTCACCAAACATTTTGTTTCGCTCAACATTATATTACTTTTTTTTTGCGATAATCCAATCATTTTTCATTAATTTGGCTTTGGAACCAGGACGTGTTAAACGCTTAAACTAACAATTCCGGTCAACATGCCGTTTACATGTCTATGGTTTACCGCAGATTACCAATATATGAATCCATTTCCCACAACCCACTGTGGGATGTACTGATAAGAAGTGTGTGTATTTAAGAGCAACTCTGTTTCCCCACTGCCACCTACTGCCATCTACTGGGGTGCTCAGTCAGAGCTCTGTTACTCGTTAAACATGGCTAATAGAAGGGCGATAAGTGTAGATACATAATAGCGAACAGGACGGTGTCTTAGTTCCTACATCTCTCTTACATATCCACTACAGCAAACCAAGTAGGCTACTAATTCCTTGACACTTCAATTAAAACGGCACTCAGTGTGGGCACTTAACACCTAGGCCATGGCATTTGTTGTTCAAAAACTTGAATGCTCATTCACTCATACATAGAACCAGTCATTAATTAATGCTAAATACCTTCACTATAACCATAATACTACTTCCGTGAACGGGTCGTTTTCCATTCCAAAACGTCTACCAACAGGGATTTTTTCCCCATTGTTCAAACTGCTTTATGACGCAACTAAGTTTTGTGATGTAAACGATGACATAGGCTATGGAGTATTCTGAAGTTCACTCATTTCATTGATCATTATCATTTATCGTCTCTGCAATAGCAAAAGGTCTACTTTAAATAGCTATTAGATCATTTTCTTTCAGAAAAATGAAAAAGACTCTTCGTGAGATATTCACGAATGAAGCCAACACAGGTCAGTGTTTTTTTATGGTCATCCGACATAATGAACCGTTTGATTTTAAGTGTATTTTAAGTGTATTTCTTTATTTTCATGTACAGCAGATCCTTATTGTTCATTAAAACACTCAAATGACTCAAGCTCAGGATCTGCCCCAGGCTGCCCCAGTATCTGCCCCATCTGCCCCAGGATCTGCTCCACTGGCTCTGTGGAGAAGATACACCCTTCTCCTTTACAGACGTATATACTAAATCTCCCTGAA
The DNA here is from genome assembly GCF_900700415.2 of Clupea harengus. NCBI lineage: Eukaryota > Metazoa > Chordata > Actinopteri > Clupeiformes > Clupeidae > Clupea > Clupea harengus. The sequence goes on from NC_045152.1 coordinate 20,252,203, forward strand.
GAGTGAGTTATGTTTCTTAAATATCAACACAAAAAGAGTGAACTTGAAATGAAATGGATATATTGTCTTATGTACAGTACATACTTAGATGTCTTCTTTTCTGTTTTCGGCAGGGACTGGATAGTTTTCAGCAGCCTACTGAACACTCCTGTACGTACTGCGGTTCCATTCAGACTGGCTGATTGAACTTTTCAATTTAACTTTTGAATCAAGATGTCATCATCCTATTATCTGTTTTTGTTGACCACAGATGACAAGGATGCAGTTTTCTGAAATGTGCATGGCCATCTTGAAGGTTGTGAGTCTTAGCTCCATTGCAGTGATTCTGCCCGCGTACATCAGTGTGGTGAAGGATGCTGAAACTGAAACATCTACAACCCTTTCTTTCATTTCTTCAACTGAAAGGTATTCTATAGCAAAAAGACCTCCCTTTGGTGTGGATAAATAATGTATTCTTTGTGAGACATATCAAAGACATTATAACATTGCAAGGACAGCAAGTAGTTTCCTCCGCACAATTGGAGTATTAACACTGATGTTACACACATTGCTCTAATGTGCTTGGGACAGAGTATTAAGTTAACTGAAGAGTTTGCATAGTGATGAAATGCTATGAATGTTTGTCCACCTCCTTCACCTTCACTAAAGGTCTCCATTGTCTGTGCCATACCATAGCTCACTGACCACTTCCTCTGAGTCAATGGAAAGCGATGGGGATTCCACGGATGAGAGCAGTGCGATCTCAAGTGTCTCTACTGCATCACCTGAAATCACCGGTGGTTCTGTGAATGAAATGATGCGCAGGATGAAAGCCGCCCTGGCATCCTTACGGAAAACTGTTGCATGGTACCCTTGTGCTGAAGATCAGTCTGAGGTGTCTGAGGACTCAAACCTGACCCTGACGGATGATCTGAGCTCTGTGTCCGGACTCTCTGCTGACACTGGTGAATACCCTGATTCCAGTGTATCTGAAGCCACTATGGAGGCACAACATGGAGATACATCCCATGATCTGACTTGCATCACTACAATCCTGGAAAGTCTCTTATCCAGTGGGAATGTTCACAACATCGCCAAGAACCTCGTTAGTCAGGTTCAGGGTGTTCTCCAGGACAGCATCCCAACTTCCATTCCTGTGGCTGCCAGCAAAAGCGAGATTTTGCCGAAGAGAGTTCCACAGCGGACAGTAAGTGCCTCTCAGATGGTTTACTCCTATGCTGAGGAGGCAATCAAGAATTTGCTTCAGCCATATTTTCTTCCTCTTGTGGCATGGAATGCCAGTGAAGATGCTGCCTCGGACAGAGTTCCCCTTCCCAGGATCCCAAGCTCCCAATCCTCTGATGCGGACAAAGGTCCCTCCCCTGTGCGCTCTCTGCTGGGATTGGATAAAGCTGTATGCAGCTGTCTGATGACTAGATTGATTCAAAGATTGCCTGCTAACATTAATTATCAGGAACCAGTGGATTCTTCCCGATCTGATGCAACCAGTGAGCAAGTCGTAATTTCCCCTTTACGCAAATGTAGGGATGTGACCAATCTTTTCACCGGAGTGATGACCTCAATGGTTATGGATATGGTTGATTCAGAGCTGGATAGACATTCTAATAAAAAAAAAACTACTTCCGGCTCTTCTGATACATCCAGGAAGTTGTCGACAGCTGATACAGATAAAGCTGACACTGAGGGAGTATGGGAAGACACAGCTATGGGACGTTCCTCCTCTCATATAAGTGCTGGTCACTATGACGGTCTGTATTCTGGATTGATCCAGAGGTTCCTTGCAGAATTCAGATATTCTGACTCTGTTCTCCCTGATGAAGTGGATGACGTCAGAGACACAGCATCCTCTACCAGGAGCCAAAGCATCCAATCTGACACTGCAAGCAGTGAGTCACACATGGCAAAGGACGCCACATCCCAGAAACTTGAAGACATACTAAATCTGTTCACCGGGGTGTTGGTACACCAGGTACTGGATATCCTCGATGTGGATCCAATGGTAGAAATGGACAGAGTTCAGACTAAAGTTGGCTCCATTGCAAAGCAGCAGATAAGTACAGGAAGTCCCTTCCCTGTAGCCTCTGTGCTCGGTTCAGACAGCAACGACTATGGCTGTTTGGTCACTGTTCTGATGCTAAGGATGTTAGCCAAAATGAAGGATCAACCAACTGCCTCTGCTGATATGATGGACTCCCGAGAGTTGATTGAGAAAGTCCTGTCCGAGTTCAGTGGTGCCTCAGGAACTCCAAACTTCCAGACTTATCCAAGCAACTTAAAGATTCAGGCGATCTACAGAACAATGGAAAAGTTCCTTCTCAAGGAATTTGGACCTGAGACCGTCCTGCAGAGAGCTGTGGAGACACAGGATGTCTCTTTTGATAACATCTTGCTGACGGCGTTGAGAAATGAACTGCTGCAGCAGTGTGATACAGAAGTGCCTGCTGCCCCATCAGCCTCTAGTGCTTCTACCCCCCGTGAACCTGGGCCTGGAGCAGCAGATAGGCAGACAACTAGGAAGGTGCCTTATATGGGGCTCAAGATCAAGGTACAGTAAAAACACACTGACTACTTTTCCCACAAATGACCTGTTTTGACGACAATGGCGATAATATACCGTGTTCACACATGAAAGTATATAGGTAACAGACTTCATCTTTTGAATGATGTTTCTTATTTTATTTATCAGATGCTAAAAACAGCTTTAGCAGGTCAGCATGCAGAGACTCCTGCCCCTCATACTCCATGTGATGAGACGGTTCCTGCCATGTCTGCTCCTGGCCAGAAGACTCGTAAACGCTCCTGGTTTATTAGGATGTCCGCTTGCTGCCTCAAAGGCTCATCTGAACCTTGAACAATTATTTTCTTTAAAACATGATTTTGCTGATTTTCCGAACCCCCCCCCCCCCCGCAATAGCCTTTTCCCAATTGCCCGCCTGTCCCCCCGCCCCCCCACACACACACACACACATTCCCCATTATATTAATAAAATCTTTGAATTCATGCCACTGTTCCTTTGTTGACTTTCTGAATTGCTGTCTATCTTGTAGTTATCACTTCAGTTTGCCAGAAGATGGCAACCTTTGAATATAAACAGATATAAGTGCCTGTTCTATCATTCACACTTTTGTACTCTATTTTCTGCATGTATGGGGGGTGTTAAGGTTATGCACGTTGTACTTGTAACTGTCTCAAATAAGGCAAAGCACTCTGCATATGAGACACTGAGGAGTTCATATATGAGAGATGAATGACACACAATGTACCAACATGTCTCCAAAGAGAGGAAATGCACATACATCTTTTATATGGTTTGTGCATGGCAATGAGTAGTATGCCTGTTGTCTTCATACAGCTTAGTACATTTGTCTTATGCATTAAAATTGGGGCATGGATGTCATAATGATGTATTTATGTTGAAAGTGTAGTCACCCATGAAAAAAAAATGGTAGAAGACAAAAACACTTCTGCTGTCCTTGAAATGAACTGCAGTTGAAGGTCAATTTACATTGATCAGTGTTTTATATTGACTTGCATGTTTTAGAAAGTGAGGACAGCTCTCATTCAAACATGCTAGTGGCTCTGCAGCATCGAGCTCCTCCTCAACACCTTTAAGACACATGGGAGAACGTACTGTGTTCTCAACCAGTTTAGACTCAGTCAGCAGTTTGTACCTCTACCCAATATCTGGCAGGGATCCAAGGCAGCATGTCTTCCTGGCCAAGCCTTTGTTACCCGCTATCCTCATGCTCAGAGCCTGTTGTCTATATTATTGACATGATCAACATTAGATTTCCTGTGCAGTTAAGAATAAAAGGCCTTGTTTGTCCTGCACTTCCTCGCCACGAACCCTATTGCCTCTGACCCCTGCCGGAAACTTCTGGAAGACCCGAAAGAAACTTGCTGCTCTGTCCACGGGTGGTTCTGAATGGCAGCTCTGAAGTGTGTAAGACACACACACACACTCACACACACACACTCACACACACAAACTCACACACACACAGACACAAACATACACACACACTCACACACAGACACACACACACACACACACACACACACACACACACTCACACACACACAGACACAAACATACACACACACACACACACTCACACACAGACACAGACACACACCACACACACACACACACACACACACACACACACACACACACACACACACATATACACACATGCGCACCCACACATGCTCATGGGTCTGGAAATGTGCGCATGCAACATACTCAGAGCGTGCTATCAAAGGCTCCCAGACCTGGAGGCTCTCTCCTCATCAGCGGTTCCATGCCCACCCCTCGGCAGCTGCGGGCCGTGGGAATGGGTGGGGTGGGGTGGGGTGGGCCAACCATGTGCGCTCTGTGTGAACCAGAGAGCAGACCTGGTGCCTCAGATGGTTTCACACCGGGGCTCCACTGACTGCCAACTTACTTACAGCCAACAGGGGGCACACTTCTCTCACAGAAACAGCAGAAAGTTGCAGATGATGACTGTTTAGAGAGCAGCAGATCCTGTAAAATATGTGTGAGATTATGTCTCTTCTCCAAAGAAGGTATTTCATGGTTTGTGCGACACTATATAAATTCTCTGTAACATCCGAGGAATTTGCTAATGATAGGATTTAAATTAATTGAGGACAATTTTGAGGTAAAGCCCCTGCAAGTCCCTGAGATGAATTCCCTCTCACAATAATCTATAAATAAATGAACACTGAAGAGTCAACTACTGAAGAAGCGTACATTATTGTATAGGCCATTATGAAACATGCTCTGTTTCAACTTGTTTTGTCTACCTTAATGTTCCCTATGAAAGCGTAAACAAATATGGAATTTCAATCTAAACTGAAGCGTAAATGGAAGTCCAGGGACTCTTCTTCTAACATCACACATGATATCTGTAAAGTGTCAATGAGCAGCACATGAAGTTTACAGTTTTCTGTTTTAAAGTGTTTCAATCACTTCTCCCCAGTTGAAGATGAATGGGCTGTGAATGGGCTACCTATGAGCAGACAGAAAAACAAGAATATTGGAAGGAAAATGTATTGCTCATTGTGTAGCTTTTCCAAGTCAGGTAATCCATGACTTTAAATGCATATTGTTTTTATCAGAGGACTTTGTTACCCACAAAAGTCATGTTTTTCTGTGTCAAATTCCATCAACTGTGATGGAAAGTAACAGCTGTCCACACCAGAATTAGGACACCATCCTTAACAGGGGAAAACAGGAGTTTCCACCGTTCTGCACCTACTTAATGAATAATGATCAACAGGACTATCCATGCATAATATGGCTAGAGACATATGTATACATTTAAAGTTTGAACAGGAGCCTTGAGTATTGCCTGACGATCCTCTTGCAGCTGTATCACCAGGACTGGATCCTGCAGCAGAGCCTCAGAGCTTCTGACCCTAACTGGCCTCTGAATCAAACGGTTTTGTCGGCACAGGTATGAAGACATGCGCCAGAAGGCAAGAGAACGTCAGGAATAATTCACCCCACAATAGTGTAATTATATTAGTACGGCTTGATTTTTCTAGCAAACAGCCGCGTCAGGGCATGTTGTGGGGTTAACAGGTTTGTTGGCGTGGTTGTAACAGATACTAACAAACACCTGCATATGTAGTTGATGGAACGATGTGAGATGTGTTGGCCGATGAGCAAGCCACAAACAGCAGCCCCTCCGCAGGCGTGAGAGAGACGTTGGTATCTGTTGGAGACTGACTGGATCATTTTGGATGCTCTGCACAACATGCATTTTTGTCTACCTTAATGTTCCCTAGATTAAGCGTAAACAAATATGGAATTTCAATCCAAACTGAAGCGTAAATGGAAGTCCAGGGACTCTTCTTCTAACATCACACATGATATCTGTAAAGTGTCAATGAGCAGCACATGAAGTTTACAGAGTTATTTTCTGTTTTAAAGCGTTTCAATCCCCTTCTCCCCAGTTCTCTGTTTGGAAAAAGCTGTGGCAGGTGACTAGACTGAATGTTGAAGTGTCTGAGTCTCTTAACACCAGAGGAAAACAAACAGACATACAAACAGATAAACAAAATAGTTTGGGAACTAAGCACTTCAGGGTAGGCCAGTTTAGAGTCCTACTGACTCAGAGAAACACTAAATGTTTGAGAAGTCCACAGTCTTATCCGTGATTCATCCTCAGAGCCCAGGACATAGCTGATTTATATTTGGTTTTAAGGTTATGATACTGAGGACAGGTGAAGTTGTGGCCATAAACCACACACAGATACCTTGAAAAACATGTATGAAAGCTTCACTTCAAAATGGACACAGAATGAAGATGGATGGGCTGTGAATGGGCTACCTATGAGCAGACAGAAAAACAAGAATGTTGGAAGGAAAATGCATTGCTCATTGTGTAGCTTTTCCTAAGTCAGGTAATCCTTGACTTAAAATGCATATTGTTTTTATGTTTCAATAGTGTTATTATATTACAGTTTTTCTCAATTGCTAACACACATTTTTTTTAAGCATGCCTCGTTTCCTCAAAACTCTAAACACAAATCCCAAAACCACTCACACAAAATGCAAAACCCTTTATACATCCTGCAAAAGCCCAACTTTGCTTTCAAAACAGTGTTATGTCACCTCAAAAGGGTACTTTGTTTTCTAATGACAAACACAGCCCATTATATGAGTAGACATTCTAAGCATCGATTGAACACTGATGTGCTCAATGGAAAACACTACTATGAAATGGGAAAACACCAGTATGAAGGCCTTATCAGGAACATTATGTTACTATACGCTTACTCCTGTAGTAAAATATAACTGTATAATGTTTTTACGCAAATATAAAACAACACACAAATATACAGTAACAACTAAAATATTTCTTTATTTTTCCAAAAGTGCTGTAGCCTATACATCACAGCAAACACAAATGAATGTGTAAATGATTTGCACAGAACAAACAATAGGATATAGGCCAGTACAGTCAACAAAAAAAAGAAAGAAAAATGTAAAATAAAAAAGGACAAAAAACTACTGCATCCTGTTCTAGCTCAAGACAATATTGACAATGTGCTATCAGAAATAGACCTACACAGTGTTGTGAATGTTGTTGCATTTTGTGTGAGTGGTTTAGGGATTTGTGTTTAGAGTTTTGAGAAAACGAGGCATGCTTCATGTGTGTAAGCAATCGAGAAAAACTGTAACATTGGATTGGATTACAATACAGTACAGTAATGTGTCAGTGCTGATAGGACACAATCAGTTGTGAAAATGTATATGACTACTTGCACATAGTCATAGCATAACTGTTTGACTGTCGGAGTTTCTGACAAAAGGCACCCTGTACACCTGCTTTATTCTCAAGGTGTTCCGCCTTAGAACACAGTCCACTGTGGCTAGGCTCACTGTATTGATGTTTAGGAATATGTCTTGGTCATCAATGGTTGCACTTTGTATTTGTTTACGTAATTTTACAGATACAGTACAATGGAAAATACAAGAATACTATGCTCCTGATAAGGCATTCAAACTAGTGTTTTCCTGTCATAGTAGTGTTTCTTACCTATTCCCTCTTCTGAATGTCCAGAGAATGGATGCAACTGAGAAGCGGCTTATATTTGGTTGAACCCTCTGGCCAGCCTCCTGCATGGTCAAACCATGGTTGACCATATGGTTGACCACAGTGGCCCGAATCTCATCAGAGATAATGGCTCTCCTTCTTGCTCTTTCTCTTCATCCTCTTCCTCCTCCTCCTTCTCCTCCTCTTACTCTCTGCCTTTCTGATCACCTCTCACTTCAATGTTGCCATCAATTGTTCTCCAAACCAGGAGCTAACCTGTGGCCATCATATTGCTAAAGCTTTGATTTCAAATTGCACAACAGCCTTGGAAATGGAAGTTTTGCCAATTGAATAGCAGTGTGTTCTGTCTGAACACAAGGAGGTTTTGGCATTGATGAAGTGTGCAAAGTAGAGAGGATGGTGTTTAGTGTTTTGAAGAAAGTGTGGTTAACAATTGAAATTTGTGTCTAAAGCACATAATTGTGTGTTGTGTTTTGAAGAAAGTGCGGTTAACAATTGAAATTTGTGTCTAAAGCACATAATTGTGCTTATAGTTTAGCAGAATTGGTTTAGGGAGTTGGCACATGAGTTACAGGTTGTGGTCATTGTGCCATAAGTTCCAGTTTTTGAATGTAATCAATCGAGAAAAACTGTAATATGGGGTGATCCTTCTAGCAAACAGCCATGTCAGGGCATGTTGTGGGGTTAACAGGTTTGTTAGCGTGGTTGTAAGAGATACTAACAAACACCCGCATATGTAGTTTATGGAATGTTTTTGAGATGTGTTGGCCGATGAGCAAGCCACAAACGGCAGCCCCTCCGCAGGGTGTGAAAGAGACGCTGGCATCTGTTAGAGACTGAGTGTATCATTTTGGATGCTCTGCACAACAATGCATCAGAGATTGGCCCTAAATAGCGTGACTGAATGCTGTTATATTATGCATGGTTTCCCATGCAAATGCCACAGCATTGACAGAAACCTTTGATCAGCTCCTCTTTGTGCCACTAACAGGCGAACGGTGCTCGGGTGTAATGACTGCACCATGGGGATTGGTGGAGAGATTCTGTTAGAAACGCCATCATTTCTTTTTTTTCACCCTCATTTTGCATTCTCTATCGCTCTGTCTGTCTCTTATTTCACCTCTTTTCACTGCACTTCTCTCTCTCTCTCTCTCTCACACACACATACACACACACACACACTCTTTCTTTCTCCTTCTCTCTATTTCACTGATGCTCCAAGTATCCCTTCCTGCTTGTGTGAACTATAGTGTTGGTAGTGAGTCACTGAGTTAGTCAGTGCTGAGCAATGAGGCGGTGGTGTTTGGTGAGTGTGATGAAATGTTAAGGACCCCCTCGGCACACGACTCCAGAGCCCTGTGGAGAAGAAGCCTACAGATAAGGAGGCTCTAACCTAGCTGAGTCGCTGATGATGTGCGTAGAAGTGAGAAACTGACAGCCCAAGGGCCTGTGCTCTGTGATGATTAGCAGCACAATAGCCAGGATATACGTACATCCAGCTCTTTTTTTATATCCTCGTGGGATTTTGGTGCTCTGCGGAATGAAACTGGTCTCACCTGTTTGGAGAACTCTCTTAATTGTTTGCTCTTGCGATGAAAGAGGCAAGGCACATTTTTCTATTGAATCCATATTTATTTCACAATGCCCACACAGTATGAGTCAGTGCAGACTGCGTTTGGCTCTGGAGCTTTCCTGGGCTCATAAGCCAGCCTTTGATCCATTCAAGGAAAAAAAAAAACATTCCCACATAAAGTTGCTTCTCATGAATGGAGACAGTACACCTGCTAGACTCCTAGATGAAAGGCTGAATATTAGCTGTTGAATTTATAAACAGACTATAAAGCTTATCTAAAGTAGGTTTAATAACAGATGCTGTTTGAAATGTCCTATTTATAAAAGACTATAAATGCTATGAAGAACGAATTAAATGGATTAATACTCTAATGCTGGATTAGTTTGGGTCATGAGTGCATAAAGAATTCCTAAAGTTTCAGACAGGACTTTGTTGAGCTGGGGCCTGCTCAGTAAGCTGAAGTAAAGATGCGATGACACACAGCACATGTTTAATCGTTTATTGTTTAATTCCCTTGACCATCTGACAACAGTGAGCATATATGGCACAATGCTTTAATTGCCTGGCTGCCATGACATTTATTCTTCACCAGTCAGTCTACTTGGTGGCAGGGACGACCACCTTATCCCACACCTCCACCTTCATGATGGCTCTACCCACGGGGGACATGGTAGCCTTGACGATCAGGTGGTCTCCCATATAAGTGATGCTCGAGCCGTTGGCCTCCTCCCTCACGAAGCCGTTCTGGCTGTTGTAGTACATCTCCTTGTATAGGGACTCGTCACAGGCACGGCTCCTGGGGAAGATGCCCACGGCGAACCAGTTCTTGTAGAGGATATTGTCCCAAGGTACGGAGAACATGATGGCCAGATTTTCGTCATTGCTGGTCTTGTCGAAGAGGTCGTAGGTGAGGACACCCACACTGCCCGTTGCCAGGGCAATGTTCTTGGTGAAGGTACACACCTCTGTCTTTAGGCGCTTGACGGTGGGTTGAGGGGGGTCAAACATCTCCCCACTCTCCAGGAAAACCCTATCCATCACAACATCACACAAGTTACATATAGAATATACTGCTCAGTGGAATTACACCGACGTTCTGAACATTTATCACATAATAGAGTTTGCATAAGGCATCATAAGGCATAAGTATAGGGCAGTCCTCACACTGTTTAATTAGAGGGAGAACCATTTATCCTCACACATTTTAACCTGGTTACATACAATTATTTCAAATGTGTTTTGTACGATACAGGCATTTTGCCAAAAAAAAAAAAAAAAAAACTTCCAACAGAACGGTTAATTTGAATAAATGACCAATGACTAATGGAATTCTAAACTGAGGTTACTTCATATGCCTTATATTTAGTTTTTCTGCATGTGTGATTTCTCCAAAACAAACATGCTATCTCTGTGTCTGGAATGTGAATTAGCTTCTCTCGCAAATCTATGTAAATGAGCAGTGAGCAAACTCCCAAGTGGCCAAACATGGCTGGAGCTGGAGGAGTGACCACATAGACTGCGAATGCAAACACAAACACCACTGCATTCATTGTGATTCACATGCAGGGGTACGGATTGTGGCAGTAAAATGAATGGGCTGTTCGTTTTCAGGAGACACTGGTAAGAATTGCTGGGGCTTTCTGCTTTGTGCTTTTAAGATGGCCTTTGTTCCACCATGTCTTGATCATCGTAACTTACGAACAGGGCCCAAATATGTGCACTCACTTGGGGTCGAGCATGTAGAAGCCATCGGTGAGGTTGAGGATCTCGATGGTAACACACCGTAGTGCAGTCACATTAGCAGCCACAGCCCCTGCAGAGTCAGACATGCTTTTTCTGTGTGCGTGTCCCGGTGTGTATCTGGTCTCCTGTGTTAGGAGTGGAGAGAGGCAGATGTTTGTGTGCAAAGTGAGTATGTGGGAAGGAGAGGTGGAATAGAGGGTGATGGAGGGAAAGAAATAGCAGCTGTTAAAAGTTTTTTTTCCTGTTATCACACCATTATTAACTAAAGCTGTACCTCCTTACAAACCGCACGCTGTTATACCAAACATCTGCAACTTGCCAGGACTCACACTTTTCCCATCTGGAGGTGCACTACTACTGTCCCCAGTATTGCACATTTTCATAACTATCATTTCAGCACCCTTCTGTCGTCGTCTGCCCTGTTCACTAAAATCCATATGAGCAAGTCATCAGAAAACCCCATTGCAAGTCTTCTACTAGTAAATAAATAAACAAATAAATAAATGAGATGTAACCATGCATCTGGGGTCATTTCTAGCTTCTGACTTAGCCACCCCTTGACCGGTGAGGCTAACCCCTAAACCTTGAACCCTGACTGTAACCTGAGCCTCGACCTCGCTCCCAGCCCCTGAACCCTGAACTGTAGCCGTTTTGGTTCAGTAGTGTGTGATCAACAGCATCTGCTCAGTCCTCTTAATTAACGCTCAGAGTGCCAGATCAATCAGTGCACAGGGAAAAAATCAATTTGTTCAGTCTATACTTCAATGCTACAACAAAATAATACAGACCTACTCCAAGCAAACAAATAGAAAAAACAGCCAGCATAATAATAGTGGTCCTCTATGCCCAATTCTAGCAAACATGTGAATATCAATGTGTGTATTTATACACACATATAAGTCAGTCCATATTTAGCTTAAACGTGACATTAACAATTAGCTACGTTTTTTCTTAGTTTGATCTCTCCATTCATTCTGGAGGAGGCCCAGAGATACTGTTCTGTATCATTCAGCATATTTAGTTGAGAGGGACATACCTGAGACTCCCGTTAGCGTCTTAGCTCTTGGATGTAGTCTCCGGGAGGATTCTTCTCCTCCTTTTCTTCTTTTCACGACTTCAAGTACACACCCCCTTCACAAACACACATACACACCAATGACGCGCACACACACAGACACACAGACACACCCATACAGACACAGACACCTACACACACACACATACACACACACACACACACACACACACACACACACACAGAGACACACACACACACACACACACACACACACACACACACACACAGACACCTACACACACACACACACACACACACACACACACACACACACACACACACACACACACACACACAGACACAGACACTTACACCTACACTTACACACACACATACACACACACACACACACACACACACACACACACACACACACACACACACACACACACACACACACACCAACCACACACACACCCACACACCTATGGAGAATTTGAAAGGTGTACAGTGTGTGTCGTGCAGCACAGAGATCCCCACCCTGATGAGTGAGTACAGCCTAGCAGACCAGAACAATGGAGCTCCTGGCACTGGCCCATTACACAAGCATGGGGAGGCACTCTGGGGCCTGTGTTGCTCCACCCTGATAGATTGCTTCTGTCTGGATGCATGACTGGCTCTGGCTCTCGTCCATCTCAGGTGTCTCTGTTGCTCAACGGGGACTTGGGTTGAAACAGGACCAATGGAGATAGGAACCGTTGGGATTCCTGCAGTGGGCTTTTAAGGTGGGGCTCAGATAGCAATGTGCTGGGCTGGAAACCAAACACATCATTTTCTTTTTCTTTCTCATTGTGATAACAATGAGAAAGCCCTTTATCTCCGTTGCCAAGGCAAAGAGATATGGTTGAGTTTTGGATGCCAGCATGAAAGGTTTTTGTTCATTTCATCAAATATTATTTATTATATCGATACTCTCATAAGAGAGTCCTCTATATGTGTGATTATGATTGATAAATAGAAGAAAGAAACTCTCAAAGCACCAATAATGGGTGTATGCACTAATGAAAGACATTCACAGAAATGAGTGTGCATCAATGTTTATCTCTCATCATACATTTCATGTATATCTCTGAATCAACTCTCTCTAGAGTATCACACCTAAAACATGTCATAAATCTCCAGCTTCAGCATGGCCTGGCCCGTGTTGGACATGGTGGCCCTCACACTGCAAAAAATCAGCCTTCAAAAACAAGAAAAAAAAGTAAAAAATGGGGTATATATCACTTAAAATAAGCTAAATTATCTGCCAACAGAACAGGAAGATTTGACTTACCAAGACTTTGTAAAAAAAAAAAGTAAAAATATCTAGCCTCAAAGAACCCAAATATATCTTAACCTAGTGTGGCCAGACTAGAAACAATTACATTTGTCAAAATATTTAAGAATAATTTTCTCAATATGTAGGAAAACGTGCTTATATTCACTAAATGCTAGCACCATCATCTTGAAATGAGGCTACATGCTAGGCCATGTATCTTGAAATCAGTACAGCTACACCAAAAACAAGTACATTTGCCTATATACAAAAATTTAAGAATTATTTTCTCAATATGTAGAAAAAGGTGCTTATATTCAGCAAATGCTAGCACCATCATCTTGAAATGAGTCTACATGCTAGGCAATTTATCTTGAAATCAGTACAGCTACACTAAAACAAGTACATTTGCCTATATACCCAAAATATTTAAGAATTATTTTCTCAATATGTAGAAAAAGGTGCTTATATTCAGCAGATGCTAGCACCATCATCTTGAAATGAGTGTACATACTAGGCAATTTATCTTGAAATCAGTACAGCTACACTAAAACAAGTACATTTGCCTAAATACAAAAAAATATAAGAATTATTTTCTCAAAATGTAAAAAAATGTGCTTATATTCAGCAAATGATAGCACCATCATCTTGAAATGAGGCTATATGTTAGGCAATTTATCTTGAAATCAGTAAAGCTACACTAAAAACAAGTACATTTGCCTAAATACAAAAAATTAAGAATTCTTTTCTCGAAATGTAGAAAAATGTGCTTATATTCAGCAAATGATAGCACCATCATCTTGAAATGAGGCTATATGTTAGGCAATTTATCTTGAAATCAGTACAGCTACACTTAAAACAAGTACATTTGCCTAGATGCCCAAAATATATAAGAATTATTTTCTCAATATGTTGGAAAATGTGCTTATATTCAGCAAATGCTAGCACCATCATCTTGAAATAAGGCTATATGTTAGGCAATTTATCTTGAAATCAGTAAAGCTACAATAAAAACAAGTACATTTGCCTAGATACTGTAAGAATTATTTTCTCAATATCTAGGACAATTTGCTTAAATTCAGTTCAGTTTTTTTATTTCTAATTATTATTTTTCAAGCTTTATTTTTTCGGCTTTTTTGCCTTTACTCAGATAGGACAGTAGAGCGAGACAGGAAGCGAGCTGGAGGGAGGGATTGAGAAATGACCGCAAGTCGGACTCGAACCTGAACTCTTACCTGTATCCCCATCTTACCCATTCATGGTGGAGGGTTGCTGCCGCTACAGCTCCATCCCTAAAACAGTCATCTGTTGAGGATATTGCCATTTGTTTTGGAGAATTTTGAAGTCAATGCATATGTGCAATTGATCATTGAGATAATAGAGACCGCAGTGTTACACCTAAACAGCATTATGTGATTAATTTGCCATCAGAGATCAAATCATTGGGTCCAATGGTCAGACATATGTGTATGTGGTTCGAGTCTTAACATTGTTTCTTTAAACAATGGGCATCTAAGCTCAAATTCAAGTACATTTGTCTTGATTCTGACTTTGACAAAGCAGTTTTGTACTTGCCAGTGGTGATGAAACTAGTTCCAAGCACTAACTTGCTCAGAACCAATAATAAAATCTCAGTAACAGGTTATAGTACCTTATTAAGATACACCATCTTAGTAAGATGAAATATCTTAAATCAAGGCAATATATACTTGTTTTTTGTTTGACAAGATATTTCTTCCTACCGGGTAAGAGCATTTGACTTCAAAACTCTCCAAAACAAATGGCAATATCCTTAACAGATGACTGTTTTAGGGATGGAGCTGTGGCGCAAGCGGCAGCAACCCTGCACCATGAATGGGTAAGATGGGTACACAGGTAAGAGTTCAGGTTTGAGTCTGACTTGCGGTCATTTCTCAATCCCTCCCTCCAGCTCGCTTCCTGTCTCTACCTACTGTCCTATCTGAGTAAAGCCGAAAAAATAAAGCTTGAAAAAATAATAAAAAATAAAAAACTGAACTAAATTTAAGCAAATTGTCCTAGATATTGAGAAAATAATTCTTACCGTATCTAGCAAATGTACTTGTTTTTAGGGTAGCTTTACTGATTTCAGGATAAATTGCCTAACATATAGCTTCATTTCAAGATGATGGTCCTAGCATTTGCTGAATATAATTACATTTTTCTACATTTTGAGAAAATAATTCTTACATTTCTTTGTATTAGGCAAATATACTTGTTTTTAGTGTAGCTTGTACTGATTTCAAGATAAATTGCCTAGCATATAGCCTTCATTTCAAGATGATGGTGCTAGATTTGCTGAATTTAAGACATTTTCTACATTGAGAAAATAATTCTTACATTCTTTTGGGTATATAGGCAAATGTACTGGTTTTAGTGTAGCTGTACTGATTTCAAGATGAATTGCCTGGCATGTAGACTAATTTCAAGATGATGGTGCTAGCATTTGCTGAATATAAGCACATTTTCCTACATTTCGAGAAAATAATTCTTACATTTTTTTTTATTTAGGCAAATGTACTTGTTTTAGTGTAGCTGTACTGATTTCAAGCTAAATTGCCTAGCATATAGCTTCATTTCAAGATGATGGTCCTAGCATTTGCTGAATTTAAGCACATATTCCTACTTATTGAGAAAATAATTCTTAAATATTTTGGGTATATAGGCAAATGTACTAGTTTTTAGTGTAGATGTACTGATTTCAAGATAAATTGCCTAGCATATAGCCTCATTTCGAGATCATAGTCCTAGCATTTGCTGAATATAACTACATTTTTCTACATTTTGAGTAAATAATTCTTACATTTTTTTGTATTTAGGCAAATATACTTGTTATTAATGTTGCTTTACAGATTTCAAGATAAATAGCCTGGCATTTAGACTCATTTCAAGATGATAGTGCTAGCATTTGCTGAATTTAAGCACATATTCCTACTTATTGAGAAAATAATTCTGAAATCTTTTGGGTATATAGGCAAATGTACTTGTTTTTAGTGTAGTTGTACTGATTTCAAGATAAATGACCTAGCATATAGCCTCATTTCAAGATGATGGTGCTAGCATTTGCTGAATATAAGCACGTTTTCCTCATTCACTTTAACCTGTTAAAGGATGATAAAGTCTGTTCTTAAAGCAAAAGTTTGACTTAGTTTAATACTGTCTTTGCACTGTATAGTATTTTGTCTACAGGAATACATAATTGCTGTGCTGTGCTGTGCTGTGCTGTGCTGTAAAACATTTTTTTATATATTTAGAGATCAGAAGGACAAGATGCTTGAAATAAGAAATTCTGACTTCGACAAAGCAGTTTTGTACTTATAATGCCTTATAATTATGGCAATTCTAGTTTCAAGCATTAACGTGCTCAGAACCAGTAATAAAATCTCAGTAACAAGTAATAAAACCTTATTAAGATAATTAAGGACTGAAACACTTGAAGCAAGTGAAATGCTCTAACATAAAAAATGCCTGGTAAGAAGAAATATCTTGTCAGACAAAAAACAAGCATATATTGCCTTGATTGAAGATATTTCATCTTACTAAGATTTCACTTTTTGCAGTGCAGGATCAGGCCGGTGCCTCCGTGCACCAGCCCCGAGGTCCCCCCCTCTATGCGGGTGAAGTGGGTGTCCTTGCCCTCGCTCATGTGCTTGTAGAGGCTGTTGTCGCAGGTGCGCTCCGCCTCGAACACTCCCACCCCCAGCAAGTTCTTGAAGAGGATTTTGTCGATGGGAACGGAGAACATGATGGCCAAGCGCTCAGCGGCCTTTGGGGTCTTCATGTCGAAGAGGTCGTAGGTCAGGACGCCCACCGCCCCCTCGAGCTTGAGCTCGTCCTTGCTGAACGAGCAGACCTCGGTCATGGGGGAGCGGATGGTGGGCTGGGGCGGGTGGAACCAGAGGCCGCTGGACATGAAGACCCTGAGGAATAAAGAGAGGAGAGGGGGAGAGGAGGAAACATGACAAATAGAAAAAAGTGAAGGCTACTTTGGTATAGCAGATAGCTCCAGATAGCTCTGCCTATTTGAATGACACGCATCTGATTTTCCCTTACTGTCTCTGTAACTCTCTCTCTCTGTTAGAGCTACAAAGGCATCTTATACTGTCCATACATTCATGCATATATGACAAATCTGCACATTTCCCAATTGGTACAGTATCTTCACACCTCCCACACACTTGTTCTACTGACTTCTCCAAACAAATGAAGTGAACAACTTTCATTTTTCTTTCACACAGCAGAGAAAGGTTCTTCTCTGGGTAACTCTTCGCTGCCTGCCCGCTCCCGTTCCTGTTACAGGAGCTCTCCTGAGCCGGGTGTGGTGCCGGTTGCCGTACTTAGGGTCGATGAGGCAGAAGCTGCTGAGGTTGGTGATCTCCACGG